>NC_091778.1:62018939-62321969 GCF_029378745.1 Bos indicus
CTCGGCTTTTAGTTGACTGTTAAAAGATTCTGAACAGGGACTCTCTTTCACAGCTGTCAAGAGGGAATCGAAATACAACTGTGACCAGCAATTGCGAAGCAGCTGCTTGCTCTCCGTGTCAATTAGGCAAGAGGAGTTGGCTTGGCCCTGCAGCCAAAGGGGCTTGATTGAGAGAGAAATTACCAAAGCAGGGAAGTAATTAGATGGTGGGACAGGAAACTCAGAGATCACAGAGGAGAAAATGGTTACAATTGCCTCTGCCTGGTATGTTATCTGAAGGCAGGAAGGTGGCCCAGTTGATCTCTTACAGACTCATGTAGGGAACATTGGGATAGCAGCCTGATTTCCGGCACATTTCTCCTCCCAGTAGGTCCTCACATACGCTGTGCACGTAACTGAGACTTTCTAAAAGCACCCTTTACAAGCAACTTTCCCATTCTGCTGTCAGCTAACGTGACCCGAAAACGCTAGTGAAGTCAGGTTGGGTCCTGCAAGATGAAATCTCTCCATGGAAGACAAACCTCAGATCAGGCAAGCTTTCCAATCATGTCTACAAAGTCTTCTCTTTTATGATAGTGAGCTAAGTCACTTCAGTCATGTCTGACTCTTTGTGACCCCGTGGACTGTAGCCCATCAGGCTCCTCTGTCCATGGGATTCTCCAGGCAAGAACACTGGAGTGGGTTGCCAGGCCCTCCTCCAGGGGATCTTCCCCACCCAGGGCTTGAACCCACCTCTCTTGCATCTCATGCATTGGCAGGTAGGTTCTTTACCACTAGCGCCACCTGGGAAGCCCTCTTTTATCCTAAGTCCTGGTTAAAACCTACTTAGCAAGTGTTAAGATTAGCAGGCTCTGTAGCACTCTGCAGTGTGTGAACTCCAGGCCGCTACACGCACAGCGACTTTCACCACGGGCCATGAACACACAAGAGCTGGCTTCAGAAGAGTCAGGTACCTCTGCGTTTCCTGGGCTTGGCGAGCAGGCTCTCCAGCCTCATAGGACGCGCTTGCTCGCTTGCTTTCTATCAAAGGAAAGCATTTTGATTCTGTCCAAACGCAGACACCAAATCCCAGATTCACAAATTAAAGAAAACAGTCCTGTAAAGCAACAGGACAGACACGTCAGGACCCTGGAAACACGCTCTTTAAACTCAGACTCCTCAAACAGGATGCCCTGTGTCACTGACCAGATTGTTAAATCGGTGTCTTGGCAGGAGCCGTTCAGGCTTCGCTGAAGATTCTCTGGATCCAGATCTCTGTGGTATGAAAACAAACAGTAAACATTTTCCTTGCAGTTTACATCCCAGATCTAAATATTTCCAAGCATGTCAAACTCACTTTTCTCCACCACTCCCTGCGGGGTCCGTGTACACTTCGGCTGCCAAGGAACCCAGTTGAACTTGCCTTGGGAGGGGCTCCTTCCCGGAGGACGGGTGGAGCTGGGAGCAGCGGCCAGGAGCTGAGAGCCTGCAGCCGGCCCGCCGGGCCTGGCAGAGGCCCCGAGGCAGGAGCAGGTGTGCAATCTGCCTGTCTCTCCGCGCAGGCCGGGGGAAGACGCTCTGGCCCTGCTGTTTGCTCCTTGAGCTCGAAGTCCTCCCGTTTCCCTGGTACCTGTTCGCAGAGAAGCACTCACCAGGAACACGTGCTCTTCTTTCACTAACTTTTTCTGTCCAAGCCATTCTGTGTGTGTGTACGTGCGCACGCGCGCGTGTGTGTGTGTGTGTGCGTGTGTGCGCGCGCGTCGGGGTGTGTGTGTGCGTTAAGGCGCTTCATTCTTGTCTAACTCTTTTGCGATCCCATGGACTATAGCCCCCCAGGCTCCTCTGTCCGTGGGATTCTCCAGGCGAGAAGACTGGAGTGGGCTGCCCTGCCTCCTCCAGGGGATCGTCCCGACCCAGGGATGGAACCCGCGTCTCCCGCGTCTCCCGCACTGGCAGGCCGGCTCTTTACGCCCAGCGCCGCCTGGGACCCGGCTCACTTCCCAGCTTGGCGCTCTCACTTTAGCGCATCTGTAAGGGAAGGGGATTCCTCTGAAGAAGCGATCAAAGGGTGCCACCAGACTGTGTCTCTCCGTCTCCCCGCTCTTTCTTTAAACGCTTTTAAAATTGGAGTATACTTGCTTTACAGTGCTGTTAGTTACCGCAGCATCTTTTTTTCAACCTTTTATTTTGCATTAGAGCATAGCTGAGCTGATTAAGGATGGTGTGTTAGTTTCCGGTGTCAGCAAAGTACTTCAGCGATACACATAGGTGTGTCTCTTCCTTTTTCACACTCTGTTCCCATTTAGGTTGTTACAGTATATGAAGCAGAGTTCCCTGTGCTATAAGTAGGTCCTTGTTCCCTATCCACGTTAAATACGGCAGTGTGCACTTGTCCGTTCCAAACTTGGGTTTTCAATTCAGAATGTACTGATAGTTGAAGTTATCTTAGAAAAAGGGAACAATTGCAACTGAGTTTAAGTCCCATCTCAGTCCGAGTTGCCTTAGACCACATAGCATCTTGAGGACTTAGTCTGGAAGTGTCCTGAGTCGCTTAGTCACTCAGTTGTGTCCAAATCTTTTGTGGCTCCGTGGACTGCAGCCCACCAGGCTCCTCTGTCTGTGGGATTCTCCAGGCAAGAATACTGGAGTGGGTTTCCATCTCCTTCTCCAGGGGAGCTTCTCGATCCAGGGATCGAAGCCATGTCTTCTGCGTTGGCAGGTGGATTCTTTACCACTGAGGCACCAAGGAAGCCCGAAACAGTCCTGACATAGTGGCAAAGGCAGTGTTTGAGTTTTCAAAAACGTGTTTCTTTTCTAGGTGCTGACAGCAAATTCTAAAACTGCCATAACAAACGTAATTTAACTTAGCTAAACCAGGAAATGATGAACATATCAGCAGACACTGAAACCCTTGTCTGTGGCCTCAGAGATGTACTGCATAGCAGAGGAAATAAATAACCCCTACTTTAAAGGGAGCACTTCCGTTTGTCTGGAGTTCCCCAGCACAGGGCCTGCAGCGCACAGACCTCCTTCATTGAAGAACGGCTGCTCTTCAGTCCCTGAGAAGTCAGCCCCTTCAAATAGCTGCCTCCCCCACGGCCTACCCTTTCCCATGTCCAGCAGCTGACCAGTGGAGAAGTAAGGTCCTGTCTGCATCAACCCAGCCTGAGACAAGCCCGAAGCATCATTCTAGCTCTGTGGTCCCCCTGGGCCACTGTCAGGCCCACTGCAGCTCAGCACCTTCCTCTGCCTCATCTGCTTCCTGCTTCTTTCTCCTCGAGTGTTGATCCCAAGAGGACACCTCGATCAGCATCCTGAGCTGTAATTCCGATATCAGTATCTGCCTCACAGTATCTATCCATCTGCGCTGGCCACGTGGGCTCAAACAGGGCCCATCTGTGCAAATCATTTCTTTGCTTGATTCAAGAGGTCGATCAATCAAGATTTGGTAAATGGGTCCAGTGGACAAGCAATGTCCATAGGAAAAAAAAATTAATATCCACACCTATCTTGGCAAGAATTTATAATCTAGTAGGGGAGAGAGCTTTCACAGTGTGGTGTTGGAGAAAACTCTTGAGAGTCCCTGGGAGCAAGGAGATCAAACCAGTCCATCCTAAAGGAAGTCAGTCCTGAATATTCTTTGGAAGGACTGATGCTGAAGCTCCAGTGCTTTGGCCACCTGATGCAAAGAGCCAACTAGTTAGAAAAGACCCTGACGCTGGGAAGGATTGAAGACAAAAGGAGAAGAGGGTAGTAGAGGATGAGATGGTCAGATAGTATCACCGATTCAATGGGCATGAGTTTGGGCAAACTCTGGGAGACAGTGAAGGACAGAGGAGCCTGGAGGGCTACAGTTCATGGGTTTGCAAAGAGTCGGTACGCGACTTAGCGACTGAACGACAACAAAGAGGGGATATCATAAATACACAAAAAGATGATCTGTAATATTATATAATTGTGGCTGTTCAATAGTATATAATAACTGACACCTCTCAGAGGACTTTGTGATATTGGGATTTAGGAGAAAGGAAGATTGGTTTTAGGACAAAGTAGCTGCTGGCTGTTTGGGGGTCATCAAGGTTGATGACCATTCCCTACAAGCTACTGTCCTTCCTTGATAGTGAGTTTACCAGTATTTAAAGAGCCCTCACCCTGCAAATGAGCTTGACTTCAAGTGGTCTTTCTATGTCTTTGTGCCCCCTGATGAAGCTACCAGACAATTCACCATGGCAATAGGTAAAAAACATATTTCCACAAATACTTTTGCTGCTAGATTTGCCCTACTTGGCCCCTTCTTCCAGTTGCTTAGGCGCCCAGAGCATCTCAGCTTTTCCCATCCAAGCTCCAAGGCATTGGCATCCATCGAAGGCGCCCTGCCCTTCTTTCTTCTTGCTGGGCTGATTTGTAGGCTCAGCCCTGCCAATTCAAATCGCTAAAGATAGGTCTTGGTCCCGTCCGGATCCGCCTTATTTCTTCAGAGTCCTCAGTTGACCTCGATTTTCCTGGCACCCACCTTGCCTCCACTTCTACTTCTTAATTCTCATCTCCCTTTTGCTTCTCTTAGATTTTATCACCCTCTGTGAGCTCCTAGCTTCTATCCAGATCTAGCAGGATTTGCTCTGTCTCAGCACAAAACCACAGCCCAAGAAAAAGGCCATTAACTGTGTGACCTTGAGCAAGTCCCGGGATCCTGCTAGTCGTTCAGTGGTCTTATTTATAAAACTAGGATGCTAGTCCCCACTTCTCATGGATGATAATGATGATGATTCATGAACCAGCTTGGAAGCAAGAGTCTCCAAGAAGCAAAAACAAAACACAGAGTCCTAGCACCATCCTTGTAATTTATGAGGTGTTTATGCCAGGTACCATGCAACGCTTTATCATAATATATAACCTTCCAGTAGAAATTCTGAGAAACTAAGTGACAAGAAGTGGTGCCAGTGGGTACTAAAGTGTAACTGGGCTTCTGCTGCTCTGTCTTGGTCCCAGATGTGATCAGTTACATCTTCTGCTCCATTCTCACACATGGTCATGTCTTTTCCCTCTTCCCTTGTCCACTCCTCCTCCCACCTCCTTGTAGGTTAAGCCTTGGATGCTAAGTCTCTTCAGTCGTGTCTGACTCTTTGGGATCCTATGAACTATAACCCGCCAGGCTCCTCTGTCCATGTGATTCTCCAGGCGAGAATGCTGGGCTGGGTTGCCATGCCCTCCTCCAGGGGATCTTCCCCACCCAGGGATTGAACCTTGGTCTCTTTCATCTCCTGCATCGGCAGGTGGGTTCTTTACCACGAGCACCTGGGAAGCCCAGGTGAAGCCTTAGGAGCATATAACTTATACAGGGACTTCCCTGGTGGTCCGGGGGCTCAGACTCCGTCCTCCCAAGGCAGAAGGTTGAGGTTTCATCCCTGGTTGGGGAACTAGATCCCACATGCTACAACTCAAGATCCTGCAAGCTACAACAAAGATTGAAGACCCCAAGAGCTGCAACTAAGACTAAGCAGAGCCAAATAAATAAATATAAAAAAAAATTTTTTTAAGCATATAACTTGTGCAAAGTGCCCAGTTTACCTAATTCCAATCAAATCTCTCTTCACCATTACCCTGCCCAGCCAACCTTGGAGTCTGGTAAGGAAAAGCATCAGGGGGCAGTGTCTCAGCTGCTAGGATGGGGAGTTAGTCTTCTATGTTAGAATTAACAAGATTGGAACTGGAAAGCTGGAGAAAGACCACTGTCAAAGCCAGGATTACAAAAAGCAGGATTGCTAATCTGAAGAAGACAGAAAATGTGGTCTCAGATACTAGATCAAACTAAGTGTGAAAACAAGGAGGGCTCATGAACAAACGATTCTGAAACATACAAAAACAGTTAAGTTGAACAATTTACAAGAGTGTTTGGATATATGAATTTTCAAAACACATTATTTTTTAATGACGATGAATTAACATGCCATAAATTTCACCATTTCATATAATGGGAAAGATCCCCTGAAGGAGGGCATGGCAACCCACTCCAGTATTCTTGCCTAGAGAAACCCATGGATGGAGGAGCCTGGTGGGCTACTATCCATGAGGTTGCAATGAGTCGGACATGACTGAAGGGACTTAGCAAGAGCATATAGAGGGAACTTGTTGTTAATGAATATTGGTTTTAAAACAAATGAACAGCATTTGCCCTGTGAAGTTAGATTACTATCTTATTGAGATTTAGATGTTGATTGATCTTTGGAATGAAGATTTGGATTCAATAATTTCTCCCTTCTTAGAAAGCAATTATCTTGTAACGGCCAATCTTATCTCGTCATATGAAAATGATAATAAGTCACCATGGCAATTATCTCTGTGCAAACAGGGAGATTCACTTCTAAATTTCATCTTTTCCAACACAGTTCACCAGTTAGCTTGCCTTTCTGGCCAGTTTCTTTGAAAGTGAGAAGTCCACTCAAACAGGCTTCCTTCTTTAAACATACATCTTAAAGTTTCACTAATTCATTGTGCAAACATTTTCTGGAGGTCCTGTGTTGTGTGAGGTACAGTGTTATACAAGCGTGGACACACTAAGGCTCTGTCTTCAGGGATCCTGTGATTTAGTACATGTGCGTGCATGGACGCTTAGTCACTCAGTCACGTCCTACTCTTTGCCACCATGGACTGTAACCCGCCAGGCTCCTCTGTCCGTGGGATTCTCCAGGCAAGAATACTGGAGTGGGTAGCCATTCCTGTCTCCACGGGATCTTCCCAACCCAGGGACTGAACTCGGGTTTTCCACATTACAGGCAGATGCTTGACCGTCTGAGCCAGCAGAGAAGCCCATTTTAATAGATGGATATAGACAATAAAACAGAAGTTAAGCAAGTGCATACACCAAAGAAGTTTAGAAACAATGTTCTTGAGTTCAGAGAACCATAAGGTGTTCAGAAGACTGCCGAGAAGTGTTCTTTTGAGGGGCTTCCCTGGTGCTCCAGTGATAAAGAATCTGCCTGCCGATGCAGGAGATTTGGGTTCAATCCCTGGTCCGGGAAGATCCCACATACTGCGGGGCCACTAAGCCCGTACACCACAACTATCGAGGCTGTGCTCTAGAGCCCGGAGTCGCAACTATCCAGGCTGTGCTCTAGAGCCCGCGGCCGCAAATACTGAGCCCACGTGAGGAGACTACTGAAGCCTGCGCTCTGCGGCAAGAGACACCACCGCGACGAGAAGCCCACCCACCCCAACTAGAGAGCAGCCCCTGCTCACTGCAGCCAGGAAAAGCTGTGCAGCAATAGAAGGCCGGCCCAGCCAACAAGAAATAAACGAATACTGCTGCTGCTGCTAAGTCACTTCAGTCGTGTCCGACTCTGTGCGACCCCATAGACGGAAGCCCACCAGGCTCCCCCGTCCCTGGGATTCTCCAGGCAAGAACACTGGAGTGGGCCGCCATTTCCTTCTCCAATGCGTGAAAGGGAAAAGTGAAAGTGAAGTCACTCAGTCGTGTCCGACTCTTAGCGACCCCATGGACTGCCGCCTACCACGCTCCGCCATCCATGGGATTTTCCAGGCAAGAGTACTGGAGTGAGGTGCCATTGCCTTCTCCAAATAAACGAATAGAAGTATTTAAAAACGTTCTTTTGACGTGCTTGTTCCTACCTGACGGGCCCTGTACGTATCAGAACAGATCCTTTTTCCCTTTTAGGTTTAATCTACAGGATGGTCAGAGCCAACTTCTGTGATCCCTCTCTAGCCTTGTGGTAGTTTGACCTACGGTACAGATTTGATACCTCTATGGAACCTCTGAGTTTTTCTCATATCACCACTTTTATTTTTCCCATCGGCTGCTCTTATTTTTATTCTTAGCTTAGTTTTATGTATCATTTTAAGCCATCTAAAAATATGTTTTACATGAAGTGGGACGTAAGGAATGATGCTAAAAATAATTCTGGAAAAGGCACAGTAAATGCACCTGCTCACTCAGAGCAGGTATGTTTTTTTAAGTGTCATCATGTCATTTAGACAAATATTGAAAAGGATGTTAATTACATGGGAGACATATTTTCATTCACAGTATACTGATTCGCACCCTCTAATTTGAACTGTTTTGTGGGATCATGGAGATTCACGTAAAGGAAAAGCAAAATAAACTCAGTACAGAATTTGAAAGCAGTTAATGTGTGGTCTGTGTTGACTTTGCCCCTCAGATCCTAATCTGTAGAGTTCAGTTCCTCTACATAAAGGTACAGGTCTCCTGCACAGAAGAAAAGGCAGTCCTCATAGAGGTACCCCACAGCCCTGTCTGTTGGTTGAGTCGGTGAATCAATAAGCAAGCAATGTTTCTGAGCTGAAGTCCACTGCCTAGACGTTTTGCATGTAGGCCTTTTTTTTTTTTTTGAAGTCTCTATCGAACCCGTTACAACATTGCTTCTGTTTTACGTTCTGGCTTTTTGGCTGAGAGGCACGTGTGATCTTACCTCCCAGACCAAGAATCAAACCCACGCCCTGGAAGGAAAAGTCTGAACCGCTGGAGCACCAGGGAGGTCCTTGCAAGCATCTTGACTTTGTTCCTCGGATCCATCCTAAAGGCGGATTCTCCCCGCCTCACTGAGAATGAGCAGAGCAAGGCTGAAGGATAGTAACACAAGCATGCAGTGCTCTGGGCACGTGCCGATTCGTGGGTCTTCTCACCAAACCCGTGGGGCAGGGTCTATTTATTTTTATCCTCACTTTCTAATCGAAGAAATAAGGGACAGAGGAGTTACATAAACTTCCCCAGGTTGTACAACGAGTGATGGAGCCAGGATTCAAACCCTAGCAATCCCACTCCAGAGTTTGTACCCTTAACCACTACACTAAAAAAAAAAAAAAATTTATTTTGCTAAACAGATGACAGACATCTGTGTCCCACAGCGAAGTCTGTGCTCCTGAATTTACACTCCATGGCCTTAGGATCCAGGCCAAATCGCACTTACTGTGTGCACCCTTTTTGTGTGTGTGGGATTCAGGCTGAAAGGCACGTTTTCTCTCTCACGATTTATATGTAAGTCAGAGCTTACAGAAGAGCCACTCCACCAGAACGGTTCACACGGAAATAAATGGGATGTGAATGAGAAAGCAGCTGTTGTTGCGTGAGGCTCTGCAATCTGGGGGCTCCTCTGTTACAGCAGCTAAAATAACCATCCCATGAGGCTTCAGAGAAACGACAGATCCTGTTTGCTTGGCTTCTGTCAGTCAAGCAACTGCCAACTAAGAAGCCCTGACTTGGCACTTAGTGTCGTGCTAGGTACCGTAGGGCACAAAGAAATAAAAACTCTCTGCGACCCCATAGACTATACAGTCCATGGAATTCTCCAGGCCTTTCCCTTCTCCAGGGGATCTTCCCAACCCAGGGATCGAACCCAGGTCTCCCACACTGCAGGCGGGTTCTTTACCAGCTGAGCTCGCAGGGAAGCCCCAGCATTGACTTACATGCGCTATCGTGCGTAACAGAGAGAGCTAATGGGGAGCTGCCATACAGCACCGGGAGCTCAGCTCGGGCTCTGGGCTGAGGGTGGGACGGGGCGTGGCAGGGAGGCTCAAGGGGGCGGGGATATCTGTGTGCAAAGGGCCGATTCCTATGGTCGTAGAGCAGAAGCCAACACAACATTGTAAAGCAATTCTACTCCAATACAAAAATGCTTTCAGAATATTTCAGATTTTAAAACAACAACAACAAAACACAACTTTGGCGCCTGGCTCCACATTTCTGGGAAGGCAGAGGATCATAAGAACACCGTTAAATGCTGACATGCAGAGAAATGCCACCGAGTTAACGTTTGAAAGAGTGGTTTATCCACAGAGGCTGGTGGAGTCAGAAGGGCTTCATTCGATGAGCTGGACGTTGACCTTGGCTCGAAGCCCAGGAGAAACTGGGATCTGTGCAGGGTCTCCCAGGAAAGAGGGGGGCCCTGGCAGGAAACAAACATGAGAGAAGGCCCCGAGTAAGTGAGAGATGGTGAGGCCTCTGCCCCACAGAAGCAGAGAGTCTTGCTGAGGAGCGCTGGTCACCAAGAGAAGCACCCAAGCCCACGTCAGACCCAGACAAGCGTGGGAAGCAGGCGATTATTTCAGCCGATTGAGTTCAGCACAGCAGTCCAGCCTCAAACCTGATTGGAGAAACGTTCTTCAGCAAAGTCTCCCTTGGATCTTTTTCTTGGAATATCTGCCTCTTATTTTGTCTCCCCTCTTTGCACACTTATTTCAGGGGCTTGTGAACAGACACCCAGATTCACCTCTAAGCACATCCCCACCCCCACGGCTCACCCGCATCTCGCACGTCTATTTTGTGTTCATTATTTTCCATCTACTATCATGTGTAAATCCTACTTCAAACCCCCACTTTTATCTCGGGTTATTTTTTATGAAGCTTCTGCTGCACATGAAAGGATTTCCTTCTTTGCACATTTATAATAGAACAGGGACTTCATTTTGGATTCTCAAATAAAACATCATCCGCACCGTCCCTTTTTTTAACCCTCGGCTCTCGTCTGGTGTATCTTAACGTAACTCTCTTGTTCAGCATCTCTGTCTGTCTCTTGGCCACTTGCTACAAGACCTCAGCCAGCATTTCCTGCAGCGCTCAGTCATGCCACGGTAATAGTTTTTCCATTGAAAAATACCACACGTACAATATTTCCAATGGAAATACCACAAGAACAGTGTTTCCACTGAGCGTACCGCAACGAGAGTGCTTTTGTGGTATCTAAATTCTGAGATGAACGCGTAATGTTCATCTTGGATTCATTATAACTCGAGACCCTACTTTCTGGAAGGCTCTGAAATGGGGATGGAATTTTTATTTGTAGTTAAAAAAAATACAATAAAAATAAAAGCTGGGCGATGCCAAGACAACTTTGCACTTGCTTTTGTGAGTAAAATATAAATAGATTTAGCAAGTGGAAGAATGAGGAAAAACTTCATAAAAATGTACAGAGAGGCTTAACAGCTGGAAAAGGGAGAATGCGTATGTGTGTGTGCATGTGTGTGTGTGTGTGTGTGTGTCTGTGTGTGTGTGATAACATTTAAGGCCGTTCAGCAGCTGGGGAAGCAACAACCTGTAAAAACATTTAACATTTACAGCCACTCAGTGGCTGGAAAACCAAGTTCTCATAAAAACGATTTAACATTTTGGTGGCTGTTGAAGACATTTAATGCATGCATGTTTATACATCTCTGTTTATACTATAGCCCCATGAATTTCAGTGGGGTTTAATGGTCTTAAATTGGAAGAGATCATTTGAAACGATTGAGAGTATATAATGTTTTTGCACCACTGGCAATAAAGATGTTTACCAACACATATAGAATGCCTCTAGACATGTGAGTAAGTGCACCTAGAGTCTGATGAATTACACTCTCTATTAACTTCTGCATTTGTACCGTATCACTGATCTGCAGTGTCCTACTTTTGAAAGTCTTTTTTTTTTTTTTACAAAATTTCCAGTTGGAATAATTCTGTTATTTTCCAAGAGTTTAAGACTAAGCTTCTTAAATCCTGATCTGCCTGTAGTTTGGCAAACAAAATTATCTGTCAGGATAGCCCAGTTTTTTCCATTTCCCTTGTTATGTCTTAAATCAGTGCAGTTAAAGAGGGTGACATTTTGCTATTTTTTTTCTTCCAATTTTTTTTTTCCTCTTGGTTAGTTCCACAAAATGAATTTGATGAGCAACAGGTTAAAGAGAATCCCCCCCCTTTTTTTTGTAATTTGGGAGGAGGGAGGAATAGTATTGAAAAAAAGTAAGTGGAATTTTTAAAAATTTTCCTTGAAACTTTTAAAGTTAATAATGGAACAAGCTATACTAGAAAGGCACAAAAATTCTAACATGCAGCTCACGATTTATAGATGTGTGACCTTGAAGTTAAAGAAGTCACAGTATCTTGAAACTTTGTTTCTACTCATGAAATATAGATAATTGGACTTCTTTTACCTACTCTCCTGATAGCTTTGAGGTTTAAATGATGTACTAGGTAGAAATGTGTTTAGGTTGCCTTTGTATAGGTCAAAGGCAACCAACTCCAGTAACTCCAGTATTCTTGCTTCAAGAATCCCTTGGACAGATGAGTCTGGTGGGCTAGAGTCCATGGGGTTG
Organism: Bos indicus; assembly: GCF_029378745.1. Classification (NCBI taxonomy): domain Eukaryota; kingdom Metazoa; phylum Chordata; class Mammalia; order Artiodactyla; family Bovidae; genus Bos; species Bos indicus. The sequence continues at coordinate 62,031,018 of NC_091778.1, forward strand.
CAAAAAGCTGGACAGGACTGAAGCAACTTGGCATGCAGAAAGGACTAGACATGAAATATTATCATAAGACAATAATAAAGCTATAACTCTCATGAAAACTTGAGCACATTAAAAGCAAATGCTTAATCAAAATTATAAGGATATATATGTTCCTAGGCCTCCACAAGTGGAAGATGAGAGCTAGAAAAATTACAAGATCCACAGACTGGTCCTGCAAAAATTCATCATGTTATCCATGCTGAATCCTGGTTGTTATTTTCATTTGTTTTCTTCTCTAAGCAGAGACCTTCAAGAGAACTAAATACTTTTAACCTACTTAATGTACTTAAGCTTTGAATCATTTTTACTCTTAGAGAAAGGCTTTATGATTATTTATATCGGAATTTTCTCAAAGCAACTCAGGGGAGTAAGATCCTAGATTATTATTGTATATTAGTAATATTTCACTAAGCACAGCAAATAAAATATAGAATTTTCCTCTTCCTCCCCTTTCTCCTTCTTCTCTTCCTTCTTTGTATTCTAGGGACAGAATCTACATAGAAAAAATGACTGCAACTACCTCTTTCCCACAAGTCACTTTTATGGCTTGGAACCCAGATGATATTGTTATACTTAGTGTCATGAAACCCAGATGATATTGTTACACTTAGTGTCATGGCCTCAGCTAAGGTCCTCAACCCCAGTGGATAAACTCCCTTTAACAGACAAATAGATACAAAGATTTGAAATCACAGTGCTCTGATTTCTAGGCCACTGACCCATTCAAATTAAAAACAAATATTGATAACTCCATAACCTCTAATTCCAGCAACGAAGGCCCAGAGTCAGCCCTTATTTTATTCATTTTACAACTGAGAATAGGTTCAAGTGGTAGTAAAAATAAAACATGACAAAAATAAAACTGTTAAGTGTCATTCGAGAGATCTTTCCTGAGAAAGCCTACTCTCTTCTAACAGTTGTGGGCATGTGTGTTCAGTTGCTCGGTCGTGTCTGACTCTGTGTGACCACACGGACTGTAGCCCCACCAGGCTCCTCTGTCCATGGGGATTCTCCAGGCAAGAATACTGGAGTGGGTTGCCATTTCCTCCTCCCAACCCAGGGACTGAACTGGGTCTCCTGTGTTGGCAGGAGGATTCTTTACCTCTGCGTCACCTGATGCACACAAGCTCTGCCAGAGGAATGAGACGGAACTTGTCCGTCCCTCCATAAAGACCCCTATTCAGTGCTCAGGAAGAGTGCACATTGTGGACACTGTACTGAGAAAGCAGCACTGACGAGGGCTTCCCAGGTGGCTTGTGGGAAAGACCCCGCCCACCAGCGCAGCAGATGCAGGATGCAGGGGTTCCGTCCCTGGGTCGGGAAGATCCCCCGGAGGAGGGCAGGGCGACCCACGCCAGTGTTCTTGCCGGGAGAATCCCATGGACAGAGGAGCCTGGAGGGCTACAGTCCGTGGGGTCACAAAGAGTCAGACATGACGGAAGCGACTTAGCACGCACACAGAGTTGACATACATACACCAAAATGTGGAAAAGAGATAGCTGGTGGGAAGCTGCTGCCTAGCGCAGGGAGCTCAGCTCAGGGCTCTGTGACGACCCAGAGGGGCGGGAGGGGGTGGGAGGGAGGTTTAGGAGGCAGAAGATAACGTGTGCAGATAGCTGATTCACGGTGTTGCATAGCCGACACAACATTGTTAAGCAATTACACACTCCAATTTAAAAGTATATCCTATGGTAAGCCATAATGGAGAAGAACGGTAGAAAAGAACGTGTATGTGCACGTAACCAAATCACTGTGCTGTGTAGCAGGACTGGCACTACTGTAAATCAGCTATACTTCAATAAAAACAAATAAATAAGGAAATGCAAAATACAGCAAAGACCAAACAACAGCATGCCTTCGTGCTAAGCCATGGATATTTCAACCTCATAGAAAACCACAGAAAAGAAGTGTTTTTAAAAAACATGTAAACTAGAGAGGCGTGAACTAACGCCACAAAAATTCTCAACTAATCCCTGGGTTCCAGGTCACCAGGCAGGGTTTCCACAGGGCTCAAACCACTGTCCCCGCCGCCCTCCCTGGAAACGTCCAAACAGCGCAGGGTAACCACCGACCCTGGCGCTGTGCAGTCCTCTTCCTGCGGGAAGTGGCAAGACCTTTGAGAGCGAAGAGACAGCCAAAGTTCGAAAGTTGTAAACAAGATACATCACGAGCCTGTGTGGCAGAGCCAGGAGAAGGGAACGGGGCTGTGGGGTGACACTCTAACTGGCCCTGGATTTTCCTCCTTCTGCTGCTACTAAAGCCAAAGCGAGCTTCTTCTAGACCCATGGAGTACTGGGCAAGGGATTGGTACCCGGCGTTGGGCTTCCTGAACGTAAGCATGTAACACAGCGTGATCTTGGAGGCACTGAATTGAAGAGATAGAGGGCTGCAGAAGGCGCTTGTCTCCTCATATTCATACTTCTCTGATCTAAGGGAACACAAAACCCTCATTAGGAAGAGGGTCTAAACAATCAATAGCTAATGAACGAGAGTCAGTCTGAGAGTCTACATTTCAAATTTACAAGATTCAAGAAAATCTAGACGTTCAGTGGAATGTGATTGAGCAAAGCAAGTCATTTACCATCTCATGGGCAGTGCTTAATTTATAAACATTGTGGCTGCTGGCCAAGGACTTTAAAATCGGAGATGAAAGTGTAGAGATGAAAGAGACCAACAGTGTAAGAATATACAGGAATAAGAAACAGCAAGAGGCTCTAGTGAAGATACGGTTGGATCCAGGGAGGGCGGGGGAGGGGGGCGGGGACTAAAATGAAAGACGAGGAGGGCAGGGAGAGCAGAGGAGAAACTTCTGGATAAAGATACTCTCTTGGCAAGATGAATGGAAAATAAAACTGCAGAATGAAAGACTGCTTAAAAGAGCAGTCCCTAATCCTCTGCCAGCAACGGGCTAATTTGTATTTCTGGAACTAGCAGAAAGGATGTCAGCTGAAACCCATGTCGGAGTCACCTTGCAGCAAATGTTGCACTGCACATGTGCAGTCGGGGGGAATGGGATGAGTTTAGGCTTCCTGGAGTGAAGGATGCCTGCAAGAGCTGCAAGCATCCCATTCCTGACCGTCAGCCTCAGAACATATGCCCTTTCATTCTGGCTGCGCCGAGGAAAGAAAGAAAACAGGGCCTGGCCTGTCCATTAAGATCTCAATCTGGCCCTGAGGGAAGGCAGTTAGCACCCCTCCAGCTGTAAATGCTTCTTGAATGAGGGATGAAGGGCTTCAGCTGGACACCAAGAAAAATTCCCCGGCGGACAGTTCGAAAGACAGGTGAACAAGCTCTACGCACTCCAGACTGACATTCTCCTTCTTCACTTCGCTCTGTTAGCGTGAACGGTCACCGGTTCAGGCTGATCTTCGTCCACGCTGCTTTTCCTATCATTTCATTGTTGTTGTTCCATTGTAAGTCATGAGGAAGGGGCTGGAATTCACAACAATGGCAACCACGTAGTTAATAAGCAGGGCCGAGAAATCAGGCTATCCAGGGCCAGACAACTGTTTGTTCCAGGAAAGTCCTTCAAACCAGCTTCTCCAGGCAAATATTTTATTTATCTAGGGAACTGTCTCCTGTCAGGATAATGGCTTTCCTATCTGAGCAAGCGGTTGACTTACCAAAGTCAGTGTGCTCACCTAGCCTTGCTTCCTGACTCTGTCCGCCCATCCTGAAGGATGATGTCATGTATTTTTCTAATCTTATTTAGTTCCCAGCCTTGAAAGATTTACCTTTAGCCACTTCAGTCCAAATCTCCAAGCTCCGAATAGCTTACTTTGACTTATGTAATAAATTCAGTTTCTGTAATCAACAAGTTTGGGGGTGGTCTCTTCAGGAGTGACAGCCGACAGAGGAAAGGTGTGTTTGGCTCCTTAGAGATACCAAACTGACTTGGCTCCACCGACTGAGAAGCCCACCTCTCAGCATTCTGATGCGTGTCATTTTGTTATAAACTGTTTCTACTTTACGCCAATACCACACTTTCAGAACTACACTTTCCTAAATATCACCTAGGACTCTGCATCTCCCAACTTGGCTGTTTTCCAAGATTTTTCTTGGCTAATTTTTGTCCTTTGTGTTTCCAAATGCGTTCTGGAGTCAGCTTTCTAGTTTCCAGCAACACCGCCCAGAATTCTACTCAATCTAATGGTCAACTGGGGATAAACTAATCTGTAAACTATTGGGGCCTTCTAAATGCATTAATTAAGTCTTATTTCTCTAACTAAGGCTTTACGGTTTTCTTTGTAGCTATTTTGTACATCTATCATCACATTTATTCCTAAGTATTTTACATGTTTTGAGTAAGTTACAAATGGTATCTTTTTTCTATTCTCTCTTTGTTGTATTCAGAGATGGTGCTAAAATGGCTCATTAAGTCAAATTCCTTATCTGTTAGGGATTATCTACTTAAGCAATCACGTCATCTGTGAATAAAGATCATTTTATTTCTTTCCAAGCCGTGCATGCGTGTACATACTTTTTTGCTAGCAGAGTAGTGTTTGTTCTTCCTGCAATATATCTGATCTATGTGCTTTGGGTGGTCTCTTGTGGAGCTGACAGTTGACAGAAGCAAGATCTATTTAAGTCCTTTGAATTCCAATAGCTAATTAGTCCTAGGATTGGAAACAGAAGACCTGAGCTCAAGTCTGTTACAGCATAATTTTCAAAAGGGAAAAATTATGACTTTCATGTTGCTATTCAGTCGCTAAGTCACATCCTGCTCTTTGTGACTCCACGACTACAGCACGCCAGGCTTCCCTGTCCTTCACTGTCTCCCAGAGTTTGCTAAAACTCACGTCCATTGAGTCGGTGATGCCGTCCAACCATCTCATCCTCTGTCACCCCCTTCTCCTCCTGCCCTCCATCTGTCCCAGCATCAGGGTCTTTTCCAGTGAGTCAGCTGTTCACATCAGGTGGTCAAAGTATTGGAACTTCAGCTTCAGCATCAGTCCTTCCAGTGAATATTCAGGGTTGATTTCCTTCAGGATTAACTGGTTGGATCTCCTTGCAGTCCCAGGGACTCTCAAGAGTCTTCTCTGGCACCACAATTCAAAAGCATCAATTCTTTGGCACTCAGCCTTCCTTATGGTCCAAGTCTGACAGCCGCACATGACTACGGGAAAAACCATAGTTTTGACTCTGTGGACCTTTGTGGGCAAAGTGATGTCTAAAGGTATGTCCCTAAATAAACAAAACCAAATAACTTCTAATCTCTAAGTCCTTCGAATGAAGACGCATACTAACTGACATCCCAGTTCACTGGAGGTAGACTATGACCTTAAATTGGCAAAGGAGACCTAGAAGAAGTAGGACTTTCAGGGCCGAACTTTCTTTACCTCCCCATTGCCAGGAATGCAGCTGACTCTCAATAAATATATGTCTGATGTAATTGTTAAGCTAGAAAAATATGTTTCTGATAATCACTCACTAACACACTGAATGCCAATTTATTCTGTTGTTTCAGTAAGATTTCCTTTTCTAATACAAGCTAGCCAGAGAAGTCTGCAAGTATATTATTTGAACTCGGATCTTTTTATCAGGATATTTCTTTCGTAATTTCTTATTATAACACTTCTGCTCCTCTGGCTTACAAATGTTTATATAGACACAATAATGAATACTGGAAAATGATTTTATAGATAAAGGTGTAGATAGACATATATATAAAAATGCAGATATGGATGTAGATACAATACTTAAACAGAATGTCTATCTATCTATCTACCTATGACAGTTTTCATTGTTATCCCTGTGTTATATCTTTCTAATATTTCCATTTGTTTTTTTTATTTCCATCTTTTTTTCTGAAACTATCCATCTAATACTTGTACTTTTCCAGTAGTCATGTATGGATGTGAGAGTTGGGCTATCAAGAAAGCTGAGCTCCAAAAATTGATGTTTTTGAACTGTGGTGTTGAACAAGACTCTTGAGAGTCCCTTGGACTGCAAGGAGATCAAACCAGTCAATCCTAAAGGAAATCAGTCCTGAATACTCATTGGAAGGACTGATGTGGAAGCTGAAATGCCAGTACTTTGGCCACCTGATGCGAAGAACTGACTCACTGGAAAAGATCTTGATGCTGGAAAAGATTGAAGGTGGGAGAAGAAGGGACAACTGAGGAAGAGATGGTCGGATGGCATCACCGACTCGGTGGACATGAGTTTGAGCAAGCTCTGGGAGTTGGTGATGGACAGGGAGGCCTGGCCTACTGCAGTCCATGGGGTTGCAAAAACTTGGACACAACTGAGCAACTGAACTGATACTGAATACTTACACTTACCCTCTTTTTCATAACCTTTCATAGTTACATTATATTGCATTGATAAGTTCCAGCATCTGTGTCATATCTGAGTCTGGTTCTGCTCCTTGTGTTGTGTCTTGGCAGTGTGTTGTGGGGGTTTGTTTGATTTTTTTAGTATGCCTTGTAATTTTTTTCTTGAAAGCCACACACTTTGTGTAGGAGAGCAAAGATCGAGGTAAATAGACTTTTATGTCTGGAAATGGGCTCACGTTCCTTTCTGCTGAGTCTTTGGTGTGGGCTTTGAGTCAGTCAAGGGTGAGAGTTGAGACGGGTTTGGGGTTTGGCATTGCCATCTTACCGAGTGCACCCTGGGCTTCAGCTTCCTTTCGTGTCGAGGGCGGTGCCGGTTTCCCAGAGGTTTTCCCCTCCTCAGTCTCTGCTCCACTCCCAGCTTTAAGCCTCCTCTTCACACTTTCTCCTGCCGTTTTCCACTGTACTTGTTATTCAGTGCTGAGCCCACTGCTTAGGGCGGGAGGGGGCACTCTTGTTACTCTGGACAGACCTCGGGCGTAGACACGCTCCGCGTCCCGGGCCTCGGGGTCTGGCCCTCTGTGCTCCTGCCCTGCCCCCAGCCCTTGTTCCCAGTGTATACGCCTGTCCCTCTCGTGGGCTCAGAGGATTGCTGTTGTTGTCACTCCCTTCTCCCAGCTGCCAAGAGTTTTGAGCAGTGACCTAAAAGCTAGAAAGCTCCTCCCCGTCCTGACTCGGGGTGCACGGTTCTCACTCTGCAGGTGAGTGGGGCTCATGCTCCCCCAGCAGTGACCACTGTCTGCTCCTCCCCTCCCACCCCGCATGATTACGGATGTCTCCACAGGACCCTCACCCATATTTCTGTGAGCATCCAGAGGAGTCCAGAGCCTACCAGCGGGAGTAGACTATTCCCATATTGGCTGCCCCTCAAACCTCCACAGTCTCTTAAGCCTGTGCATGGACGCATGCTAAGTTGCTTCAGTCGTGTCCAACTCTGTGACACCATGGACTGTAGCCCGCCAGGCTCCTCTGTCCATGGGCTTTTCCAGGCAAGGATAGTAGAGTGGGTTGCCATTTCGTGCTTCAGGGGAGCGTCCCAATCCAGGGATCAAACCCACCTCTCTTACGTGTCCGGCATCGGCAGGGGGGTTCTCTACCACTAGCGCGGCCTGACCCCCAAACGCTCGAACAATTCCAGCTGAGTCCTGTGGCCTGTGTCCATGGTCATGCCCCGTGTAAGCAAGTGTTGCCTGCAGGTGTCTGTCTGTCCTTAGAGTTGGGGCTCGCTGGTAGCCCTGAAATCCCCGCTCTCTGATGAATTTATGAAAAATCATGACATCAGTTTGCCCAACACTTTTTGTGGATGGGCAGCTACATTCTTCCTAGCTGACCCCAAGTAGTAACCAGAAGTCAGAGAGGAAGGCTTCAATCTTTCCCAGCTTCAGGGTCTTTTCCAATGTGTTGGCTCTTCACATCAGGGGGCCGAACTATTGGAGCTTCCGCCTCAGTCCTTCCAATCAGTATTCAGGGTTGATTTTCTTTAAGATGGACTGATTTGACGCCCTTGAAGTCCAAAGTACTTTCAAGAGTCTTCTCCAGCACAATAATTTGAAAGCATCAATTCTTTGGCGCTCAGCCTTCTTTATGGTCCAACTCTCACATCCATACATTGCTACTGGAAAAACCACAGCTTCGACTATACAGACTCTGGCATTAGTGACAGGACCACAGGAAAATAAGTGGGCCATCAAGTGTAGAGCGGATTGTCTTTCTTCTCCATTTTCCTAGTGTCTGGAGTTTCTGAAGCTCTGGGCTTTCATTTCGCATGAACACCATTGTGCCTTGGTCACGAGTCCCTTTGTACAATTATTCTCAAATGCACCCTGGTGCTGGATTCCTGATCTGTGCTGAGTGCTGCCCTCTTGCTCCCAGTGCGGTTCCACTCACTTTTCCTGCTCACCCCACTCCCCTCACTTTCCCTGTTCACCCTCATGACTTGGTCCTCGGCTGCTCCCAAAGCATCACATGGCTGGAACACACGGAACGGCAAGAGCCAATCCAGGTCACCCTGCCTGTTCCCACGGTCTCGGCAGCCCCTGTGGGTAAGTACATCCTCTGTACCTGTCATCAGCCAAACTTTTCCTAGTTTAAACTTTGTGATGACTTTCAGAGCCTCTGCCTTTTCAAACTTTCCATGAGAAACCCTTAGCATCACCAAATAAATCTGCCTCAGCCATAAATTACAGCGGCATGATCTATGTGACCGAGGCTGAACCTGCAGGGGTACTCAGCTCGGAACGACTTGGATTCACATCCGAATTCACCCTGGAATTACAGGCAGCTTTTTATTTTATTTTGCAATCTGCTTGCATTCTACCTTTCCCCCCCACCCAGTTTCAGTGGTGTAAAACTATGGTCACTTATACTGACAAGTTTAGGTGGGTAGGGATGAGGCTTCCCTTGCAAATATTCTGTCTTGCTTTCATTCTGAGAGATGAGTCTCCACTCTTCATTATTCACCTGGCATCCATGTCATGACACCGTGACTCCAAAGCTGTCATTAGGAAACAGCTCTTGTGTGAGTCAGGACCGACTGGTCTTTCTCTTTTTGCGCCATCTCTTCTCTCCTCTGTCAACTTTCTTCAGAAATAATTGACAAATAAAATTGTAAGATGCTAAACCATACAGCGTGATGGTTTGATATATGAAATCATTGTGAAAGGCTGTCCCCCACTGAGTTAATTAACACATACATAACACAACTAATATAGTTACTTTTTTTTTTTGAGAAAAAATTTACATTCTATTTCCTTAGCAAATTTCAACTACCTAATGCAGTGCTGTCAACTATAGTCACCACGTTATGCACGAGATCCCCAGAACTTCATCTTGTAACAGCGAGATGGCTGATCTATTCCTGCCACAAGGTACGCCTTCAACAATATACCAAAAATGTATTTATTACCTATTTTCCAAACACCTGCAAAGAAATAACTCTAATGTTTAAACTGCATGTGAACAGGACATTTTCTTTAGTTGGAGTGTGATCATTCCCTCCCGATTCCCCATGATCTGTCAGTTAAATCATTTCTTTGTACTTGACTTTCAGTATTTCCTCCTTGTTTGAGAAGGAGATAGCTAACACCGAAAAATTCAAAAGTCCCGCATTCCACGTCCACCTGCAGCAGGTGTTCTTTGGGTAAATCTGTCCCAAAGTTTTCTGATCCCCTTCATCAGAACAGACCCTGAATAGTACAGCCAGTTGCCCTACACAGGGGCGCTCATAGCACAAGTTCTGAAGCCCTTTAATAGCAGTAATTACAGAGCACTGTCTGTGACCTTGTGGTGAGATGTGGTGAAATTTCACAGCTGGAAGGACTCTTCAGGATCACACAGCACGACTATGCATCTCAGACTGGGGACTGAGGAGGGTAAAGCGACTGGTTCACAAACTGGCAGCTGAACAAAAGCTTTCCCCAGATCTCTCAACCTACTTGTCTTCCCTGTAATCTATTTGCATGTCGATCTCATTTTTAAAGCAAATATTTCTTGAATTCTACTCCAGGACAGGCTTTCTTCTAGTCACCATGTGAAGCAAAGAGACAGGTGCAGCCTGTCCCTTTGCGGCCCATGCATCCTTGAGACTTCAGCAAAATGCCCAAGGGCAGTTTCTGCACTCAGTCATCACGGAATCGCAGAGGGGGCGCCAGGAGGACCACTGCGACCGTGGACGAGGATCCACTCCCAGGACCGCTGTCACCTGCTGATACACGATGCTCCCACTCCAGGAACACTGACTTTTCTGAAACATACTCACCCTCTCACTTCTGATTCTAATCTTGCCTCAAACCCCTGTTTTCACAGAGTCTCTGAAAAGCACCTAAAACTACTCAGCACACTTGAACCCTTGTGTCTGGTTATGAATGTATTCAGGAGAAGGATGACCTTAACCCCAAGCCCAAAAAGTCCTTGACATAGATAAGAGCATCTTCTCCAGGGACGGAGAAGCGCCTCCATTCGCAGAGTGGTTCTCAATGGAGGCAGTTTTACCTCCCAGGAGACGTGAGGCTGCGTCTAGAGATAGCTGGAAAGGGATGGTCCAGGCACCGAGTGGGGAGAGACCAGGGATGCTGCTCACAACCCTACGATACACAGCACAATCCTCCTCAACACTGAGGGAGCCCAGAGTGTCAGCCCCAAAGGTCAACTGTGTCCGGGTTGAGAAACTCTTACCTAGAGCTGCGGTCACCTCATACACAAGTAACCCTAACCCGTGAAGCTCCATGGACCCTTCACCCCCTGCCCCAGGTAAACTAGGGTGACTGCTTTATCCCAGTGGACTCAAATCCAAACCCTTTAGAGGACCCAATCACCTTGCTTGGTCCAGTTTCATCCCTAATGAGGAATTGCAGCCTGTTGGTTGTGGTTTAGTCGCTAAGTCGTGTCCAACTCTTGGGACCTCACGGACAGAGGAGCCTGGCAGGCTACAGTTCATGGGATTCTCCAGGCAAGAATACTGGAGTGGGTCGCCATTTCCTTCCCCAGCGTATCTTCCCAATCCGGGAATCAAACCTGGGTATCCTGCATTGTAGGCAGATTCTTTACCAACTGAGCTACAAGGGAAGCCTGTAGTCTGTCACCAACATACACAAATGCTTATGTAAAAATCAGGAATGTCAGACTTCACTAGTGGTCCAGTGGTTGAGAATCCACCTGCCAATGAGGGGACACGGGCTCAGTCCCTGGTCTGGGTAAATCTCAGCTGCTGCAGACCGGCTAAGCCCATGAACCCCACCCAACTGCTGAGCCCGCACGCCTCGAGCCACTGCTCTGCAACAAAAGCCCATCACAGTGAGAAGACTGCGCACCGCTGCTAGAGAGTAGCCCGTGCTCGCTGCAACTAGAGAAAGCCCACGTGCAGCAATGGAGGCTCGGCACAGCCAAAAATAAAAACAAATAAGGAGTCTCAATAACCAATACAAGGTGTACGCACCACCATTAGACTGCTTGGCGGTCTTCAGTAGCATGCGAAACTACTGTTAACATTAGCTACATTTTGTTATACTTCACAATAAATAAACCATAGGTTAAAAAGTTATCAGTATACAACCAAGATATATTTTCCCTCACAAACCTGCAAGTGATTGCACAGGAGAAAAGAAATGTCAACCTTGTGAAAAACATAGTAATTCCATTTTAAAACAGAATACTATCAACCCAATTCTGAACTAAACCTACCCAAGAAGACATGATGGAGTAAGCTATTTCCTCTAAATATCATCGGTTCACCTCTTGAACTACTCAACACTTGTATTCTCTAGTTGACAAAAACAGAATTGGTAATGCCAAGGCAAGCTGATGAGTAAAGATCAATCCTTTTAACACAACTGCTAAGGCAGTAAATTATTACATATCACATACAGAGCTCACAGGATGAAAAAACTGATATGTGTGATCAAAAGTCACCTTTCTTATTGAATTCCCACCATGTGCTTCTTCCTGGTTCACAACCTTGAGTGACAGGCATCATTTTCTCCAGGTTGGTGGTGGTGTTAGTCGCTCAGTCATGTCCGACTCTTTCTGATCCCATGCACTGGAGCCTGCCAGGCTCCTCTGTCCTTGGGATTCTCCAGGCCAGACTATTGGAGTGGGTTGCCATGCCCTCCTCCACTGGATCTTCTCAATCCAGGAATCAATCCCAGGTCTCCCCCATTGCAGGCAGATGCTTTACCGTCTGAGCCACAAGGGAAGCCCCTTCTCTGGGTTGCTGCTGCTGCTACTGCTGCTAAGTTGCTTCAGTTGTGTCCGACTCTGTGCGACCCCAGAGACTGCAGCCCACCAGGCTCCCCCATCCCCAGGATTCTCCAGGCAAGAACACTGGAGTGGGTTGCCATTTCCTTCTCCAATGCATGAAAGTGAAAAGTAAAAGTGAAGTCGCTCAGTCGTGTCCAACTCCCAGCAACCCCATGGACTGCAGCCTACCAGGCTCCCCCGTCCATGGGATTCTCCAGGCAAGAGTACTGGAGTGGGGTGCCATTGCCTTCTCCGGGTTAAGATTCTTTTAAAAAGTTGAAGCAGTTGGACTCACATGGAAGGAAAATTGAACCCAGCTAGATCTCCAGATCAAGTCCCAAACGATGTCCCCAGAGCCCTTTCTCCAGAAACTTCCCCTGCAGGTGGTCCTAGCCTGTGGCACCAGCACTTCATGGAAGGGTCCCGTCACTCACTGACCTTTGGCTCCCAGGTTTCTCTACTGTATCCTATGCCCTCTGAGAGTCTACAAGCTCAGTCAGCACAGAAAAATCCAAGCATACCAAGGCCAGGTCCCTAATCAGTTCAGCCACATGAATTCACCTAACGTGGTCTAATTTTGTTCACCTTCTTGAGGGTGGATGACACCATCTGATTGGGCACAGCTGACTGGACAGTCCCACTCAGTCAGTGACCTAAAATTGCCTTTGATCAGAAGCAAACGTGGTTTGTGGAATGGACTGGTTTTAGATGCCAAAAAAACAAATGCAGTGATTTTTTTGGAGCTAGACAAACACTGGGAACGCTTACTAGCGACCGCAAACTTAGTGCATTTGATCTTCCACACTTGACGTCAAGACGAGGTTTTTAAATAACCTAGCAGCTTGGCTTGCTCTCGGCTCAGCGCTGGAGATGTTTAGAGATATTGTAGTTAATAACATTGACACATACAAGGGAAAGGGGTCACTTACGAGAAGAAAACATGTGGATTTAAATCAAGAACTAGTGCAAAGCGCAGTAGTCCTCAACCCTCACACAGGAGAGAAACCTTGTAGGCAGAGTCGAATTGGTGCTTTTAGAAAAGGCAAACGCCTCCAGACCAACCTCCCCCTCCAGACCAACCGACTCAGGATCCCGGGGGTGGGGAGCGGGGAAGCAGTTGTCATTGTTTCCAAACTTCTGGGGTTAGTTGCTATGGACGGGAAGTGCTGAAAATGATGGCGTGGAGGGTGTTTGAGGCAAGAAACACCCTAAGCAAACCTGAGCTCTGACGTTCCCAAATGCATACGCTCCGAAAACCCATAAATTTTCTGACCTTCCCTTCCCCACACTGGGAAGTCCTTACCACTGCATGGGGCCGTAGGGTGAAGGCAAAACCTGAGACGCGTCTGTCACATAACACGCGTCACTGTCATTATTACTCCAGTGAATGATTCATATATGAATATGTGTTCATATTCTCTTAGAAGTGAAGGATTTTAGTTCATATACTCTTAGAGGTAAAGATTTTAATTGTGACGCGGGTAACCAGATGCTTCCTCAGAGGCCATGAAACTACTCATCTCTGCCTCTTTCTATGACTGGGGGGACGATCAGACTTCATCTGCTGGCTTCCACCTGGGCTGAAACCTGGAGAAGCACAGAGCAGAAGGCTGCTGATTCCGACGGCACCACAGTGCTGTGTGGCCAGAAGCCAGAACTCTGAGCGTCCCTCGCCATCATGAAAGCAGACTTTTGCTGGGATTCTGAACAGCATGGGCTTCTGTTAGCCACAGAATCCAGTAGGTTAACAATGACATCAAAACATCTATCAAATTGAGTGCTGAGCAACGTGGATGGACCTAGAGACTGTCATCCTGAGGGAAGTAAGGCAGAGAGAGAAGGAGAAATACTGCACAACATCCCTCACATGCGGAGTGTAGAAAGAAAGGCTACATATGAATTTACTTACAAAACAGAAACGGACTTAGAGAACAAACTCACAGTTGCTAAGGAGGAAGGATGTGGGAAGGGATAGTTGGGAAGTTTGGAGTGGACGTGTTTATTTAAAATGGATAACCAACGAAGACCTACACTATAGCACAGGAAACTCTGCTCAACGTTGTGTGGCAGTTTGAACGGGAAGGAAGTTTGGGGGAGAATGGATCATGTACATGGATGATTAGGTCCTTTTGTTGTTCACCTGAAACCATCACAACACTGTCAATCGGCGATTGTTGTTCAGTTGCTAAGTCATGTGCAACTCTTTGCAGCCCCATGGACCGCAGCACTCCAGGCTTCCCTGTCCTTTACTGTCTCCTAGACTTTGCTCAAACTCATGCCCATTGAGTTGGTGATGCTATCTCATCCCGTCACCCCCTTCTCCTCCTGACTTGGTCTTTTCCAAAGAGTTGGCTCTTCACATGATGTGAAGAGTATTTGGAGCTTCAGCTTCAGCATCAGCCCCTGAATATTCAGGGTTGATTTCCTTTAGGATGGACTGGCTTGATCTCCTTGCTGTTCAAGAGACTCTCAAGAGTCTTCTCCAGCACCAAGATTTGAAAGCATCGGTTCTTCAGCGCTCAGCCTTCTTTATGGTCCAATTCTCACGTGTGTACGTGACTACTGGAAAACCACGGCTTTGACTAAATGGACCTTTGTTGGCAAAGTGATATCTCTGTTTATACTTTAATAAAAAAGTGAAAAGTTTAAAAGGAAATAGAGTTACTGCTAACATCCAGAAGGATGCTAAGTACTTCATTTATTCCACAGTGACCTTATATGAGAAGTATGACCTAAACTTCACCAACAGAGAAATTGACATTAAACCATGTGTCAGAATTCTCCCAGTTAGTGGTGTCTCCTGAATCTGAAGCCATACTTACTTGATTAAAAAACCCACTCTCTTAACCAACTGATTCACTGTATCTGGAATTAAAAGAAAACATAACCTGGCAACCTGACTACACTTTGATCTGCGACATCCTAGGCTGGCCACGTCCTGGGTGATCTAACCTGCACAGGTGTGCGGCTCTGGAGAGCTCACAGTTGTTAGGTTGTGCAAAACAATCCTCTGGGATGGGGATGAACGTGCAAACGTCCAGGTCCTGTCTGCCAGTGACTCAGAAACTGTGTGTCTGAGATGGAGCCCTGAATCTGCCTTTCTAGCCTTCTTTCTCTCATTGTTGTCGTTTAGCTGCCAAGTTGTGTCTGACTCTTTTGCAACCCCATGGACTGAAGCCTCCCAGGCTCCGCTGTCCGTGGAATTCTCCAGGCGAGAATAAGTGGGTTGCCATTTCCTTCGCCCGGGGAATCTTCCCAGTCGCGGGATCAAACCTGCGTCTCCTGCACTGGCTGCTGGATTCTTTATCACTGAGCCACCAGGGATGTCTAACCTTCATTTAGGTTTCTTTCATTCATGTTGTTTCTATTTTGGTTCCCTTGGGAAATATGTTACTGAAGGACATCTCTGGCTTTTATTGCTTTAAATGTATTGTCCTTAGACAGGAGGCCTTGGGCCAAAATAAGCCAGGCACGTGTTTTGGCAAATAAAGTTTTATTAGCACACAGCCACTCCTGTGCATCGTCCGTGCCTGCCTTCATGCCTGCAGAGCCAAGGATCTGCAACAGAGGCTGTATGGCCAACCAAGGTGGAAAATATTTACTATCTGGCCCTTTACAGCAAAGGTTTGCCAACCCCTGTCCTAAAATGACTCTGCTGCTGCTAGACTTTGGCTCAAGTGTGGACCACTGATTAATTTAGAAATACTTTTTCTGTATCGAACAGCATCTGAATTGCTCAGCTTCAGGGATACAATGAGTGTATGAAAAATGTATTTTATTCGTGGAAAACATGTCGTTCATTATGTCCCGAGCCGTGCCTGTCAGACGAGCACTCAAATAAATGACATTATCTCCTCTTCTGACCTTCTGACTAGCCACAAACCCAAGGGCAAGAGAAACAGACTTTTCTCCAGCCGATGACCAAGAAAGCAGGGGCTCCACGTCTCACCTGTAAGACAGATGGAGAGAAATGGGGGGAATTCAGCCGATGACCAAGAAAGCAGGGGCTCCACGTCTCACCTGTAAGACAGATGGAGAGAAATGGGGGGAATTCAGCCGATGACCAAGAAAGCAGGGGCTCCACGTCTCACCTGTAAGACAGATGGAGAGAAATGGGGGGAATTCAGCCGATGACCAAGAAAGCAGGGGCTCCACGTCTCACCTGTAAGACAGATGGAGAGAAATGGGGGGAATTCAGCCGATGACCAAGAAAGCAGGGGCTCCACGTCTCACCTGTAAGACAGATGGAGAGAAATGGGGGGAATTCAGCCGATGACCAAGAAAGCAGGGGCTCCACGTCTCACCTGTAAGACAGATGGAGAGAAATGGGGGGAATTCATTAAGAATCCCTCTCATTTACTTGAAAGAAAAAAAAGAAAAGTCAGCAAAGGCACAGACCCTTCCATGTTGCCATATACTTAAAAAAATATCAAGACTGAGGGGAAAAGCCAGCTGACGCTGGTGGAGGTAACTGCTTCCCATCGCTGACTGCTAGGAAAGTGAGCCCACCCCTTCCTCCCCAACCCATCATGAGGCACGGCAAATAGTTGCCACATTAGGTCAAGAGCCTTTGGACCAGAGAGAGAAAAGGAGACACGTCATCAGGCCAGAGCAAAGCAAAGGAGATGAGGAAGGTGATAGTCAAGTGCCCAGAGGATGGAGTTTAGACCCTCAGCAGGAGGAAATGGCAGACAAGATGCAGATCGACATGAACTCGGACGTGACACAAAGAGGACCTTACACGGTGCAGGCACTCAGGAGCCGCTCAGTGCTTGGTGAACGAATGCACTTAGAAAAATAAAGCTGAACTGGGGGCTCCAAAGCGAGAAACGATGCTCGGAGTCCAAAGAGGGAAAACAAGAACATTGTTTTTTTACACATAATCATCTGGTATCAGATGAATGATCTCTAAGTATTTTCCCACTAGGGAAAAATAAAAGCCCAAATTCCTTCCTTCGAGCTCGGTTTCCTGGAGGAGCTGCAGGCTTGACAAGGTCTAGACTGCGTTTTATGCCCCGCACCCTGCCAGATCCTCTGGCATCAGTGGTGGCGGAGATGCAGAGTCTGTGTGGACCCACCACCTCGGCCGGGCACGCTGCAGGTTCCGCCGTCTGGTTCAACAGGAAGCATGCACTGTTTGCGGGATGCTACTTAGCTATTTTTAAGAGCAGAGCTGTGTACAGGTATTTATGAATCTGGGTCCGACTTGGGGAAACAAAATCTCTGCCAGTGCGTGGGCGGTGAATGTTTTACCAGCCAACCACAAGGCCTTGGATGGACACGGTCTGGGTGAGTGAGTGGACTGACTCTTTCTGTAGCCCCAGGAGGGCTGTGAGTTCTCTTGCAGGTGGTCAGGTCGGATTCTAGAAATGGCCATTGCTGGCAGGAGTGGGCTGCTGAGCTCTGACCTGGATGGCAAGAATGGCAGGGATTCTGAAACACTATTTTTCATACCATGAGACTCATGGAGATACTACTTTTGTTTATAAAAGTTAACCATGAATATTCACTGGAAGGACTGATGCTGAAGCTGAAGCTCCAATACTGTGGCCACCTGATGCAAAGAACTGACTCATTAGAAAAGACTGATGCTGGGAAAGATTGAAGGTGGGAGGAGCAGGCGACAGAGATCGAGATGGCTGGATGGCATCACTGACTCGATGGACATGAGTTTGAGGCAAGATCTTGTGAGATGGTGATGGTAATGGTGGAGATCATGGAGATGGTGAAGGACAGGGAAGCCTGGTGTGTTGCAGTCCATGGGGTCACAAAGAATTGGACACAACCTAGCAACTGAACAACAAGGAATCCTATAAAGTTTGTATTAGTCAGTATTCTTAAGCACAACAGAATACCCTGTGGGTGAAAGTGAAAGTCGCTGAGTCGTGTCCAACTCTTTGTGACCCCATGGACTATATAGTCCATGGAATTCTCCAGGCCAGAAGACTGGAATGGGTAGCCTTTCCCTTCTCCAGGGGATCTTCTCAATCAGGGATCGAACCCAGGTCTCCCGCATTGCAGGCAAATTCTTTACCAGCTGAACCACAGGGAAGCCCAAGAAAACTGGAGCAGATAGCCTATCCCTTCTTCAGCGGATCTTCCCAACCCTGGAATCGAACTGGGTTTTCCTGCACTGCAGGTGGATTCTTTACCAACTGAGCTACCAGGGAAGCTCTACCCCATGGGTAGAGTATATGTATAATGTGTATGTGTATAGACATGAATATAAATACATAAGGTTGGTCAAAAAGTTAAGTACACTTAGCCCAACCTATGTGCATTGTGCATACAAAGAGATTGATTACAAGACATAATAAGATATATATATATATATATATATATATATGTATACATATATATGTGTGTGTGTGTGTGTTGGAATATAGGATATATACAGAATATAGGAATATAGGATATATATATATATATCCTATGTAGGTGCATTGTACATACAAAGACATTGATTATAAGAAATAAGATGATACATGCTCATATGATTATATAGGCTGGTGAGTTTCAGAATCTCCATCATCTGGATGCACTATGGGTTATTCAATCAGTCAGAGCTCCAGTCGACAGAGGTTATTTCCTGCATTCTGTCACTACAGAATGTCTTGAGTGTACATCTTGGTGCGTGTACTTTTTTTGTTTGTTAAAGGTAGCTTTGCAAGGGCTTCTGAGAAGTGGGATTGTTGGGTGGGATGGTGCGTGCTTGTATAATCTCGCTGTATGTGTGCTCAGTCTCTCTCAGTCATGTCCAACTCGTTGCAGCCCCAGGGACTATAGCCGCCAGGCTCCTCTGTCGGTGGATTTCCCAGACAAGAGTACTGGAAGGGGTTGCCATTTCCTCTTCCAGGGGACCCTCCCAGCCCAGGGACTGAACCTGCCTCTCCTGGGCCTCCTGCATCGCAGGCGGGCTCTTTACCACTGAGCCACTGAGGAAGCCCAGAGAAATGTCAATTATCAGGGCACACCTATTTTTCTTTAGAGGTTTTTGGATGCATGGCAAACTTTTAACCATGTGACATTTTATTTTAGTCTTCTTTACTGTCTTTGAAAGCAAAGAGAAGATACAAGAAACCTTAACTCTTACAGAAAATCAAGCCTTCCCCTCCACGACATTTTGTTGGGTATTCAAATGTTAATTACACTGGTTGAGTGGGTGAGAGTGCAATTTCACTGGAGTGAAATGATGGAAAGCAGCTCACTCAGATCTTTGTCATTTTTTAACTAAGTGAGAGAATGTGAGGGAACACGTCTCCCAATCAGACACACGTACTGGCTACAACTACAACTCATTTGGGAGGAATTTTTCTAAGGAAGTCACAGGTGCTGGGTAGACAGGTGTTTGGGTACAAGACTTTCATGCCATATACGGAGGGAGACCAAAAGACTGGGAAAACATCAGCTTGCCTCAGTAATCCCACGTACAACTTCGATTCAAAACATCGAGATTAATGCCTAACAAATGATTGACTTAAATGTAAAACACAAGCCTATACAACTACTGGAAGACTATAGGGGGAAAAAACATCAGAGACCTTAGGTTAGGCCAAGAGTTCTTAGCTTCAACACCAAAAACATGACGTGTAATGGAGCACACTGGTAAATGGACAGAAGATATTGCTAAGAAAATGAAAAGACGAGACACAGACGAGGAGAAAATCTATGGCGCACGTACAGGCTAACACTGACACTCATCAGAAGCAAAGCTGGGCTGGAGGAAAGGAAGCAACAACTTTAAAGTGTTGAGGAACAGAGGAGGGAGAGGGCCATCTTCACCCGGACAAAACCTGAGCCAGCTTCTCACCAGTCGACGTGAAGGACAAAAACACTCCAAGAGTTCCTCCAGGCAAAGGGGAGACGACGCCTGTGAAAAATCAGGCACTGGAAATAGTAACCGGGTGGATAAATACTAAAATGCATTATAATTTCTCTTAATTTCTTTAAAAGAAAACTGACTGTCGTAAAGCAAAACCAGCAGCAATGGACTGTGGGATTTATACCAGGGTGAAGTAAATTAAGTAAGATCATTGAGTAAGTAAAGTCGGTAAGTCAATGAGGAATAAATGAATGATGACAGTAATTCAGTGCACAGAATGAGGTAAATGGCAATATATGGTGAAGTGGTAATTCTCAAGAGATCGGGATTAATGCACATTGTGGTTCTGATGCCAGTTCAGTTCAGTTCAGAGTCCCTCAGTCGTGTCCAGCTCTTTGTGACCCCACGGACTGCAGCACACCAGGCCTCCCTGTCCCTCATCAACTCCCGGAGTTTACTCAAACTCATGTCCGTTGAGTCGGTGATGCCATCCAACCATCTCATCCTCTCTTGTCCCCTTCTCCTCCCACCCTCAATTTTTCCCAGTGTCAGGATCTTTTCAAATGAGTCAGCTCTTCTCATCAGGTGGTCAAAGTATTGGACTTTCAGCTTCAACATCAGTCCTTCCAATGAATATTCAGGACAGATTTCCTTTAGGATGGACTGGTTTGATCTCCTTGCTGTCCAACGGACTCTCAAGAGTCTTCTCCAACCCCACAGTTCAAAAGCATCAATTCTTCAGCACTCAGCTTTCTTTATGGTCCAACTCTCACATACATACAGGACTACTGGAAAAACCACAGTTTTTACAATATGGACTTTATCTCAGTAAAGTATTATCGCTGCTTTTTAATATGCTGTCTAGGTTTGTCATAGATTTTCTTACAAGGAGCAAGCATCTTTGAATTTCACCACTGCAGTCACCATCTGCAGTGATTTTGGAGCCCAAGAAAATAAAGTCTGTCACTGTTTTCACTGTTTCCCCATCTATTTGCCATGAAGTGATGGAACCGGATGCCATGATCTTTGTTTTCTGAAAGTTGAGTTTTAAGCCAGCTTTTTAACTCTCCTCTTTCAATTTCATTAAGAGGCTCTTTAGTTCCACTTGGCTTTCTGCCATAAAGGTGGTGTCATCTGCATATCTGAGGTTATTGATATTTCTCCCTGCAATCTTGATTCCAGCTTGCGCTTCATCCAGCCCAGCATTTCTCATTATGTACTCTGCATTTAAGTTAAATAAGCAGGGTGATAATATACAGCCTTGATGTACTGCTTTCCTGATTTGGAACCAGTCTGTTGTTCCATGTCCAGTTCTAACTATTGCTTCTTGACCTGCATACAGATTTCTCAGGAGGCAGGACAGGTGGTCTGGTATTCTCATCTCTTTAAGAATTTTCCACAGTTTGTTGTGATCCACACAATCAAAGATTTTAGCATAGTCAATGAAGCAGAAGCAGATGTTTTCCTGGAGCTCTCTTGCTTTTTCTATCATCCAGTGGATGTTGGAAATTTGATTGCTGGTTCCTCTGCTTTTTATAAACCCAGGTTGAACATCTGGAAGCTCTCAGTTCATGGACTGTTGAAGCCTAGCTTGAAGAATTTTGAGCATTACTTTGCTAGCATGTAAGATGAGTGCAATTGTGTGGTAGTTTGAGCATTCTTTGGAATTGCCTTTCTTTGAGATTGGAATGAAAACAGACCTTTTCCAGCCCTGCGGCCACTGCTGAGTTTTCCAAATTTGCTGGCATATTGAGTGCAGCACTTTCACAGCATCATTTTTTAGGATTTGAAATAGCTCAATTGGAATTCCATCACCTCCACTAGCTTTGTTCGTAGTGATGCTTCTTAAGGTCCACTTGACTTCACACTCCAGGATGTCTGGCTCTAGGTATGGGATCACCCCATCGTGGTTATCTGGGTCACGATGATCTTTCTTGTACAGTTCTATATATTCTTGCCACCTCTTCTTAATATCTTCTGCTTCTGTTAGGTCCATACTGTTTTTGTCCTTTACTGTGCCCATCTGTGCATGAAAAATTCCCTTGGAATCTCTCATTTTCTTGAAGAGATCTCGTCTTTCCCATTCTATTGTTTTCCTCTGTTTGTTTCCATTAATCACCAAGCAAGGCTTTCTTATCTCTCCTTGCTATCCTTTGGAACTCTGCATTCAGATGGGTGTATCTTTCCTTTTCTCCTTGGCCTTTTGCTTTTCTTTTCCTAACTATTTGGAAGGCCTCCTAAGAAAACTATTTTGCCCTTTTGCATTTCTTCTTGGGGATGGTTTTGGTCACCTCCTCCTGTACAATGTCGTGAACCTCTGCCCATTGTTCTTCAGACACTCTATCAGATCTAATCTCTTGACTATTTGTCACTTCCACTGTATAATCGTAAGGGATTCGATTGTACCTGAATGGTCTAGTGATTTTCCCTACTTTCTTCAATTTAAGTCTGAATTTTGCAATAAGGAGTTCATGATCTGAGCCACAGTCAGCTCCCAGTCTTATTTTTACTGACTGATGCCAAACATGAAAGAAAAAAAATGGAAGAAAGGAAGGGAAGGAGGGAAGGAAGGAGGAAGGAAAGAAAAAGAGAAAGCAAATGAGGGAAAAGGAAAAGGAAACCATAACATTTTAAAGCAAAGAAAGTACAGCTAACAATTTTAATTGTTTATGGAGGAGATAAAAAACGAAGACCAGAAATACGTGTTTAATCCCAATGCAGACCACTAGCCCATTCACTTATAACTATCCTTAAAGTTTGAAATACTCCATGGTGGGCTGCAGGCCTTGGGTCGAAAAGAGTTGGACATGACTGAGGGGACTCAGCACACACGCAATTGGAAATTATACTCAGGCCATCCAAAAATACTGATTAAGTGGCAATCTGTTAGCCATGACATCTTTGAAATCTCTAAATTTTCTGAGGTACAAAGGATCATGTATTAATATCTCCTTATGGAATCCAACGGAGATGCAAGCAGACTCTGACTTTATCCTCCACGCCCCGGGAACTGAAAATGACGAGATGAACAAGCAAGCCTTCAAAAGATCTGTTATTGACACATCTCAGTGAACTATATCTCATCAAGGTTTTACCCTCCTCCCATCTAGCTTTTTGGGGAAGAAGTAAGGTTTTGATTATTTCTCCTTAAGTTGCTCTCCTTAAGTTGTTGGGAAGTCACCAACATCTTATTCCCAGAAAATGGATAAAATATATCCAGCTCTTGGTATTTTTTTTCTAAATAAATTGAATTGTGGCTTTATTTGATTTACAAAAGTTTTTTAAGGAAAAAAAAAGACAAATATACTGTAGCTACAAAACTAGTTTTTCTTTTTTAAAGATCAGAGGCAAATAGCCTCAGAATCACCCTGAATGTTCCTTTGATGATACATTCCCCAGGAAAATGTTTTTAAAGTAAATAACTGTATATGTATTTGGTTAGCACAAAAGCTTTACAACCTTCTTGATGTGGTTGGAAACTGGAACCAGTTTGGAAAGCAACTGGACATTTTACGGCTGAGATAATTTTCTCCTCTGCTTTCTACTTTCAGAAATGGAATCCGTTGTGATAGAGAGAAGAGCCAGAGGCGTGAAATTCACCCAGGAATAAACATTATAAACTACAGGTAACTGCACCCTTCTGAATGACAGTCCTTCAGACGCGTGGTGCATTTCTTTCTCTGGTTCCTTCTTCCACTCAGCATTTTCTGAAGCAAGTCAGAAAATGCTTCACAACATTTCTGAAGATGTCGGTGAAAAACAGGTGGTATCTGTTTACTACTGTACTTTAATATTGGCAGAACCTGAAAAGTCACTTGGGGTTGCTGGTGGCTTTTCTGTTTTGTTTTCATTCAAAATTATTTCTTTCCAAACAAGGCAGAAGGAGATGAAAGAAAACACTATCCTAATAATGTAGCATTACAACGTTATATGATCCTTGGAAGAAATATCTGAATTGCTCGTGGGGAAGTGGAAATTCCACTCAATGACACTGAGGGGTTTACAAGGCCAGAAAGTTTCACTTTCTGTCCCATTCCAGCACTAAACAAGAACCCGTGGACGATGTTCAACTTCTGCAAGAAGAGAGTCAATTTTGGGGACTGCGTGGACCCAGGCTTTGTCCAGGTTTTGGTCCTGCTTCCCGGCTCGAAAGCTTTCCAGGGTTTCTCCTTGTCTCGCAGTCACTTCACTGAGCCTGAGTGCTGGGGTCGGCTTTCCCACATAACCTCAGCACGCGTCCACCCCTCCACGGCCCAGTCAGACCCGTCTCTCCCCCATCTTCTCACGCTTCTCCTTTGTTGTTATTTAGTCACCAAGTCTTGTCTGACTCTTTGCAACCACATGGACTGTAGGCCTCTGAGCTCCTCTGTCTATGGGATTTCACAGGCAAGAATCCTGGAGCAGAGTCATTTCCTTCTCCTGGGGATCCTCTTGACCCAGGGATCAAACCTGCATCTCCTGCATTTGCCAGGTAGATTCTTTCAGTGAGCCACCACGGAAGCCCCTCACCTTCCCTTACCTGGGTGTTTTAAGAAGAAAATTAAACAGAATTTGGTTATCATCCATCCAAGGCACCCAGGGAATTATTTTAAAGCACTGCACGCAGCTGACTCTTCATCACATTGCATGTTTAAATTACTTGGATAACACAGGGTGGGGAGGAAGGCTGCTCATGGACAGATGTGACACTTGCCTTGTTCGAGATGGATGAATTCCAAAAGCCACTGGGACAACACCGCACCTAGAGCTAATAATGCTTGCATTTTGGCAAGTGGGTGGATTGCATGCTGTGTTCTTACCACAATGAAACAAATTAAAAAAAAAAAACAAACTACTTGGATAAAACACTAAAATAATGGCTTCCCAGGTGGCTCGGTGGTAAAGTATCTGCCTGCAATACAGGACACTCAGGTTGGATCCCTGGGTCAGGAAGATCCCCTGGAAAAGGAAATGGTAACCCTCTCCAATATTCCTGCCTGAAAAATTCCATGGACAGAGGAGCCTGGCAGGCTACAGTCTGTGGAATCACTGAGTCGGACATGACTCCGCACGCATGCTGATAAAATAACAATCTAAACAGTAACTAGCCTCCTGTTTACTCCTTTATCCTGGAAAGTGAACCGACTCTACATATATTTGCTCTATCTCTTCAATACACCCTCTATTTGAAAGAGGGTTGTACAGAGTCTCAAAGAGCTTACTAAAGTAACTGACCCAGCCAGATATATAATTTGCAAAGCCAGGCCTGGCCCCTCAGTCTGTCTGAGGCCAGAGCTCAGGTTCAAGCTGAAATTTAATGTAGAAACTCAAATCACCTTGATGTTCACTGACTCTTTTTAGAGGCTAACAGCCTGTTTTCGATTAAGACAAAGTATTGAATGTCGCAAGATAGAATTTCCATTTTATCCATGAAAAATCAAAGGATTTTTAAATTTAGGGTATTTCCCACCTTAATTGCATCTGATTTTGATTGCTCCTTCATTCCGTCTTCACTTTGTTTAAGTATACTCATCCCACACTGCAATGACATCTTATTAATTCAGACCTGGCTTGTTTGGAATCTGTGATAATTTGACTGAGACAGGATGGGCTTTTACATTTACTTTCCTGTTATCTAAGAAGGAACTTTTGAAGAAAGTGAATTCTAGTAACATGACTTCCTGGAGTTTAATCTACTTAAGAAAATATACCAATTCTCCAGAACCTAGCGGCTACAATTTGCATACAAATGATTCCTTTTCAAATATCTCTTATGAAGTGATCAAAGACAGCCCACAAAAACTTGGCAGCCCTCAAACATTATTTCACGTTATCCTCCACGGTTCAAATAACTCACAAAAATAAAAATGTACGAACCCACCTTTCGTAATACAGTGGCTCCCAGGTGGCTCAGTGGTAAAGACTCGGCCTGCCAATGCAGGAGGCATAGGAGACACAGGTTCAGTCCCTGGGTGGGGAAGATCCCCTGGAGGAGGAAATGGCAACCCACTCCAGTATTCTTGCCTGGAGAATCCCAGGGACAGAGGAGCCTGGAGGACTACAGTCCACGGGGTTGCAAAGAGATGGCCACGACTGAGCATGTCAACACACACCTCATAATATAAGCTGTTCATTCCCTCAATAATTTTCAACTGCTGAGAGCATTACAAATGCGCTTGCTTTACAAGCTGTTTTTCAAGCCCTGTTTTGTGAATATCCTTGGGGTTGGGTGTGCCTGGAGCCCTTGAAGGAGCCGTACATTGTTCAACGAGTTTGTTTGTTTTTCTCTGTTTTAACCTGAGCTTTGGACCGAGATACAAAGATTCTAATCTTGGGGCGCTGCCTTTGAGACAGCTGGAGTTTGGGGAAATCATTTTGTCTCTGAACCTATTTCCAGTAAAAGGTAAAATATCCAGCTTCCGTGTGAGAGTGCAAAAGTAAACGATGTGAAACAAAGGCTAGCACCCCACGCCGTGCCTGGCGCAGAGTTACCACGTGACACGTGAGCGCTTCCTCCCGACCGTCCTTCCCTTACACACCTGCCGCCTGCTCCAGGCACCTACGCGCAAGAAAGGCGCTTTTAAAAGTGGCCACAGAGACGAGTGCAAACAGCCGTGCCCACCTGCCCCCCGCCCCAAATTACGTGTCCTTACCCCTCTCCCCACCCAGAACCAAGTCTCAAGAGTAGAATTCAGAAGGCTCAGAAGGGTCTTAGAGTTCTAGACAGAGAGCAAATCATAGGCTAAGACTGATATATAGCAACTGAAAATAATAATCAAAGCCTGGAAGAGTGCCCGTGAAAGGTGCCCTACTGCTCTAAAGCTCAGGCTCCAGGCAGCCCTGAAAAATGAAGAAGAGGGAAACAAAGCCCCACCAGGAAAAGAACGATTGCAGTTGCTGACTGGTACTTTCCTCTGGATCCTGGTCTGGTTATGATGTGAACAAGTAGTCAGCAATGCTTTTTGAGTCAACAGATCCAAGGGCCACTGGGCCGGCAGCAGTTTTAAGCAAATACTTTCAGAATCTGCAGAGGGGTCTCAATGCCATCATCCTCTGGATGTGTTTCACGGTCGCCAGAGTCAGGACGAAGTCTGTGAGTAAAGATGTAAGCTTGCAGTTGTACCTGTGCTCTGCACTGGGGGAAGAGCTGATCGTGACACCCACTGGGATGAAATGGGAAGAGCATCTTTTCCTGTCAGTTTGCACGGAAATACCAAGCTGAAGCAGACACACCGCCCGCTCCCTGGGGCAACTCTGGTCAGTAGGGAGGAGAGAGGGGTGACACCCTAGCAATAGTATGCATACAGGATTTCATTCCCATGAGCTCTTGCGATCACCATGGTAACACCGTGGTAAGAGGCATCATCAGCTTCATCGCTCCCCCTCCTCATTATCATCATGTCATCCTTGATCTACAGGAAGGATGCTGAGGAGTTGGAGGCAGTGAATGATTCACCCGGACCCCAGAAGCCACGGGCTCATTCCACACGAGCCACTGTGCAAACACCCCCAGTTCAGAGAAGGCCGCTTTGGCATTTGAACTGTCTTCTGTCGGCTATCTATGTGTCTCTGAGTACATTCCACCCTCATCATTTTTTCCTGAAAAATAAGAGGACTGAGTGAGGTGATACATGCATGAGAGGTGGAGCTGTGTCTGCTGCAAGGTTCAACACCCAGGGAAGATCCTCTCCACTTAGGCTTCCTCCCACGCTCTGTCTCTTCTCTTCCAGCTGACAGGAGAATCTGCAGAGAAACAAGCATTGGTAGCTCACGGTGGTATTGCTGCCAACTCTAGAAGTTGGGAGGACCAGTCTTCCTCTTTAAAACACTCAAGGAAAGAAAGAAAAGAGGCTGCATAAACAGCTCTGATTTTCCTATCTCCTGCTGCACTTCTGAACTTCGCCACTGAAGCAAAGCCCGCTAGCCAGCACAGTCTGAAACGGCTTTCTGATCTCTGATCCAGTACAAACACAGGAACTAAATTCTATTTCCAACCAATCAATCCAGGTCCTCTGAGAAGGAAAAGCATTTTCTTGGACTGACAGATGAACTCAAATCAGAAGAGAATGGTTTACATTCACAGGTGGGCCGAGGAATTCACAAACCGCAAGATGGGAGCAAAAGGCCTACCCTAGACTCCCCCTGACACTGCTCTCAAGGCAGGAGAGAAACCCACAAGGCAAGGCTCTGAGAGTGATCTGAAGATGCCATTTGTAGAGGCCTGAGTACCTACAGGAACCCTGAAACAGAACCATCAGGATCTCAAGAAACATAATTCATCAAATCCATTTTTATCTGTAAAAAGCCCTTTCTGGAAGTCTGCCATAAAATCAACAAATTCACGTCACTTGGGAACTATTAATCTAACAAAATATCAGCAATACAGAATGAATTGGGAAAGATATTTGGCAGAAAATAGAAATATCTCCAGACTAAAGTGTGGGGTTGTGGGTGCAGGGAGGGAAGGAAGATTCCCTTGGAATCTTTATTAGCACAAATCTCTGGCACATGTAGGATTTTTCAACTTGGCCATCTACAGAGGAACACAATCAGTAGGACCATGAGTACCCAAAGGATACGCTGCTTAGCTCTTTGTGTGTGTGTGTGTGAAAACCAAAGTGTTACATGATGATTGCAGTAAAATCTGGAAGTATAAATATCAAAACAAAAACAACATAAAGCAACCTGTAGCTCTATTAACGTTGAGATAACCACCAGCAACATCTTGGCACTCATATTTCCAGATAGCTTTATATGCATAAATAGTTAGGGGTGCTGTTTACTGCTCTGCGTGTGTGCTAAGTCACTTCAGTCATGTCTGACTCTTGGCGACACCACGGACTGTAGCCCACCAGGATCCTTGGACCATGGGATTCTCCAGGTAAGAATACTGGACTGGGTGTGCATGCCCTCCTCCAGGGGATCTTCCTCACCCAGGGATCAAACCCACCTCTCTTGCATGTTCTGCATTGGCAGGTGGGTTCTTTACCACCAGCGCCACCTGGGAAGCCCTGTTATTACTCTAGGCCACTATATTTGTTTTGCAAAAATGGAATCATAATATATCAACTTCTTTTAGAAAATTTGAGTAAATGAAAATGTTTTATTAATAAATCATCTAGTTTTCCAACACTTAAGTCATCTAGATACTCCCATACCTCTTTCCTCTGATATTTTTGATGCACATTTATACATTAAATAGAATTTTTTTTATAAACATCACAATTGTATAGAAGATATTCTGCTACCTGATTTTCTCATTAGCCCTGAACGTTCTTCATTTCAAACAATATGGGTATGCATGCTTACTGCTGCTAATCTCCTAGTCCATCCTAGAATAGTCTCTGTATTTCTGGAAAATGAATTTTGGGCACAGAACGTATATGATTTATCCTCTCCGAATCACAGCAGGAGAGGAGCCATTGCTTATAACCCAGTCAGTGCTGAGCCTCGTTGTTCATTCTTGCTGTTGTCAGTTTCGTGGAAGATAAATGTTATGCTTAGTGTTTATTAAATAAAATTCACCTTGAAAAATGCCTGTGTTCATATCTTTAACAAACAGCTTCTGAACTTGACTGTGTGCCAGGTACTGTTATAAGTAGGTAATAGCTATTCCTTTAATTCTCTTAACAACCCTGTAAGATAGATGCTATTACCATTACTCCCATTTCATAGATGGGAAAACTGAGGCATGAAGAAATGAATTAACCAGGAGCAAGAGAGCTTAAATTCAGACCAGGCAGTTGAGCTCTGGCATCGACTTCTGCACTTTGGCACCTGGGCTCTCTCCCAGGCACCTTCCTACAAGCGAGAGCCCCTCACAAATCTGCTTCTCTCAGTGCCAATAAGGCACTTTCTAAGTACTCCCAGCATATTTCCCTTATAGGATGACAATTCCCCGTGGCTGTAAGGCTGCAAAGGGGGCTTAGAAAATAAAGATGGAGCAAAAACGATTCAGGCAACTCTGATTGGCTGACAAAATAATGACTCACCCCCTGGGACTCGGCTCATCACTGGGGCAGCAGTAAAATGCAGGGTCCTGTTTGCAAACAAGAAGCGGTGGTGGTAACAACAGCTGTCTAAAGGGGTCTGCCCCCCAGCACCCCATGCCCAGCATCAGCAGCTGCCTGCGGAGGTCTTCCACGACCTGGACCGTGGTCATAGCAACCGGGGGCCGTGATGCCACTCGTAAACGGAAGTCCTTCTTCCAAGTAACAGAGTCTGCAGTTCAAGAGAAACAGATCAGAGTCCTGGTTCCAGTTTTGGAATTTGTGAAAGCGAGACTTGCCTTTCAGTGTCAGCCAGTTCCATTCTGTCTCCGGGTGGAGGAGTCGGGCTCTCCTAGCGTGGGCAGGGCCTGGGAAAAGGCAGACCCAGAAATGCATCCCATGGTGCACACCCGGCTACTACAGCCCACGGGGCATGCATCACAGATGAGGCCTACACCCACTGTCCGGGAATGGGCCCTAAACGGTGCCCAAGGCGAAAGATGCAACGAGCTCAGAATTTATGAATTTACGCAGACAGTTCATGGATGATCGTCAAAAGGCTTAAGTTGAGAAATCTAAACTGGCCAGAGCAGGAGACACAGGTCCAAGTTTTGGATCCTTGTTGGACAGGAGGAAGGAAGGGGAAGAGAATTCGGAACAGGGACAGCACCGCAAGTTCAAAAACAGGTAGGTGGACGCGGTCATGTACACCTGGAGCTCTGTGTGTCTCACCCCAGCCAGCCAAGAACCAGTGACGGCAGACCTGGGCTGAGAAGGAGGACAGCCTTCTCCCTGGAGACTCATCACAGCTCACACTCAAGGCCTGTCGCACATATTTATTTGCTGAGGCTTCTGTGGGCTAAAAAGCTGAGTGATTTATCCAGATGACTCAGCTTTTCAAAGCTGTGAGCTGGAAATCGCTCCCGTGGTCTTTCCATTTGCACGCTCGCCAGCTCAGTTCTATAGAAACTCCGAGCGCACAAACTTCTTTGGTTCTGCAAGTTGCAGTTCCATGCTCAAAGTGCCCCCCACCCCCCCCAAAAAAAACTGTTTTCTGCATTTTTGACCAGTGTGAAATTACAGCCAACCAAATGAACGAAGGGAGGTGTTCTTACTCCGGGCAGAGGTTATTCCGGCTGTGAAGTAACTAAAGAAACAAGGATAGCAGCAGGATTTCTGTCCCCGAGCTGGGACTCAGCTCAGACCTCACACATGCCCTCCCGTGCACAGGCTCCCCGCACGCACAGACGCACAAACGCTCTGGCTCATTTAAGCCAGCAGGGAAGCTCGTCTTCAGAGCAGCACCCAACCTTCCATACCTCACTGCTAACCTGTAAAGGATCAGAATATGTTTCTTATTGGAAGAGAAAAAAAAAGAAATAAAATAAATAAATCCACAGAAACGTCTCCAATGATTGAAAACAGAAGCTGGCCATTAAGACATTCTCATTGGAAAAAAAAAAAAACCCTAATGGAAAGTCAAGTGAAATGGAACTCCACCAGAGCTTTTATCAACTGCGTGTAGAGACGCCACACCCAGCACATTTTATCAGAGGAATGACAGGCACGCTGGACTGCTAATGACCTACAGGCTTCCCTTCTAAATTTATATCCCTCCTGGGAGACGGCTGAACAGGGAATATGCCGGCGATGGAGAGCGTGCCAGGGAGGAAGGTGGGTGAGCAGGGTCTCAGAGAACAATGGACCTCTCTTTCTTCATCTCGAAGTTGTGATCATTCAGCTGAGCCAGAAAACTGTAGCCTACCTGGAGTGGGGCTGCTGCCTGACTGGCAACGTGGCACTGCAACCACGGAGACAATCTGACAGCAGCTGCCCTGCACTCGGGTCTGTTTGTTTTTTTCCATTACTTTGTCACCACTTTTTTAAAGAGATAAAGAAGAAAAAGAAGCCACAAAAATCTAGGGTAGTCTCATGGTAGACACACACAACTTATTTCTTAATTTTATTCGGTTTCTACTGTTTGAATACTAACCTTGATTTCAGAGAATCCTACAAGAAGTATTCACAAAGTCATTGATTCATTTATTCATATTCTCTCTCTCACCCAATTCTCTCTCTCTCCCCTAACTACACAGAGCTAAGCAGAATTTCATTGAGTTAGACAAGGCTGTGGTCCATGTGATCAAATTGGCTGGTTTTCTGTGATTATGGTTTCTGTGTGTCTGCCCTCTGATGCCCTCTTGCAACACCTACCATCTTACTTGGCTTTCTCTTACCTTGGTCGTGAGGTATCTCTTCACGGCTGCTCCAGCAAAGTGCAGCCGATGCTCCTTACCTTGGATGAGTTGCCCCTCCTGACCATGAATGTGGAGTAGCTCCTCTCGGCCCTCCTGTGCCCACGCAGCTGCCGCTCCTTGGACGTGGGGTTGCTCCTCCCAGCCGCCACCCCTGACCTCAGGCATGGGGTAGCTCCTCTCAGCCACTCCTGTGCCAACGCAGCCTGGCACTCTTGGTCGCCGTCCCTGACCTTGGGCGAGCTCCTCTTGGCCATGCATCTGCGTGGTCCATCGCAGCCGGCTGAAACTAAGCCATGCCTGTGGGGCCACCTAAGACAGGCGGGTCATGGTGGAGAGATCTGACAGAATGTGGTCCACTGGAGAAGGGAATGGCAAACCACTTCAGTATTCTTGCCTTGAGAACCCCATGAACAGTATGAAAAGGCAAAATGATAGGATACTGAAAGAGGAACTCCCCAGGTCGGTAGGTGCCCAATATGCTACTGGAGATCAGTGGAGAAATAACTCCAGAAAGAATGAAGGGATGGAGCCAAAGCAAAAAGAATACCCAGCTGTGGATGTGACTGGTGATAGAAGCAAGGTCCGATGCTGTAAAGAGCAGTATTGCATAGGAACCTGGAATGTCAGGTCCATGAATCAAGGCAAATTGGAAGTGGTCAAACAGGAGATGGCAAGAGTGAACATTGACATTCTAGGAATCAGCGAACTGAAATGGACTGGAATGGGTGAATTTAACTCAGATGACCATTATATCTACTACTGTGGGCAGGAATCCTTAGAAGAAATGGAGTAGCCATCATGGTCAACAAAAGAGTCTGAAATGCAGTACTTGGATGCAATCTCAAAACAACAGAATGATCTCTGTTCGTTTCCAAGGCAAACCAGTCAATATCACGGTAATCCAAGTCTATGCCCCAACCAGTAACGCTGAAGAAGCTGAAGTTGAACGGTTCTATGAAGACCTACAAGACCTTTTAGAACTAACACCCCAAAAAGATGTCCTTTTCATTATAGGGGACTGGAATGCAAAAGTAGGAAGTCAAGAAACACCTGGAGTAACAGGCAAATTTGGCCTTGGAATATGGAATGAAGCAGGGCAAAGACTAATAGAGTTTGCCAAGAGAACGCACTGGTCATGGTGATGGACGGGGAGGCCTGGCATGCTGTGATTCATAGGGTTGCAAAGAGTCAGACACTACTGAGCCACTGAACTGAAGCAGAATTTAAAACTCAAGGCAAAATGGGAATGGAATTTGGGGGA
The DNA here is from genome assembly GCF_029378745.1 of Bos indicus. Lineage (NCBI taxonomy): Eukaryota > Metazoa > Chordata > Mammalia > Artiodactyla > Bovidae > Bos > Bos indicus. Next base: position 62,064,434 of record NC_091778.1, read on the forward strand.
CATTTGTTTTTGTTGATAATGATATGAGAATATGTCTCACTGTACTTTTGCCAGCAGGAGCTGGCTGTGAATTTGGGAAAGTGTGGCTGAAAGCTGACAAAAGAGAAGAGTATTTATCTGTGTGAGTGAGGGTGTGTGTGTGTGTGTGTGTGTGTGTCAGTGAGTGTGTGTGTATGTGTGAGTGTGTGTGTGGGGCAGAGCCGAGCAGGGAGAAAGTGAAAATAAATTTCTCTTTCTCCCTGGAGATCAGTCCTTAGTGTTCATTTAAATAACAGAGTCTAGCGGAAGGCATTTAGCCTAAGGGAGACAGGAGCTCTGATCTGCAAACGCCCTTTTATCCACAAGGACTCCTGTGATTCCTGATTCTCTTGTTCGTGGCTGGTTTGGAGGGGACACGATGTGAAAAGGTCTTTGAGAATACCCGGTCATGGCAATAGGAAGAAAGTGTGAGATGCATATTTTTATACAGAACCACAGCATACTTCGTTGGAAGGACCGATACTGACGCTGTAGCTCCAATACTTTGGACACCTGGTGCAAAGAGCTGACTCCCTGGAAAAGACCCTGATGCTGGGAAAGCCTGAAGTCAGGAGAAGGGGACGGCAGAGGATGAGATGGTTGGATGGCATCACCGACTCAATGGACGTGAATCTGAACAAACTCTGGGAGACAGTGAAGGACAGGGAAGCCGGGCGTGTTGCAGTCCATGGGGTTGCTAAGATTCAGACACGACTGAGTAATTGAACAACAGCAGCACAATTCGTGTTTTCTTCTTAGAAGGATCCATCCAAGCCTCCAAGTGTCTGCAGCTATGAGAACCTGTCTGCTCGTCTCTCCTTTCAAGCAGACCCCTGGACGCTTGAATCCCTCCACTTCTGTGTGTCTCCACTTGCCTGAGGAGGGGGCAGCCGTGGGCGCTTACCCCTGTCCTGGCTGCTGGATCAGACCCGGGAGGCGGGCTTGGGTGGTGGGGGAGGGATGGAGTCAGGGAGAGAGCAGCCAACAGCCCAAGGAACTCTGTGTCAGCAGCATCCTACACTGATGTGAATGAAATATAAATATTGCACAATGAGCCATTAAAAAAACTCTTCCAAACACGATGCTCTCGCATGACGGCTGTCTGAGTGGAGGCAGCGAACTTCTGTCTCATCCCTGCAGAAGTTCAGAGCGGCCCAGGAGCTGAGAAACCAACTTCAGAAACACTGAATGTTTAGATCCACTTAGTGGTCAGGGGAAAAAAAAAAAAAAAAAACTTTAGAAAAATACTTAAGAGCTGCTCTACCAAGTGGAAACAGCAATTCCTTGTAAACAAACCTAACATGAAGCTACGTCTCGGTGGTGGAAAACCTAACTTCATAAAGTCAGATTTCCGATATATTTTTTTTAAGCTCCTCAGAGACTACAAAAGCAACCACACTCTGCCAGTTGGTGCAGCAAATAAACAAACGTGCATGAGAGATTTTCCGTCTCGTATGTCAGCGGCATGTGTGTCTGATAAAGCGAGGGGTGCAGACTTGGTACCTCCTCACTGCGGAGAAGATCGGTTATGACAAAAAGCGAGTGTCCGCCCGTCTCTGCGGCTGCTCCACAGTGGACCCTGGGACAGTGGTAACTGACGAGAGCTCTCCAGGGCTCTTTTCCCACGCATCTCTTTCCAGCCACCAGCGAGGTCCTAATGGACAGTGTTGTTTCTGAAGCAGGGGGACTGACTCATCATTGGAAATCCACCCCATCACCCAGCTCAACAGGGTGGTGCGGGGCGGGGGGGACGGGGGGGGACAGGTCAGAGCCCACTTAGAACAGCATACCCTCCAAACCTAGAGCCCTGTCACAAGAGTGAAGTAAATCAGGAAGAGAAAACCAAATATATATTAACGCACACATGTGCAATCTCGAAAAATGGTGCAGATGAACCTATGTGCAGGGCAGGGCTAGAGATGCAGATGTAAGAACAGCCGTGCACACACAGTGGGGGAGGAGAGGGTGGGGCGCTTTGGGGGTTGGCACTGACGTGTACACCTCCATGTGTGCACAGTAGCTGGTGGGAGCCCAGGGAGCTCAGCTCGGTGCTCTGTGATGACCTAAGGGGTGGGAAGAGGGGCAGGGAGAGAGGCTCAAGAGGGAGGGGGTATATGTGCACACGTAGCTGATCCGTGCTGTTGCACAGCAGAAACGAACACAGCATTGTCAATGATTGTGTGTGTGTGTGCTCAGTCTGTCTGACTCTGTGGGCTCCATGGACTGTAACCCACCAGACCCCTCTGTCCATGGAGATTCTCCAGACAAGAATATTGGAGTGAATTGTCATTTCCTCCTCCACAGGATCTTCCTGATTCAGGGGTTGAACCCATGTCTCCTGCATCTCCCGCGCTGGTGGGTGGCTTCTTTACCACTGCGCTATCCGGGGAAGCTCCAAGCACTTATACTCCGATTAAAAAAAGTCAAAGTAAACCGTACCCCCAGTTCTCAACGTCAGCCCTCTTTCTCAGCAGAACAGAAACAACTCCGGTTTATTCACTGAATGGGGCTGTCAGCACCTCACCAAAAATCTCACTGGAAACCTATCGTCCAAAATTAACACAGTTCCATTTTTGCTAAAGAACTACTCCTGAAGGGCAAGTATCCATCAGCCTCTCGTAGCAGGAATCCCTTGTCCTTCTCCTGTCTCAGCTCCATTTCTTTTCCAAGCTGGAAGCTTGGACAGGTTACTCAGTCAGGCTATGCCTCAGCTTCCCCATCTGTAAAATGGAGCAATTATCCCCACTGCACAGTGTCCACATAAATAACAGATGAGACATGGAGAGTCGGGATGGAAAAGCAGGCCCGCTGGCCCATGACTCTCTACGCAGCTGTGTGGGATGGTCCTGAGCCATGAGCCACAGCGGAGGGTGACACAGACAGCCTCTCTGGTTTATTCTGAGTGCACCGTGATTCTTCCTGCCCAGTCTGACAGCAGGTGCACCCAGAGGTCACAAACCAGGGACCCACTGGCATCATAAGGCTCACTGCCATGTTTGGTCTGGCCCTCGATGCTTTAGAAAAACAAGTCCTCTTTAAATGTCTTTCGGGAGGGCTGGCCCTTCCCAGCTCGGCCACACACAGCGCTCTCTCCCTCTTTCTGGAAGCAGTGGTCTTCCGTCCATACCTTTTCGGCTCCTGAAGACACCTGATTTTTCTACCAGTGATTCAGACCAACAAGCCGATGGGAAGTTAGCCTCGGGGCCGTGCAGGGAGCTGGAAAGGGGTCCACGGAGTCAGACAGACATGGGTTCACACCCAGCCTTGTCACTGATGATCCAAGTGGGCTCGGTGGCTTTAGCTTCCTTTCCCCGTCTGTCAAAAGCCATGACAAACCCAGGCCATGTATTAGCAAGCAGAGACATCACTTGGCTGATGAAGGTCCATATAGTCAAAGCTATGGTTTTTCCAGTAGTCACTCACATATGATGTTAAAGTTGGACCATCAGGAAGGCTGAGTGCCATAGAAGTGATGCTTTCAAACTGTGGTGTTGGAGGAGACTTGAGAGTCCCTTGGACTGCAAGGAGATCCAACCAGTCCATCCTAAAGGAAACCAATCCTGAATATTCATTGGAAGGACTGATGCTGAAGCTGAAGCTCCAGTACTTTGGCCACCTGATGTGAAGACCCTGATGCTGGGAAAGACTGAAGGCAGAAGGGGGTGACAGAGGATGAGATGGTTGGATGGCATCACTGATTCAATGGACTTGAATCTGAGCAAACTCTGGGAGACAGTGGAGGACAGAGGAGCCTGGTGTGCTGTAGTCCATGGGGTCGCAAAGAGTCGGACACGGCTGAGCAACTGAACAGCAACGACAAAGGCGCCTCGTGCAGGTCTCAGCCCTGCGAGTGCCTCAGCTCACCCCAGGGCACAGCAGCTGCCAGTCACTGCTCTGCTGGTCTCAGCCCTGCGAGTGCCTCAGCTCACCCCAGGGCACAGCAGCTGCCAGTCACTGCTCTGCTGGCCGTGTCAGAGATGCAGAGGCAGCTTCTTCTGTGGTCTCATGTCCAAGAACCTACAGCAGGGCTGATGGGAGCAACTTTCCTTGGCCACCTCACGCAAAGAGTTGACTCATTGGGAAAGACCCTGATGCTGGGAGGGATTGGGGGCAGGAGGAGAAGGGGATGACAGAGGATGAGATGGCTGGATGGCATCACCGACTCGATGGACGTGAGTTCGAACAAACTCCAGAAGCTGGTGATGGACAGGGAGGCCTGGGAGCTGTGGCCCGTGCAGTCACAGAGAGTCGGACACAACTGAGCGACGGAGCTGAGCTGACCGGAGGCATTATTCGTTTGCTTTGTGTTCGCTCGTGCTGGCCTCTGCTGCTGTGAGGCCTTTTCCCTGGTCGTGGTGAGAGGGGCTGCTCCCTGCTGGGGCTTCTCACTGTGGAGCCTCCTCTTGTTGAGGAGCATGGGCTCAGCACTGCAGCACAGGGGCTGAGTCACTCTGAGGCAGGTGGGATCTTCCCAGACCAGGGATCGAACCCTGGGTTCCAGGTCAACAAGTGCAAGGAGAGGGAGATCCACCAACGACCTGATGACCTTGGAAACGGCTCCTTCCCATGGAAGTCTGTGGCCTGATGAGACCTCGCAGAGGACTAAGCCACACCCGACTCCTGACTCCCTGGAAACTATGAGATAACAAATTTGCATTGTCTTGAGCTTCTGGGTATATGGTAGTTTCTAGGACAGCAGTAGAAGATGAACACAATGAAACATATTCAAACTTGCAAAAACACTTCAAAGGCCAAACCAGCCTGAGGGGTGCAGGTGGTTTATGGGCAACCAGAAGAGCCGACTCCTTGGAAAAGACCCTGATGCTGGGAAAGACAGGGCAGGAGGAGAAGGGGGCGACAGAGGATGAGATGGTTGGATGGCATCACCGAGTCAAAGGGCCTGAATGTGAGCAAACTCCAGGAGACAGTGGCGGACAGAGGAGCCTGGCACACTGCAGTTCATGCAGAGAGTCAGACATGACTTAGTAACCAAATAACAATGATTGTGCAGTGTGCATCACAGGTAATGAATTGCCTTAGGTGTTAGGTATTAGGTATTTAGAGAGCTTCCCTGGTGACTCAGATGGTAAAGAATCCACTTGCAATGCGGGAAACCTGGGTTCGATCCCTGGGTTGGGAAGATCCCTTGCAGAAGGGAAAGGCTACCCACTCCAGTCTTCTGGCCTGGAGAATTCCATGGACTCTATAGTCCATGGGGTCACAAAGAGTTGGACACAACTGAGTGACGAAGCACACACATTAGGAATTTAGAGGTAGAAGGCACACTTCCGGAGAAAGGTAAATATCTGTAGAAAGAAAGGGGCTTTCCTGATGGCTCAGTGGTAGAGAATCGGCTTGTCAATGATGGGACACAGGTTCAATCCCTGACCCAAGAAGATCCCACAGGCCATGGAGCAGCTGAGCCCGTGTACCGCAACCACCGAGCCTGTGCTCCAGGGTCCAGAAGCTGCAACTCCAGAGCCCACACACCCTGGGGCCCGCGATCTGCAGCAAGAGAAACCAGCGAGTGAGAAGGCCGGCTCGGCACCTGGAGAGCAGCCCCTGCCGCCACAGCTGGAGGGTCCAGCGCAGCCGAAAATAAATAAGACGAGGCTGGAAAACATCACAATGCATCATGCTGTGATAAGTGCCGAACCCCACGTGCAGAAAGGACAGGCCTCCTGGAGCAGCAGGTGTTAGAACCTGATGGTGACCCACGTGAGGTCGGGAGCTGCCCTCTGCACTTTGGGGAGAAAAACTGCACTTTGGGGGGAAAAACTATCTTGTCCCTATTCTCCGTTTCCTCTGAGGGGCTCCATCCTCACTTCGCTCTAAGATCATCTCATCAGTGATTCACTGTTATCTTAAAAATAGATGAAAATGTTACTTTGGAGCCTAAATCATACAAGCACCGGGCTTATTCTTTGAAGCACCCTGGCGTTTACCTGCCCTTTCAATTTTGTGATCCACCAGCCCGTGTTAGAATTTTCCCATCAGACAGCTCTGCGCGGTTTGGGCAAGTCCCAGGTGCTCTGCGAGAAAGCACAGCATTCACTCAACTTACATTCAGCTAACACTGACCAAGGCGTCAGAGCCGTGGGAAGGGGGACCAGCTTGCACAGTGTGAGTGGAAAACAGCCATGCAAGCGTCCTAGGCTCCCCGTCAGCTCAACTAAGCACCTCTCACCTGATCTCAGAAATACATATAATAAAACAAACTGAACAGTCCTCCACATTTCTACCTGTGTCTCCCAAAACACCTTCTCAGCACATCAGCCCAAGTCATGTTCTTCAGACACAGCTCAGACCCCTAAGTGGCTCCCTATCACGCAGAATGCTTTTTGATTCCTTTATCCATTTGGCTGCTCCAGGCCTTAGTTGCGGCACGTGGGCTCTAGTCCCCTGACCGGGGATCGGACTCTGGGGCCCTCGCATTGGGAGCCTGGAGTCTCAGCCACTGAGCCCCTCATCGTGCACAAGGTGTACCCCGACTTCACCAGGGCTTGTGTGCGTGTCCCTCTGCCTGCTTGCCTTCTCCCAAGGAGGTGCTAGTTATCAGAGTTTGTCTGTAGTTTAAAACACAACGCTATCGCCGCAGCGCTCCCTCAGACAGGCATCAGCCCCTTTGCAGAAGCCTGAACTCTCCTGGCAGCGTCCAGTGGATGTCCCGTGAGAATCGAGGCATGTGGTGACGTATCTGTGATGTGTGTGTGGGAGGAGGTGACCTTCACATCCTGCTACTCCAGCATCAGTCCTGACGGTTGGCCAGTGTGCCCTAGTACGAGTGTACGGAAAACTGAAACATCTAAATGATTCCACACCACTTGGTCAATGAGTTGCAACCCTGAACACCGCCTGCTACCTCCTGTTCTTCAGGCTCCCTTGATCTTACAATTATCCCATGGTGAACCCCTAGCTTTCTGCTCAAGAAACATGGCCAAGGTCCATTCTAGCAGATGGGTACCGAAGCCACTGCTGCTGCTGCTAAGTCGCTTCAGTCGTGTCCGACTCTGTGCGACCCCATAGACAGCAGCCCACCAGGCTCTGCTGTCCCTGGGATTCTCCAGGCAAGAGTGGAGTGGGGTGCCATTGCCTTCTCCGACCTAAGCCACAGAGGCTGTTAACTGTCTAGACCGGGATATGACTGCTGATGGCGGCTGTGCTACTGGAACAAGATGGTCTACCAGGAGGTCCCTCGTCATCCACCAAAGGATCAAAAAAAAAAAAAAAAAGCTCAGAAAGGAAGGAATAAAAGGAAAGGCATTAAAAAGCTTCCTGAAGCCAAGAGCAGCTCTCTTTCAACGTGGTGGAATAAAACTTGCCCCGTCATTCAGCTTGGGAAACACTAAATGGGAAATCTGGAAAATAAATACAAAGCACACACTTGCTCTTTGCACTACCGACACCACATGAAGAGCAGAGTAATTATGTATTCGAATATCACTGCTGGGAAAAACTCAGTGTGACCCAAAGTTCACTACTCGAACACATCGGTTCCAGGCGAGATTGCCTTTCATGGTGGTATACCCTTTCTCCACGACCGCCTCGCTTCCAAAGGAAATCAGATACCGTCCCTCTTTACCAGAATGGGATCTAATAAGGGCGTCCTCTTGATCACAGGGCTACAAGGATCAGCATTTTCTCTCTTGCTCATGAGAAACCACATAAAATGAAACAACAGAAAGCTGTAAGTGCCGGGGCTCCGGCTCATCGCGCTGGCCCAGCCGAGCAGACACGACTGGCAGCCGGTTTCAAGAGGAAGAGAGTGATCAGAGGGGAGGGCCATGATGTCAGCGTCATCTTCATCTTCCTCCATGTCACCTCCATCCAAAGTTGGATGGATCCAGATGGACTTACATGGCCCCTTGTCAACTCAGCCAGGGGCGCCCACTTGTCTCCAGGAGTGGAGAGCAAGGTAAATCAACACAACGTTCTCAGCCCCAGAATAGACGGCCCGCTAGACTCCTGCATTTGTCGGGTCTCCAGTCCCTACCCTGAGTTCCCTTCATCAGTCAAACCTCTACCCTCTGCGCCAAAAGACAAGCTGGGTCTCTTTGAAAGTCTTCCCAACTTGTAAAATCCCCCACCCCCCTCCTGGTTCAAGCCATGGTGCTGAGCTCCAGGCTTCTTATTGCTGTTCTGTCACTAAGTTGTGGACAACTCTTTGTGACTCCACGGACTGCAGCATGCCAGGCCCCCCAGTCCTCCACTATCTCTGGGAGTCTGCTCAAACTCATATCCATTAAGTCAGTGATGCTATCTAACCATCTCATCCTCTATCATCCCCTTCTCCTCCTGCCTTCAATGTTTCCTAGCATTAGGGTCTTTTCCAATGAGTCAGTTCTTCGCATCAGGTGGCCAAAGTATTGGAGCTTCAGCTTCAGCATCAGTCCTTCCAATGAACATTCAGAGCTGATTTCCTTTAGGATGGACTGGTTTGTTCTCCTTGCAGTCCAAGAGTCTTCTCTGGCCCCACAATTTGTGGGTCTGCACTAGTGGAATCAAATATACGATCTGCCCTTTGAGACTGCGGGTGCAGTCCTAATCCTGACTCTTACCCCCGGGGCCCTCCTATACGGCCTGGCCCTGCCAGCCCCCTGGCGTGAGACAGAAGTCCTCACGTAACGTCCAATGGCAACACCTGCCCCTTCCGAGACCGCCCAGTGCTGTGCTCTGGTGGCCGGGGCAGGCATTCTGCTGTGACTCGCTGGACTGTAACTCAGTTTCTTTGTCCTCTAAAGCATGGTCCTTGGGCTGCCCAGTTCTCACAGCCAGGATCAATCTATCCAGCAATTCTTTAGCCCTGCTTATCTGCCCTTTCTCAGTTAGTAGGTCCTAACCTGGTTCTCAGGACTTCTCCACCGGCTCAGCAGTAAAGAATCCACCTGCAATGCAGGAGACACAGGAAGCACAGGTTTGATCCCTGAGTGGGGAAGATCCCCGGAGGAGGGAATGGCAACCCACTCCAGTCCTGCCTGGAGAATCACATGGACAGAGGAGCCTGGTGGGCTATAGTCTATGGGGTCACAAAGAGTGGGACACGACTGAAGCTGCTGAGCATGCACATGATTGCAACCTGGTTCTTACAGCCCCTGGCCATCTAAAATCCCAACATGTACTGTCCCCCAGGCCCTTCTTACTGGATCCCCAAGTCTTCAGCCTACTCGGGCTGACAGGATACATCTTGAGGATTTTTGCCAACACAACAGAACTGCTTGTGTTTTTATGACTCACAACCTCATACCTGAAAACCCAAGTGGAAGACGTGCCCTTCTTACCAAGAATAATTGCGCAGGCCAAGCAGAACTGTTTCCTTTTTGGTGGCTCAAATTTAAGTTTTCATTTGCTTCATCTTGTTGCAATAAAATGTGACTTTTGAACGTTTTGCTTTCAGATATATTTATCTAAGAGGATTTTGCTCCATTATGTAAAATAAAACAAAAAGGATCATTTGAGGGGAAAATGTAACATAAGTCCATCATTTAGCTAGCTTTTCAAATTATATCTATTTGATCCTGACTTTCTGCCCAGATGCGAATGGAAAGTTTTTTCTTTCCATCTAAAAAGCAAATATCATTGAAAATATTGCAAACCAAACAGCATGCTTTTTTTTTTTTTTTGGTCTAGCCATATTTGCTGTCTTTATCTCATAATGACCTTTCCCCAACTTACTTTTTCTCTTTAGTGCCCAGTTTCTAAAAATAAAGTGGCGAGTGGATCTTTGAATGTAGGGATAATATTTTGATTTCACTAGTACATACAATCAGGAAATGTATTTCTGTTTATACTCTTAAAATCAGTTGAGCGTTGTAGATGAAGCCACGTCCTGTCAGCACATTTTTTTTTCTTTTTTCAAAAACCTGGAAAATGTAACAAAATCCGAAGCAGCTGTAGGAAGCAGAATGTAGACTCCATTTGCACTCAGCAGGAGCACAGCGAACAGGAGGTAACTGGATAGTTTCCACATGAAAAAGTTACAAAGAATTTAACCTGTAATGAAAACTCTGATAATCTCCAGGAATGAAAGATGCTTGGATGATGGGTTTGGGGTTTTTTCATGAGTTCAAAGGATCTGGTTTTTCCTATAAATGCCACGCAGGAATAGGAGACGGTCCATGTGGTCATTGTTATGTCTGATAGCCAACAAGAGTTCAGCCCTCATCTTTAAGCCATTAAACAGTGACTGTGTGTGCATTTTAAGACCCTGGATTAGGCTGCCCAGGCCTTTCTCTGGAGAACACAGAACGCAGGATCTCATTGCCTTATCACCCTCTGCTCCGAGACAGGGATGCTCATGGACAATCAGCTTAAAGTTGGCTGAGGTGATGAGTAGGGATCCTGGAGGCCAGAAGTCCTCCAACTCCGAGATGCACACTGAGAAACTCTGCACCCTGTGACATGATTCTGACTCAGCAGGTCTGTGCGGGACGGGACCTGAGATCCTGGGTTTCTCTCCAGCCCTCCAACGGTCCGATGGTGCTCGTTCCTGGACCGCTGTTGAGATAACAGGAGAGCGGACGACTTCTTCCTCTGCCGCCTCATCCTGTCTGCTGAGGTTGACAGTCTCTAGGAAGGTGGCCAGTGAGCTTCCCTCCCAGGATTCGGCTCCTTGAGTAATTCCCTGCCCTGGAGTCTGGGCTGCACCCACTGGCCCACATCTAACAAATGAATAGGGCGGAAATGGTGGCCTGTCTTTTCTGAGGTCAACTAACAAAACCTGTGGTGCTGGAGAAGACTCTTGGACTGCACGGAGATCAAAGCAGTCAGTCCTAAAGGAAACCAACCCTGAGCATTCCCTGGCAGGACTGATGCAGAAGCTGACTCTCTAACACTTTGGCCACCTGATGCAAAGAGTGGACTCATTGGAAAAGCCCCTGATGCTGGGAGAGATTGAAGGAGAAGAGGGTGGCAGAGAATGAGATGGTTAGATAGCATCACTGACTCAAAGGACATGCGTTTGAGCAAGCTCTGGGAGGGTCCATGGGGTTGCAAACAGTTGGACATGACTCAGTGACTAAAGAACAACAATAAGGCCCTCCTGTATGGCACAGGGAACTCTATTCAATACTCTGTAATGACCCATATTGGAAAAGAATCTAAAAAGAGTGGACATATGTATAACTGATCACTTTGCAGCAGAAGCTAACACAACACTGTAAATCAACTCCACTTTAAGTAAAAATTTAAAACATACACCCGCAGACTGTCTAGGCCCACGTCAGACGCCGCCCCTCCTGGGTCACCGCCATTCAGGACGGACTCTCCCGTCTCTGAGGATGGTGGCCGCCCCTCCTGGGTCACTGCCGTTCAGGACGGACTCTCCCGTCTCTGAGGATGGTGGTGTCGGCTTGTGTGGCACCTGGTTCTAACCCACCTTTGTCCCTCCTCTAGCCAGCTGTCACTTCCCTCCTGCATCGTTTTGTATTTCAAGTATTCAGTATTATTAGCACTTATTATCATTCTAACATTCATGTAGTCCTACCTCAAAGAAATCGATAGTTACCAGGTTCGAGGGACCCTGCATTTATATTAGTCACTTATTTCTTAAGCATTTAATTTTTCATACTTTAGATATTCATTTAATTGGCGCTAAGTAAATATTTGTGAGCCTAATAGTTCAAAAATATACAGGCACTGCAGTACCCACTGCAGTGCTGTTTGCAAGACCCAAGACAGAAACAGCCTAGACGCCCATCGAAAGAGGAGTGGATAAAGAAAGCATGGTCCATGCACACATGGAATATCACTCAGCCATGGAAAGAATGACAGAATGCCATTTGCAGTGCTGTGAATGGACCTTGAAATTATCACCCTAAGTGGAGGAAGCCAGACCGAAACAGATAAATGCCATTTTGGTATCACTTATATGTGGGATCTAAAATACAACACAGATGAACTTATCTATGAAAGAGGAAGGGACTCACAGAGAAAACAGACTGGCTGCCACGGAGAAGCGGAATGGAGCAGGGAGGGGCTGGGATGGGCAGATGCCCACAGTTACCCGTAGAACGGGTAAGCAAGGTCTGCTGTATGCCACAGGGAAGTATATCAACATCCTTAGTCAATCATCATCAAAAGGAATATGAAAGAGAACATATGCATATGTATAACTGAATCATGACACTGTACACCAGAAACCAACCCTACATTGTAAATCAACTATACACCAATAAAATAAGTTTAAAAATATCTGTGAGTCTAACTAATAGAACGTACATTTCCCAGTATCCTGAGTCTCGTGACAAACTTCTGGGAAGTATAAGAACCATACAATTACGAAATTAATTACGAAACAAGACTGAGAAGCGGCTGAATCGTCTATTTGCAGGAGCCTAACCACGCTCAGCTTGCCTGTTCCTTGGTGCGTGCTCCATCGGCTTATCTCAGTGGACACTGTATCTGCTTGCGTGCGGGCGGACCTCCACCTCACAGATGTCAACTCACCTCATGCACAGACGGACGCAGCGGAGCCTGTGTGGAACCAAACATCTCATGCTCGGACTTGTTGCATTAGGATGTAGATGCCGAGGCGGCCAAAACTAGAAGCGACCATCGTGCAGAGCTCCTCGTCACCTGATTTTCCCTTGGATGAAAATGGTCATAAGACCTGCAGAAACGGGTGCAGACTTGCAAAGTAGGACAAGACCCTTGCTTCCCAGCTGAGGGGCCCCTCTCTCGTTGCCCCCCCTCCACGTTCCTCCCAATTCCAGGAGACACCATTCGCATTTTCATTAAGCTTGTACGTGGTCATGATACGCTGACGGAACTTGACGTTAAAGGTAAGCTCTGGGAAGACCTATTTGCTGGCATCAGAGGTAACATAAGTCTTTGAAAAGAAAAAGGCTTGAAAGTCAGAACAAAAGGGCACTCACAAAGGAAGTGAATTGCTAATTGTTACCTTTAGTTTAATCTCCAGATTCCTATTCACAACACATGACTTCTACACACACACACACACACACATACAGAGAGAGAGACACAAACGAGCGCGCACACACAGAGAAGCTGCTTTTGCTGAGGTGTGTCTGTCTGTATGCTGGTATTTATAACGGTATTATGAACACTAAACAAGGTAACATATGTAAAAGGACTAGAGCAGAGCCTGGCACAGGGTATATTCCCAGCAGAGGTTTATTATTGCTGTTGCTCAGTCACTAAAGTCATATCCGACTCTTTGCGACCCCATGGGCTGCAGCACACCAGGCTCCCGTCCTTCGCTATTTCCCAGAGTTTGCTTAAACTCACGTCCAACTGAGTCGGTGATGCCATCCAGCCATCTCATCCTCTGTCGTCCCCTTCTCCTCCTGCCCTCAATCTTTCCCAGCTGCAGGGTCTTTTCCAATGAGTCAGCTCTTCACATCAGGTGGCCAAAGTATCGGAGCTTCAGCTTCAGCATCAGTCCTTGCAATGAATATCTGGGGTTGATTTCCTTTAGGGTTGACTGGTTTCCTATTGTAATGATCACTAGTATAGAATTAGCACTAGGACTTCTTACCCTGTATCTTTCCCACTGATGAATATGATGTACACTGACTCAGTGAATGTGAAAACCTGCAGATGCAGTCATTTTCAGAGTAAGAAAAGTTAGGTAACTCTCAGGCATCAAAGAGGTACTGAGCGTCCTGCCAGGCTTGCTGAGTGAGGAGATGCCAAAAGTGAACGAGGAAGGCATGGACCCTGCCCTCTCTGAGCTGGAGCTCTATCAGCGTTCACTTACTGATTCTATTCAAAGGGGCCAGAGGGTACTTTGGGATTTTTATCGCATCTTCATTCAGTGTTAACGTCAAGGATGTGCTTCCAGGACCTTCAGGTATATTCCGTGTCCTCTTTGTAAACCTCTGAAGTGCGTACAGAAAACGCAAGGCGAGAAGAAGACTTCTAAGGCAGCAAATGCTTCTTAGAATCGTCAGCCTTCCAAGGCTCTTTTCTGTGCCTTGAAAGAAAGCCACCCAGCCAACCGCAACTTTTCAACGGGAGAAGGCAGCGCCCGCGAGAGACATACAATGGTTTTTCTGGAGGCTTGCTGCTGATGGCTGTAAAGATAGGAGAAGAAAGAGGGGAGGAGAGTGACCCCCAATTCCCTTTGGACCAGGATGAAATAATCTAGCAATATGAGCCAGAGGGGAGCATCTGCGGGGAAGAGGAATAAGCAGGGGCTCATTGTTTTGGAACAAGCGAGCCTTCTTTGCTTGCAAACAGTCCATCGCCGAGTTCCACGGTGCTGTTTCATATCAAGATTTCACAAACCATTACAGGCCGCACAGGTATTGGAGGCTGCGGCAGATGTGTTGAAATTTCCATTGTTGTACTTAGTGCATGGAAAATATTACTAATGGTGGGTGTCAGGGGGAGGCTTAACTGACCCCAACTGCATAAACTCATCTGGGCCGAGAGCTTGAAGTCAGAGCCTTTCAATGCTTGCTCTTGTTATTCCATCGTCCCCTCCCCCATTTTATGAGATATTTGACGATATATAGCTCATTTCAGGCAAAGGAGAAATTCCATGACCGCATGAACAGGTGGACTGGGGACTTGGGCGAGGGGTGGGATCTCTTTCCTTGAGACCTGAGTTTTATTTACAGCCAATTCTTGACTATCTCTGACGTGCAAGACAACACCAGGAACAATGAAGAAACCGAAGTCCTCAAAATTCCATTCAGTCTCTCTCTCTGCTGTTACCCACTGAGAAGGACTCGAGTGACAACATTTACATATCTAATGGAGCAAAATTACTTCTCCTTTTATTTTTCCTTCTTCCCTCTCCAATGCACGAGCTAGTCCAATAGAACAGAGAGAGGGTCTTAGAAACACTCCTACCCATATTAACCCACAGCTGACATTTAATTTTCATTTCTAGCATACAATTTGTGGTTTAAAGTTTCTGGGAGATACTGGCAATTACAAATAGCAGAGAAACGCTTAACTTCCACTTCCTTGATATGCCATGATTACCAGAACAATGCTGGAGAAGGGAAAGGCTACCCACTCCAGTGTTCTTGCCTGGAGAATCCTATGGACAGGGATCCTGGCGGGCTACAGTCCATGAGGTCGCAAACAGTCGGACACAACTTGGGTACTAAACACCAACAACCAGAACAATGAAGGTCTTGCCACAACCACAGACCCATTCACTTCTTTTCTTTATACTTAAAGAGCCTCAGAATGCCTCATGGGTTTCTCCACGTTCATTCATTAGAGGTGTCCTTCATTCCCTATCGTGAACTTAACAATAACCCCAGAAACAAGCTCATTAAAATCTAGAGTTCAGGATCAATTCAGAGGAATATTGAAAATATGAATGCTTTTCCAAACCCCATGGTGACTTGATCTGAACCTTGTGTCTTTATTTGAACCTCTTGTCAATAACACTGGGGGAGAGATCTCCTAAGCGTAACTTTCCTTGCAAGAAGATTGCTGGCATCTAAAGCTTAGCCTTGAAATCATAAGTCAGAAAAAGGTCAAGATGATAAAATGTGGCCATGGTTTCAGAAATGAACAATGCTTTAGTGAGCTCCATATATTAAATCTTTCTTTCAACGTGCTGTTCATTAAACAGGATTATAATGAAGTGGCACTGGGATTTAAAACTTAAAGCTGTGATATAAATGCATGATGGCCATTACTTTTTTAAAACATCAAAACTCAGACATACCTGGTTTCTGGTAAAAAGATGATAAGGGTATCATTAAATGAAAAACAAAATCCTCGTAAGTTTTATAACCCTGTGTCAAATTAAACCCGAACCTTTTCTTCTGTAAGAAAAATACCTATCTTCGCTGTACAGTTGCTATATTTCCACTGGCATCTTAGCTGCTTCTCTTAATAGTGTGAGTCCCTACAGATGATCTCGTGCTGCCAAACCGGGGAGTCCACTGGAGGTTTGCCTTGGTATTATGAAAACCGATAGAACTGAACGAGGAGAAGAAAACAGAGCGGCTGGCTACCGAGAACCAGCGTCAGGACCGAACACATGTAGTGTCATCAAGAGCGGTTGGTCTGAATTCCGCCGCATCCTCCGGTCTTGTTTGGAAATGATCCTAAAAGACCGAGGTCTCAGAGCTGGCAAAAACACTTAGCACCTGGAATGAATTTAAAACTTGAGGGAACAAACGAAAACTGAAGGATGGGACAGCCTCACTCGAGAAGGACCGTGAGCAATTCCCAGGGCATGCTGCTGCCGGAATTCGCCGCAGAAATATAATGGAATTTCTAATTTGCTTTAATTAGAAAAAAAGTAAACACTGCCCTCAACATGTCATCATGTTTATATAGGAGCCCAACCAGCTGATTTTCTGCTGGCATGGCCCTGGAACCACTCAATTAAATCTCAGGGCACAATTTCTTTTTATGAATGAAATACCATGACTATGAAGCCAGATTCTTTTTTTTTTTCATCAGCTTCACTGGCTGTGACCAAGGACAAGCGACCAAACAGAGCACCTTCCAATTTTCAGTTAACCCCTGACAGTTTCCAAGACTAGATCATTTAGAGGTCCTCTTTTTGAAACAACAGCTTCATTGTTTTAAAACTTTCCACTTTGCAAGACTAAAAGAACAAAAATACTCTACTATTTCTAGCAAGCAACACTAGCAGTAAAATAATTAATCTGAAAAAAAGGGAGAAAGGGCAGTTTGCTTCTTCACGGGCTTCCAGTCCTCTTATTTATCCGGTGAATCCTAGTGAAGGTTTTATCCCAAGAATTAGAATTTTGTTAGACTTTTCCAAAGCTGGAAGGAACTTGGAAAGTATCTTCATGTTAGAGATTATACAACGCTATTCAACTTCCATTAACTGTTGAAGATACAGACATTTTAGTACAGCACTGAGTCAATTATTCTACAGTCTTTTAGATCGATGAAATTTGAGTCATAGTGAGACGAATTAGGAAAATTTTGTTTGAGAAGCTTAGAAGTAAGTAATCATACATGATTTTTTTTTTTTTTTCAGAAAAGGAGATGGCAAAGATTCCTAGTACTCCAAAGCAGACTGACATTGCAATTAAATATAGTGAAAAGTCAGTTTTCTGCTATTAATGTGAAAGGAAGCAACACTAATTCTCCCAAAGAGCTCCACACTTGCAGCGAAGTAACAGAAGGCAGATCTGATTCTGAAAATCCGGGGAATTTTTCCCCAACTCATCATCTCCGTATCGGTTTCACCCACAGCTGCGTCACGTACATCCCAGTGCAGGGGAACAAGTCCCCAGCTTTAGCCATCTGTGCCTGGGAGCTTGCTTCCCAGTGACGCCAGTGATAAAGAATCCACCTGCCAGTGCTGGAGCGCAGGAGACACAGGTTCAATCCCTGGGTCGGGAAGATCCCCTGGAGAAGGAAATGGCAATCCATTCCAGTACTCTTGCCTGGGAAATCCCATTGGCAGAGGAGACTGGCGTGTGCAGTCCACAGGGCCACAAAGAGTCAGACACGACTGAGCGCCTGAACACACCCATAATATACACCACCACATGTAAAACAGATAGCTAGCGGAAAGCTGCTGTATAGCACAGGGAGTTCAGCTCAGCTCTCTGTGATGACCTGGAGGGGTGGGATGGGGTGAGGTGGGGTGGAAGGAGGTAGGGATATATGCGTATGCATAGCTGATTCACATCACTGTACAGCAGAAACTAACAAAATATTATAAAGCAATGGTACTCCTATCAGAAATGAGGAATGGAAAACAACAAAACTGAGTGTCTCTCAAAGGAAAGCACACTGACCGCTCTCTGGGTATTTCACTTAGTCCTCTAAGTATACAACCTCTGTGTGTGTAAATGAGTTGAGTCCGCCTTTCATTTAAAAATGCAAGATGATCTTTAGTTAAAAGATTCAGGAATGACGTTTACTTAGAATAAGTGAGAAAAATATATCGTGACGTGGCTTCTTTGGGGGCCAACCTGTACCTAAGTAAAAGGAATTTCCACTCCCACCCAACATACACACACACGTGCACACACACACATGCACAGAGGCATCTATTTTTTAGTCCATATTGTCCAATTTTTATTTTTCACCCTATACTGAAACTGCAATCATTTCTCCATAAACCAGGAAGCACTACAGGTTTTCTCACAGACTTGGGTGTCATCAAGGGAAAACATACTTTTCAGTGGTGTCAGATCCAATCATTTTGGGCATTCCCAACTCAGGGATCAAACCCGCATCTTCTGCATTGCAGGCTGATTCTTTACCATCTGAGTCACCTGGGAAACTATCAAGCACACTACACCTTAATTTACCAAGACTGCCAGACCCTAAAAAGGCAGCTTATAAAATTTTTTTTTCAACCATCCATCACACCAGGCATCTTCCAACAGCTTGCTTGGGATAGAAAGTTCTGAAAGCATTTCTCCAGATGAATCAGTATGAAAATCAGGATTAGACTACATTTCTAAGCTCCACCAAACCATCGGGATAAACTGCGATGGTGTGAGAATACAGTAAGTACTTGATATTTCTAGAATCATTAATATGCTAGAAAGACATGGGCATGGCTTGTGCTCTGTGGTCCACACTGTTGCTTCAGGCCAGCTGAGAGCCTCAGACAGTCTGGAAAACGTGATGAAGTGGCAGGCATGGGTCTTGTTGCCAGGTCTTTCTGGGTACCTAAGGGCTACCTCCCACTCACATCCTTACCTACAACTGTCACCTCCCCCACCTCAGGCCCCTCCAACCTTCCTCCACTCAGTAAGTGTCTCCAACATCCACTCAGGTTTTCAAAGTAGATGCCCGCTAAACTTGAACTTTTCTCTCTCTCCCCTTTGACATTCAGTCACCACCTCTTCACGTTCTTTGTTCAAAATGACCCTTATATTTATCTCTTTTTCTCTAAGAACCGTTTTATCATGGTTCCAACTATTATCTTTCCTCTTAAGTTATATACCAGGCTAATTCTATTGCAATGTCTATAAGTAGGGTAACCACACACCCCATTAAGTCCAGGACGGCCAAAATTAATGCTTCTAGTCCCAGGATAAGACCCGCTTGCCAACACAGGAGATGTAAGAGATGCGGATTTGATCCCTGAGTAGGGATGATCCCCTGGGTCAGGACAATCCCTTGGGTTGGGAAGAGGAAATGGCAATGCACTCCGATATTCTTGCCTGGAGAATCCCATGGACGGAAGAGCCTGCTGGGCTACAGTCCATTGGGTCTATATATAAGCAGATACAAACCAGATGAATTAACACATAAATGTAAACAAGTCCCACATGACATGGAAATGGTCATTATTTAATTTTTCCTTTAATTATTATGTATCATCATCGTTATCATGCCACTAGTAGATAGAAATTAAGCACAGTCATTTTTCTGCTGTTGCTGGAATCATCTCATAACTGTCCCACCAGTCTTCCAACATTGGTACGTGTGGCCTCAGGCTTTATAACCAGGAGAAAACACAATGTATAAGGGAAATCTTTGCCAGGGTTCCCTGTCCTTCACTGTCTTTTGAAGTTTACTCAAACTCATGTCCATTGAGCTGGTGATGCCATCCAAACATCTCATCTTCTACTGCCCCCTTCTCCCCCTGCCCTCAATCTTTCCCAACATGAGGGTTTTTTCCAATGAATCAGCTCTTCACATCAGGTGGCCAAAGTATTGGAGCATCAGCATCAGACCTTTCATTGAATATTCAGAGTTGATTTCCTTTAGGATGGACTGGTTTGATCTCCTTGCAGTCCAAAGGACTCTCAAGAGTCTTCTCCAGCACCACAGTTCAAAAGCATCAATTATTTGGTGCTCGGCCTTCTTTATGGATGATTTTTACATATTTGTACTTTGAAAACATAGATCAGAATGGCCGCTGTCTGGTCTGGCTCTGATGACATCATACTTACTCTCTTCTTTTTTTTCAGAATCCTAAACCTTCACCTTTGCTGGCTGGGAGCGACCTAGTCTGACAGAGAGTTGATAGGAAAACCTTCTCTTCCCAGTAGCTCATCATCCACCGTGATCCCAAACTAACAGAGTGTCACACACCAACCTAAAGATTTCCAGTTCCAAAAATACACGTTGCTGCTAAGGTAACGAACACAAGACAAAAAGCTGTCTGTATGTTTTCTTCCCGAGACATCAGCCTGCTGCCCTTTCACAGCACAGCTAGGGTGAGTCTGGCAAGCAGCTCACCCAGAGACTATGGCAGCACGCTGCTCTGACGCCTCTCCACTGGAAGGAAGCGCTGCTCCTGGACAATTCTCCAGCTTTCGTGCTTAAGCACTGAGAAAGCCCAGGAAGAAGACAATGAACAATGAGCAGGATTAGTTCTCAGATGGAACACATCATTTTTCCTTTCCCATTTCTCCCATGGGAATTGAGACAGGAACAGAAGAATTGAGTAACTGTGAAACTGGTTAATATTTTTAGACACCATCCACACTCCGTTAAATTCACCTTTTAAAGCACACACTTGTGTGGCTTTTAGTCTATTCACCACGTTGTGCAACCACCACCGATATCTAATTCCAGAACATTTTCATCACCCACAAAAGAAGTGCTGTATCTGTGAGCAGCAAATCATTCCCCACCATCCTGAGCACTTCTCCAAACACGAATCTACTTCCTGTCTCAATGCCGGCCTCATTCTGGACATTCACACGAGTGGACTCGTGCAAGGTGTCGCCTTGTGCGTCCGCCCCCTTTCACTTCACACGTCATTTTCAAGGACCATCCATGCAGTGGCACGTGCTGTTACATTCTGTGCATCTGTTTATTCCAAATATCTGTTGATGGATATTTGGGTTGTCTCCATTTTGGTTATCATGGATAATGCCAGCACACCCATTCGTGTACAAGCTTTGGTGCAGACGTTATGTTTTCAATTCTCTTGGGTATATACCTAGGAAGGACATTGACGGGTCATTGGGTAACTCCATGTTTCAAGTTTTTGAGGAAACATCAAAGTGTTTTCCACATCAGCTGTATCATTTTACATCCCAACCAGCAGTATACAAGTGTTCCAATTTCCCCACATCCTTATCAATGATTGCTATTCTGGTTTTTTTAAATTATTGCTGTTATAGTCCTAGTGGGTTTGAAGTGGTGTCTCATCTTGGTTTTGATTTGCATTTCCCTTATGACTAATAACATTGAGCATTTTTTCATCTACTTACTAGTTATTCATACAGTTTTTTGTAGAAATGTCTATCCAAATTCTTTGTCCATTTTTAAAATTTAGTTTTTTATTCTTTAACTGTTGAACTGATAGAGTTCTTTATGGAGTCTGGATACATACCCCTTGTCAGATACATGATTTGCAAGTATTTTCTCCTATTCTATAGGCTGCCTTTTTACTTTTTTGATGGTATCTTCTAAAATATAAAAATCTTACTTTAAGTAAGTCCAATTTATCTTTTTTTTTTTTTTTTTTTGCCCATCCTTTTGGTATCATATCTAAGGAATGGCTATCTGATCCAAGGTCAAAATGATTTATGCTTGGTTTTTTTTGTAAGAATTTTATAGTTTTAGTCCTTATAATTAATCCTTTAATTCACTTCGAGTCAATTTTGATAGATGGCATGAAGTCAAATCAAACTTCATATTCTATTGTTCCAGCACTATTTAAAAGCATTATTCCTTTGCCATTAAATTGTCTTGGATCTCTTCTCAAAAATCAATTGATCATGACTGCAAGATATTATTTCTGCTCCCTCAGTTCTACTTCACTGCTCTCTATCTGTATCCAATGTTGGTATCATATTGTCTTGAATGTAGTTTGTAATAAGTTTTTAAATTGGAAAGTTAGAGTCCTGAAATTTTCTACTTCTTTTTCAAGATTCTTTGACTACTCTGGATCCCTCCCTTCCAGCTCATGTAGAAATTACAAAACACTATTGAAAGAAGTTAAATCACAACTAAATAAATGGAAAGACAGACTTCATGTTTTTAAGAGGCCAGTACTCCCCAAATCAATCCACAGATGAAGCTCAATCCCTATGAAAATCTCAGTGACCATTTTTTGTAGAAATTTAATCCTAAAATTCATATGAAGGGTATGTGTGTTGGGGGAAGAGGGTTAGACTAAGTTTGCTTAAGAATACATTTATAAAAACCAGTAGATATAATTTGATAGCTATAAACTGATCTCTTCTGAGATAAAATGCATGTCAATAGGCATTGTTTGTTAACTGGTTGACCCAATGATTGCAATTGGAGAAGGAAATGGCAACCCACTCCAGTACTCTTGCCTGGAGAATTCCATGGACTGAGGAGCCTGGTAGGCTACAGTCCATGGGGTTGCAAAGAGTCGGAAACGTATGAGTGATTTCACTTTCACTTTCACTTTCAATGACTGCTGCGGCTGCTAAGTCGCTTCAGTCGTGTCCGACTCTATGTGACCCCATGGACTGCAGCCTACCAGGCTCCTTTGTCCATGGAATTTTCCAGGCAAGAGTACTGGAGTGGGGTGCCATTGCCTTCTCAGTGACTGCAATTAACTTCAGTCAAGCACGGTTGACTGCTTGCTACTTGCCACTGACATCCTAGGTGTTGAGATAAACTGATGCATTTAGATTTCCAGTGGTGAAAGGAAACATTAAGTGCATAAAAGGCATAAACAGTTTGCAGTTGTGCTAATTCCAACAAGTAAAGAAGAGAGAAATGGAGCAGAGACTTACTGAGGGGTGGCAGTGGGGGCCGGCCTCTGGGAGGAGGTGGTGGTTGAGTCAGACTCACAGTAACCCTGGGCCAGATTATTCCAGGAGGAGGAGCCCCTGCAGAGACTCAGAACGGAAGCTGCTTTTTCCATCACACTGGACCTGGAATTTCTTCCCAGAAACAGAGGTGAGGATATACCTTTAGATGATGTATTTATTTCAGTTTAAATCTTCTGGAAAAGAAGGTGCAAGAGAACAGGATGTTTCTCTAAGAAATGAAAGCAGCTTTGTTTCTAGAGAATCCTCTTGATTGTCCTGATGGGAAGCACTGGGAAAAATACATATATTTAGCTGAGATTCACTTTGGGGGCATGAAACAAAAGCCACAACTTACTTATAGGATCAAATTTAATGGCTGTCAGAGATTCACTTAATTGTTTTATTGCATTTCATTTTGAGGTTAATTTAGCTGAGGTAGTTCTTATTTAATCAGAAACATTTACCCATTCTCATTAATAATATATGTTCTTGCTATAAAGTACTTTTTGCCTTTTTTTCTCCGAAGTCTATTCTAATTAAGGTTTACCCAATTTTATGAAATTTAATGAAAAATATAGAAGCTATTCCTCGAGTTGGAATTCTTCTTCTGAAAGAGTGGAATAGAGCCATGCTTGTGACTAATTCCAGTGATTCAGAATTCTGACCCAAATCAGACCTTTGGGGGTTCAATCTCCTTTACATTTCATAAAATGCAACTTCCTATTTTTAGAGAATAAAAGGCTTTGAAAGTCACAAGGAAATGGCTCAAAAGGCATCCAGGACATGAAATAGCTTGAACAAACCCTGCTTGATGAGTTAAGTGTAAAGGAATCAGAAACATATGGCTCACATTCCCCTTAAAATACACATAGGTTAGCAGTGAAGAAGAAGAAAAGTGGCTGGCCCAGTGCGGCTTGGGTTTTTTCGAACCGAAAACATTTGAAAAATAGTTCAAGATGGTTAATGGACCTCAAAGTGAGCCTGGGAACTGTTCTAGATTTCACAAACAGTGTCGACTAGAGATGTAGAAAGAAGAGAAAAGAAGGGAAGGGAGGAGGGAAGGAAAAGAGAAAAGAAGAGGAAAGAGCAAGAGAGGAGGTGGGGGAAGGAAAGAGCAAGAGAGGAGGTGGGGGAAGAAGAGAGAGAGAGAAAGAACCAAGAACAGGCAGGCTTGAATGTGTCTGCAAAGCACAGAGAAACCCTTTGGATCCACCATCGAGGGAGCTCACTGGGCCCTGATTCCCGATGCGGTCATCTTAAGTCACAGCTTTGGAAAGGTCCCTCCTCCTCCTTCCCATGGCCACCACCATCAGTCCCCCTCACAATAGAAAAAAAAAAAAAAAAGATGGAATCAACATTTCTCAGCATTTCTAAAACTCTGTCCTCTAAGGGATTGTTATAATTCCATCTCATTTAGGAAATGAGGCGTTTGGATACATTGCATTCCCAGGCTTAAATTACTGTGTCATTCTTGTTGATACAATGAACCATTTCACCTCACATTGTGTCCTAGGAAATTACAATTCCTGCATCCAAGGGCTTGCTGGAGAGCCCAGGCTCTAAGCGGAGAGGGCCAGCATTAGTCACAGCCCACGAGCCAGGCCTCCTGGCTGCAGCAGGAAGCATCTTAATCCCCGACCCCTCCACTCCCCACCCCTGGTCTCCTCAGGCCCACTCAGGGGAACTGCCACCCACTGCAAGGAGATGGCCACAGCCGGGTGCACCAGGAACCCGGGTGCCCACGGCAGCATGGAGCTCCTGAAACCCCAGGTGAGCTGCTGGAAGCCCCAGGCAGAGCCTTCGCTCCTCGGTGATGCTCACTTCAGAGGAGGTGTGCCCTACACCGTGCTTCTAAAATGCTTGCTTTTAGAGTCATCATCCAGCGGCTTCCCAGCTGGCTCGGTAGTAAAGAATCTACCTGCCAAGGCAGGAGACGGAGGAGACACAAGTTCTGTCCCTGGGTCGGGAAGATCCCCTGAAGGAGGGCAAGACAACCCACTCCAGTCTTCTTGCCTGGAGAATCCCGTGGACAGAGGAGTCTGGAGGGCTACAGTTCATGGGGTCACAAAAGAGTCGGACACAACTTAGGAACTAAACAACAGCCACAAAGTCATCATCTACTTTCCATTTCCACAACCACAACCATAACTCCAGGACTCTATCCATACCCATCATACACGCTGGGAAAGGTGGCCTTGGGCATGCAGTTTCTGAACTCGGACTCAGCCACATGAGATTTTGGCCTGGACCACTTCCTTGCATGTATGCATGCTAAGTTGTTTCAGTCATGTTCAACTCTGTGCAGCCCCATGGACTATAGCCCACCAGGCTTCTCTGTCCATAGGATTCTCCAGGCAAGAATACTGGAGTGGGTTGTCATTTCCTTCTCCCAGGGATCTTCCCAACCCAGGGATCGAACCTGGGTCTCCTGCATTGGGAGGCAGGTTTTTTACCACCGAGCCACCAGGGAAGCCCCACACAACCACCACGTGGTACTCAGGGTAAAACATCCTGCGTCAACCACGCCTCATCGTCCTCGCCACACAGGCCAGATGCGTACGCAGTCTGGAGCGGGAGGCCAAACAGAACTTACACTGCAGACTGACTGAGTTGGTATGTTTAAATACTAAGGAGATGGACTAAAGGAAATCAACCCTGAATATTAATTGGAAGGACTGATGCTGAAGCTGTTGCTCCAATACTGATGTGAAGTATTGATTCATTCAGAAATCAATTCAGAAAGCTCAACATTCAGAAAACGAAGATGATGGCATCTGGTCCCATCACTTCATGGGAAATAGATGGGGAAACAGTGGAAACAGTGTCAGACTTTATTTTTCTGGGCTCCAAAATCACTGCAGATGGTGACTGCAGCCATGAAATTAAAAGACGCTTACTCCTTGGAAGGAAAGTTATGACCAAACTAGACAGCATATTCAAAAGCAGAGACATTACTTTGCCAACAAAGGTTCGTCTAGTCAAGGCTATGGTTTTTCCTGTGGTCATGTATGGATGTGAGAGTTGGACTGTGAAGAAGGCTGAGCGCCGAAGAATTGATGCTTTTGAACTGTGGTGTTGGAGAAGACTCTTGAGAGTCCCTTGGACTGAAAGGAGATTCAATCAGTCCATTCTGAAGGAGATCAGCCCTGGGATTTCTTCGGAAGGAATGATGCTAAAGCTGAAACTCCAGTACTTTGGCCACCTCATGCGAAGAGTTGACTCATTGGAAAAGACTCTGATGCTGGGAGGGATTGGGGGCAAGAGGAGAAGGGGACGACAGAGGATGAGATGGCTGGATGGCATCACTGACTCCATGGACGTGAGTCTCAGTGAACTCCGGGAGTTGGTGATGGACAGGGAGGCCTGGAGTGCTGCGATTCATGGGGTCACAAAGAGTCAGACACAACTGAACAACTGATCTGATCTGATTGATTCATTAGAATCAAGCCAGCTGATGCAAAATGCTGATTCACTGGAAAAGACCCCACTGCTCGGAAAGATTAAGAGGAGGAGGAGACGGGGATGACAGAGGATGAGATGGCTGGATGGCATCACTGACTCAATGGACAGGAGTTTTAGAAAACTCCAGGAGATGGTGGAGGACAGAGCAGCCTGGCCTGCTGCCGTCCATGGGGTCGCACAGAGTCGGACATGACTGAGCAACTGAGCAACAACCACAGGACAGACACCTACCAAGATCTCAGTGAGAAGGTGAAGTGATGCAGCAGTGACCAGACCTGCATCCCACGAAAAGGCCAGCCAAGCTCTCACCAAGTGCCACCACCGCTAGAACAGACGCACTCCCTCTCAGCTGGGTGGGGAAACAGCCTTATATTCAACGTCTATAATGCCTTCTTACAAAAAGACTGGCATAAAGGTAAAATTTAAAAACCAAAGAAGTAATCTGTCTGATAACTAAGAAAACAATTAAGCAACATAAGCAAACCCTCAGATTATGCATATACTGGGCTCCATACAGTAGAGCATTAAGATAACTATCTTAAATACACTAAATAAAATAGAGGAAGAGAGGACCAAAAAAATGAATGGATAAAAAAAGAGAATTTAATCATCTGAATCTGAAAAAAGGAATCAAAAGCACCTTATAGAGTCAAAAGCTACAACATCTGGAATAACTCATTAGGGCAGTCTAGACAATGCAAAAAAATAGTAATTACCTAAACTGAAGAAGAGGAGAAAAGGGAAGCAACATAAAAGAGAAGAAAATGCACAGAGAAACATTCAAACTGTAGAATATTGTAGTTCAGCTTCCACGGAGCTAAACTACAATATGGAAAGAGGACCAATTTAAAAAAATGATGCCAACCAAATTTGAAACTGATGAAAGGGATTAAATGACAGATTCAGACATCTGAAAACACCAAAATGAGATAAGCAGTCTCCTTCCTTCTGTCTGTCTCTCTCCGTCACTCACACACACACACACACACACACCCCCCAGTATGGCAAGCTTCAGTTAAAAGTCAAAAACAAAAAGAAGTTTTAAAAATCCAGAGAAATAAGGAACACTACCTAAAAAGGAGAAAAATTATCTTCAACAAAATATAAAAAGAGCCAGAAGATAATGTAAGACATTTATAAATTTTTCAAAAAAAGTAAACAAAACCAAAGATACCAGCCCAGAATTTCATACAAAGTAAAAATACAAAATACAGACTTTTTCAGAAAAACAACAGCTGAAATAATGCATTACAAGCAACTCACAGTATAAGACCTTCTAAAAGAAGTTCTTGAAACCAAGGGAAATGGTTCAAGATGAAGCACAGAAGAGCAAGAAAGGATGAGGGAAGGCTGACTGTGCAGGCGAGCGCAAAGGAAACGACTGCCAGGCTGCCTTGTGAGGTGTGCCACGCGCAGAGGTGAGATATGGCAGCAGAGCGCAGCAGACAGAACAGGAGAGATGGAGCTCAGAGGCACCACACGGCGCGGCAGACAGAGAGAACAGGAGAGACAGAGCTCCTGGGCTGTTTGCAAAGTGGTAAAAACAATAAATTAAAAAAGAAATGTCATGAAGGCAAGGATGCACGGTTTAGCTCTAGAATAATCACTAAAAATTGACCAACTTAATGTAGCTGACATATAAAAAACTACATTTGGCAACTGCAGACTTACAGGTTCTTTTTCAGGTGCAAATAGAACATTTAACGTGGTAGATCAAGATTGGAGCACAGAGGCAAGTCTCCACAAATGTCAAAGGATTAACAATCAAGCAGAACATTTCAAAATGGTGAAATTAAGATAAAAATTAATAACAAAGAAACGTTGTGAGAATGTTTGAAAATCTCCCAAGTATGTGAAAATAAGCAGCACAATTCTAAATAACTCATAAATCAAAGAACAAGTGACAATGAAAATTAGAAAATATTTTAATGAAATGATAATGAAAATATGACATATAAAAACTTACGAGATGAAACAAAAGCAGTCCTAAGAGAGAATTTAGTGCCTTCAAATAAATATACTAGAGAAGAAAAAAAGGGAAATTAATGATCTGTTATACCGTGAAGCTAGAAAAAGAATAGCCTAATAAATACAAAGATAGTGGAAGGAAATAATAAAAATAAAAGCAGAAATTGATTAAATAGAAAACAATCATACAATAGAGAAAATCAACAAAGCTAAAAGTTCTTCCCTTGAAAATGTTAATGAAAATGATAAAAGAGTTACAAGACTGATCAAGGGGGAAAATGCAAAGAATAAGCTACTCGTGTCAAGAATGAAAAGGACACCACTACAGACCTTACAGATGCTAATAACAACAGTAAGAGGACACTCAGGAACAACTTTATGCCAATAAAATCAGCAATAAAGTAAAATTTCAAACATTCATTAAATCACAACCTGTGTGTGTCTGTCCTAAGTACTTTAGTCATGTCCGACTCTTTGTGACCCCATGGACTGCAGCCCGCCAGGCTCCTCTGTCCATGGGATTCTCCAGGCAAGAACACTGGAGTGGGTTGCCATGCCCTCCTATAGGGGATCTTCCCAACCCTGGGATCAAACCCTCGTCTCTTGTGTCTCCTGTATTGGCAGGAGGGTTCTTTACCACTGGCGTCACCTGGACGGCCAATTACAGCCTATCAAACCTATAAAAGGAACAAATAGAAAATATGAATTAAATGTGCAATTATAAATACTTCCCACAAAAAGGATCCAGGCCCAGAGCATTTCACTAGTTAATTTATCCAACCATTTAGAGATAAAACAATAAGGAAATACTACCAAATTGAATCAACAGTTAGAAAATGACTAACACACTAAGTCCAAGTGAGGTTTGTCTAGATAGGCAAGAGCCCATCAACATCCAAAACGTGGTGCAATCAAATCCACTACACTGAGCAGAAAAATTATGTAATCATGTTAATGGATGAAGAAAAAAATATTTGACAAAATTTAACACAAATATGTATGATTTTAAAAACTCATGGAAAACTAGAAATAGCAGAAAGCTTATTTGAAGATAAAATATCCACACACAAAAACCAAATGTTATATTCAATGGTAAACATGGAGAATCTTCCCCAATAGCAAAAATGAAATAATAACTTCACTATTTATAGGCAATGTTGAAAGAACTGTCTTGTCTACTTCAAGAAAATGAGAAAAGATATGTTTGAAATAATTATTATAAAACCATTGCTATTAACACAAGATAGGACTGGCATAAGTACAGAAGGGTACTGATACAGACCCACACATATACGCTCTATGATTAAAACGAAGCCAGAACTTTGCTGGTGGTCCAGCGGCTAAGACTCTGTGCTCCCAGTGCAGGGGGCCTGGGTTCGATCCCTAGTCAGGGAACTAGATTCCACATGTTGTGACTAACACTCAGCCCAGCCAAATAACTAAACAGAAATAAATACTAAAAAACAAAGCCAACCCTGCAGTGCAGAGAGAGAGGGGTGGCCCTATCACCAAACGGTGCTGGGTCAGCTGGACAGCCATATGGACAAAATGACTCACCCCAGAAGTTGGAGAGCTCAGGGCTGCTATGACCTGCCTTGTTATTGTTACACCAGCCAAGCCCGTGGCACAGTCCCCACCACCCAGGATCTGCAGCTCACATGAGATTCAAGGTTGTTAAACAACCTTTCTCTCTTTTTTTTTGTATCAGGATGAACATATGCTGGTCTTTTCTATACTCTTAATCTGAAATTCCAAATCTGACCACACAGAAGCATGTCAACCACAGAGTTCTATTCAGGGTTACTCAAGAAACTGCCTGAGTACCTGCAGTATTCTATTATGAATTTGGCATGAGAGGACCGAAGGAAAGGAATGGCATCAAACAGATGCACACAAAGTGAGTAATATTCGTCTCGCCAACTTAGACTTCACAGGGAAAGCAAAAAAAAAAAAAAAAAGAGGGGTTGGGGGGAAGGAATTTGTTGAAATTCCATGAGTTTGGATTCAATCTGAACCATATGTAGCTCCAGATTAGGTCATATTCTCATGATAAAATTACTAATTTTGTCCTCAATTTTGTCTGCTGCTCAGTATTTCCATGATCTCTTATTAGCTGATCTCACGCATTATTTATTTGGTCTGTATTACTCAAAAGATAAGAGACTTCAATTAAAGTCCTTGGCATTTCTGCAAGGTGTATGGAACTCAGCTACCTGGGTGCTGGGGGGGAGGTGAGAGAGTCAGGTACAGTGGAGCACAGACTCTGGAATAGGACTGCTTGGATGTGAAGTCTCCTTCAAAGCAGTGTGATCTTGGGAAAATTACTTCTCTCTGTGCCTTAGTTTTCTTACCTATAAAATGGGCTTAATAATAGTACCTCCTTCATTGGGCTGTTTATGGATTAAGCATTAAAGAGGAAGGTACGTAATACAGTACCCAACAGATAATCACTGCTGTAAAGATGTGAGTTACCATTTCTTCTATACAAGAACCTACAGAAAATTCTTGCCATCTAAACTCCATTGGTTTGGGCTTACTGTCCAATCAGTCAGTTCAGTCACTCAGTGGTGTCCGACTCTTTGTGACCCCATGGACTGCAGCACGACACGCCTCCCTGTCCATCACCAACTCCCAGACTTTACTCAAACTCACGTCCATTGAGTCTGTGACGCCATCCAACCATCTCATCCTCTGTCGTCCCCTTCTCCTCCTGCCTTCAATCTTTCCAGCATCAGAGGGAAACAGCAACCCACTCCAGTGTTCTTGCCTGGAGAATCCCAGGGACGGCGGGGCCTGGTGGGCTGCCATCTATGGGGTCACACAGAGTCGGACACGACTGAAGCGACTTAGCAGCAGCAGCTTAGCAGCAGGCTCTTCACATTAGGTGGCCAAAGTATTGGAGCTTTAGCTTCAGCATCAGTCCTTCCAATGAACATTCAGGACTGATTTCCTTTAGGAGGGACTGGTTGGATCTCCTTGCAGTCCAAGGGACTCTCAAGAGGACTTACTGTTAACTGCATGTTAACCTGAGCTTTTCATGTATTGTAATTTGGAACAAATCACTTGTTTTCCCATTAATAGAAAGCAAACAGAACTTGCTGATTTCCTGTCAGGAATCCACCAGGAAGAAGCAGCAGAAGGGGACAGTGATAAGGTCAGGGCTTTGGAGTTAGTAACTTTGGTTTTGGGGGTTTAAAGATTTCTTTATTTTTTGGCTGTGGGTCTCTGTTGCTGCGGTTGGACTTTCTCTAGCTGCGGTGAGTGGGGGTCACTCTTCATTGCTGTGTGTGGGCTTCTCATCATGGTGGTTCTCCTGTTGCAGAGTACAGGCTCTGGGTGCACGGGCATTGGTAGTTATGATGCACAGGCTTAGGTGTCCACAGTGTGTGGGATATTTTTGGATCAGGGCTCGAACTGGTGAACCCTGCATTGCAAGGTGGATTCTCAACCACTGGACCACTAGGGGAGCCCCCTGTGATCTTGTTTTAAAACTCCTCCTCCACCAGTTTTCCATGCAACTGAGACAAAAGAAGGCTGAGGGCTGAAGAATCAATGCTTTTGAACTGTGGCGTTGGAGAAGACTCTTGAGAGTCCCTTGGACTGCAAGGAAATCCAACCAGTGCATCCTAAAGGAGATTAGTCCTGAGTGTTCATGGAAAGGACTGATGTTGAAGCTGAAATTCCAATACTTTGGCCACCTAATGTGAAGAGCAGACTCACTGGAAAAGACCCTGGTGCTGGGAAAGATTGAAGGCAGGAGAAGAAGGGGGTGATAGAGGATGTGACTCAATGGGCATGAATCTCCCGGAGCAAACTCCGGGAGACAGTAAAAGACAGGGAGGCCTGGCGTGCTGCAGTCCACGGGTGGCAAAGAGTGAGACACGACTTAGCGACTGAACAACAATAACAACATTGCAATGAGTGATTTAATTCATCTTTGACATGCAGACATGGTAGCATCAATTTCCTCAGATAGTCAGGAGGGTCGAACCAGATGATGTCTCCAAATTACTTAGTATTTTATGTACTAATGAAGTCATAGGCAGTATAGCATTGTTACATTATTAGTTTCATTCAGATCCCAAGATAGAAGACTTTGAAACACCTGGCAACAAATACTTTCTAACAATTCAAAATTACATTATTATTATTTCATCTTCACAGCAAAGACTTTGCGTCTTTCAGGTTGGGGTTGAGTTTACTCCAGACCCTTGAGTCTTCATCCATTTTAGATTCAACGCAATCCCTATCAAGCTACCAACAGTATTTTTCACAGAGCTAGAACAAATAATTTCACAATTTGTATGGAAATACAAAAAACCTCGAATAGCCAAAGCGATCTTGAGAAAGAAGAATGGAACTGGAGGAATCAACCTACCTGACTTCAGGCTCTACTACAAAGCCTCAGTTATCAAGACAGTATGGTACTGGCACAAAGACAGAAATATTGATCAATGGAATAAAATAGAAAGCCCAGAGATAAATCCACGCACATATGGACACCTTATCTTTGACAAAGGAGGCAAGAATATACAATGGATTAAAGACAATCTCTTTAACAAGTGGTGCTGGGAAATCTGGTCAACCACTTGTAAAAGAATGAAACTAGACCACTTTCTAACACCATACACAAAAATAAACTCAAAATGGATTAAAGATCTAAACGTAAGACCAGAAACTATAAAACTCCTAGAGGAGAACATAGGCAAAACTCTCTGACATACATCACAGCAGGATCCTCTATGACCCACCTCCCAGAATATTGGAAATAAAAGCAAAAATAAACAAATGGGACCTAATTAACCTTAAAAGCTTCTGCACATCAAAGGAAACTATTAGCAAGGTGAAAAGACAGCCTTCAGAATGGGAGAAAATAATAGCAAATGAAGCAACCGACAAACAACTAATCTCAAAAATATACAAGCAACTCCTACAGCTCAACTCCAGAAAAATAAACGACCCAATCAAAAAATGGGCCAAAGAACTAAATAGACATTTCTCCAAAGA
Source organism: Bos indicus (assembly GCF_029378745.1). NCBI lineage: Eukaryota > Metazoa > Chordata > Mammalia > Artiodactyla > Bovidae > Bos > Bos indicus. The sequence goes on from NC_091778.1 coordinate 62,097,517, forward strand.
AGACATACAGATGGCTAACAAACACATGAAAAGATGCTCAACATCACTCATTATCAGAGAAATGCAAATCAAAACCACTATGAGGTACCATTTCACACCAGTCAGAATGGCTGCGATCCAAAAGTCTACAAATAATAAATGCTGGAGAGGGTGTGGAGAAAAGGGAACCCTCTTACACTGTTGGTGGGAATGCAAACTAGTACAGCCACTATGGAGAACAGTGTGGAGATTCCTTAAAAAACTGGAAATAGAACTGCCTTATGACCCAGCAATCCCACTGCTGGGCATACGCACTGAGGAAACCAGAAGGGAAAGAGACACGTGTACCCCAATGTTCATCGCAGCACTGTTTATAATAGCCAGGACATGGAAGCAACCTAGTTGTCCATCAGCAGATGAATGGATAAGAAAGCTGTGGTACATATACACAATGGAGTATTACTCAGCCATTAAAAAGAATACATTTGAATCAGTTCTAATGAGGTGGATGAAACTGGAGCCTATTATACAGAGTGAAGCCAGAAGGAAAAACACAATACAGTGTACTAACGCATATATATGGAACTTAGAAAGATGGTAACAATAACCCTGTGTATGAGACAGCAAAAGAGACACTGATGTATAGAACAGTCTTATGGACTCTGTGGGAGAGGGAGAGGGTGGGAAGATTTCGGAGAATGACATTGAAACATGTAAAATATCATGTAAGAAACGAGTTGCCAGTCCAGGTTCGATGCACGATACTGGATGCTTGGGGCTAGTGCACTGGGACGACCCAGAGGGATGGTATGGGGAGGGAGGAGGGAGGAGGGTTTAGGATGGGGAACACATGTATACCTGTGGCGGATTCATTTTGATATTTGGCAAAACTAATACAATTATGTAAAGTTTAAAAATAAAATAAAATTAAAAAAATAAAAATAAAATAAAATACTCGTGGGAAAAATGCCGAGGCTCTTCATTGACAACATCAGGAATGCATGGACTTTAAATATCATACACGACTCACAAAGTGTGTGCCTAAACCCAACACTCTTTCAAATGCTGCATGTCACTCACTTGCCCCAAGATTTATGAGCTATTCTTGGAGAGGATCAAAGCTGAAGTTTTGTGTAAAATCATGAAAATCAATCTCATGACTCTGTGACTTTCGACTTTCTCAAAAGGGCGGCTCTGGACCCCTATCACTTTTCTGTGACTCTGCCGACACCAGTACATAGCCCAGGAGCGTTACTACTTGTCTGTGAAAAAAATAATGAAAACTAAACAAAAATAAATCCTCACAGAGCTGAGTTCCATGGGCTGCTTACACTGGGGATGATCAAGAGTGAGAGGGAAAAAGAAAAAAAGGCTTCACAGTTCCAAATGGAGTTAATTAGCAATCAAAGTTGGGATGGAATGGAATGGAAAAGTCAACCGGACTTACCAAGGGCTGCCCTGAGAAGAGTGTCCAAACACCACTGAGTGTCTCTCCAACTAGTCTCTAGCTGGTCGTTAGCACCTGATTCCCTGGTAAGGACACATCGGTGGGTCATCAGTAAGACCAGAAGCTCTACAGACAGTTATAAATCATGAAAGGGGAGATTTACTTGAAAGAGTAAGCCAGAATGGCCTCCAGGAATTTCTGAAACATCCCACTGGAGCAAGCAGTGAAATCCAGTTGTTGTTAGCAGCACACAAAGAGCCTCAAGGAAAGCAATCAGGGGGAAAAAAATTATAAGGTAGTGGGTATACTGGCTCAGACCCAGTAACATAAGACATTCATTATGCTGAGACACTGTAATTCTCCAAACACCCCTTAAATCTCTCAGCTGTTTAATATAAGATGAGAGTAAATGTTCAGGTCAATAAAATTATCAGCTATTTCCATATCCAAAAAGCAGGAAAGGTTTACCAGTGGAAAAACGTAGAGGTTAACCGTGAACTTTTTTAATAAACAATTTGGCTGCACGTTATTCCACGCACAAGCCTCCCGTCACCAGCGAACGCGGCATTTCCAGCATTTCCAGCAGTCAGGACATGCTGGGGCCCTCACAGGTTCAAGTGTTAGCCGCCACTCACCAATAGGATGAGTGCTGTATAACCACAGGCAGAGGCTTGGAGGCCAACTCCAGTTAAGCCTGATAATAGTTTTTGACATTTAGAGACATTTTATCCTTCAGGACTCTTGGAGAGCTGAACTGTTTGCCTGAATCTGCTGTTTCTATGGAGATGCAGAGGAGATTTTAAGGTGTTAATCCTCGCTGACCTCTTTTGTGTTTCAAAAGGTTGACTCTTCCCCTAAAAATTCAGCCCAGAGTTACGTGATCAGCTGTTCTCTAATCTCACTTAAATTTTCATCTCGCAGCACTTCAGGGGTCTCCCCAGTGAGCTACTTCTACTCTAGAAGGTGTCCAAGAGAATTCATAGTAAGGAAAGAAACTATTCAAGCCTGTATGTAGATTTATTTTCAATCTAAGAATAAGAAGGAAACAAGTTTCCACAGCAGAGTACAGAGGGGTGTTGGGACTATCCTGCTGCCCTTGTGTCAGGAAGTGCTGAGCCCAGCGAGGAGACTGAGGAGTCCCAGAGAAAGAGGAGGCTCTCCCAGCGGTGGAGGAGGAGACAGCCAGCCTCGTCTTCTTGTGCTTCCATCTCACGGTATCCTATCGCTGCTCACATGCACCCAGTTCACCGGAATTACCCATTCCATGAGCTAGTTTTAACTAATTTTCACAAAATGGACAAAGGGCTTATACAGTTCGTACAAAGCAGGTATGGTTTGGAAACACAAGAACAGAGCAGGGGCCAATGGCAGAGACCCAAAAGAGTTGCTGTTCCGTCCCTAAGTCATGTCTGACTCTTCGTGACCCCATGGACTGCAGGATGCTGGGCTTTCCTGTCCTTCACCATCTCCCAGAGTTTGCTCAGATCCCTGGTGGGCTGCTGTCTATGGGGTCGCAGAGTCGGACACAACTGAAGTGACTTAGCATAGCATAGCATGTCCATTGAGTCAGTGATGCCATCCAACCACCTCATCCTCTACTGTCCCCTTCTCCTCCTGCCCTCAGTCTTTCCCAGCATCAGGGTCTTTTCCGGTGAATCAGCTCTTGGCACTGGGTGGCCAAAGTACTGGACCTTCAGCTTCAGCATCAGTCCTTCCAATGAATATTCAGGATCGGTTCCCTTTAGGATTGACCGGCTTGATCTCCTTGCAGCCCAAGGGACTCTGCAGTCTTCTCTAACACCACAAATTGAAAGCATCAGTTTTTCAGCACTCAACCTTCTTTATGATCCAACTCTCACAACTGAAGGTGACTGCTGGGAAAAAACCATAGCTTTGACTATATGGACTTTAGTCAGCAAAGAGATGTCTCCACGTTTTAATATGCTGCCTAGGTTTGTCATAGCTTTCCTTCAAGGGGCAAGCGTCTTTTAATTTCATGGCTGCAGTCAAAATCTGCAGTGATTTTGGAGACCAAGAAAAGAACCTCTGTCAGTGCTTGCACTTTTTTCTCCTTTTATTTGCCTTGAAGAGATGGGACTGGATGCCATGACCTTAGTGTTTTGAATGCTGAGTTTCAAGCCAGTTTTACTGACTTCTGAAGCCAGACTCTCGACACTACCCCAGACTAAGTCGGTGAGTTTGGGGAAGTTACTTCCTCACACTGTGGATCAGTATCTTCCTGTCACGTACATTATAATGAGAAACTGTCATCCCCACAGTAGCGGGTGTGTTGGGCAAATTAAATGAGTAAAGCCTGCAGTTAATGCTTAAAAAAAAAAAAAAAGCTCCTATCAATATCCTTCTAATAAGAGCAAAAGCACTGATGATCTAATCAGATTTGATCACAGGAAATTATCAAGACACTCTCATTAAGTACCATGAAATAAAAACAAGAATAAAAAACAATAAGAAAAAACAAATCTCTAGGTTTGAGCCATGTGACATCACTAATAGCACATGCATATTATAATAATTATACTTGCTGTCATCATTCAGTTGCTAAGTCATGTCTGACTCGCTTGCGACTCCATGGACTGCAGCCCGCCAGGCTCCTCCGTCCATGGGTTTTCCCAGGCAAGAATACCGGAGTGGGTTGCCATTTCCTTCTCCAGGCATCTCTTCCTGAACCAAGGATCAAACCCATGTCTTCTGCATTGGCAGGCAGATTCTTCGCCACTGAGCCACCATGAGATTATATAATAATCACATGACTAAGTGTAATTACATCACAGAGAATATACATATGGAAAGAAACACCAAGCATGTGGAACAAGAAGGTAAACCTGCAGTGTTTTGTGTTGGTAAAGTCACACAACACACAATCCAAACTCTACAAAAATCTCATCAAACTTGATGATAAATGTTCAGAGGCCCCATTTGGGCCTTTTCACTTAATTGCATGGCATTAAGTCATTTCAGTCGTGTCTGACTCTGTGCAACCTTATGGACTGTAGCCCACCAGGCTCCTCTGTCCATGGGATTCTCCAGGCAAAAATACCAGAGTGGGTTGCCATGCCCTCTTCTAGGGGATCTTCCCAACCCAGGGATCAAACCCGTATCTCGTGTCTCCTTCATTGACAGGTGGGTTCTTGACCACTAGCACCACCTGGGAAGCCCTTTTTCACTTAATGGCAAATAATAATGGAGAAGGCAATGCACCCCACTCCAGTACTCTCGCCTGGAAAATCCCGTGGATGGCAGAGCGTGGTGGGCTCCAGTTCATGGGGTCGCTAAGAGTCAGACACGACTGAGTGACTTCACTTTCACTTTTCACTTTCATGCATTGGAGAAGGAAATGGCACCCCACTCCAATGTTCTTGCCTGGAGAATCCCAGGGACGGGGGAGCCTGGTTGGCCTCCGTCTATGGGGTCGCACAGAGTCAGACACGACTGAAGTGACTTAGCAGCAGCAGCAGCAAATAATAAAACAGTCATATTTTATAGGAATATAAGTATTGTTTCTAACAGAGTAAAACAAGTTAAAAATGACACATGGGAAGCATTTTCATCAGAAAATTATTTTGCTACACAGAGAGAAACTTTGCTGAAGATTAGAAGAAATTCAGAAGAAATATGTGATTACTGTTAGATTTACTATAGGAACGAAAAAAAACAGTACTAACAGATCTGAACTAAGCATGTACTTGACATATTATACTTCAATAATGAAATACACTTTTTGGACCAATAAATGAGATGTAACTCAGAAAGTATATTCTCAACAATAAATGACTACTCAAATTTAAAAAACAGTTTGTGAAAATATTACATAAGGAAACACTGAAAAAGAAGATGCTTTGAGTGGAATGAAAGATCCCAGAGTAAATTTACAAAGACAGCATGACACCTAAAATAGATTCACAGCAAAGACACTGGAGTCAAAATGTACAAAGTGCTACCAGATGTCATCCAACGTGCTTATTTTTACAGAAAAGGCTTCTAAAAATTTAATACTTATAAAACATTATATCAGAGAGTCTTTCTCACTGTTTTTTATCTTATTTTAAATAACTGCCAAATTTAAAGGGGTGGGATTTTTTTTCTTTTATTGTTTATATTTTTATTTCATTGTTTACATTTTATTTTTGATGAACTAGGGTTCCCTGGTGACTCAGACGGTAAAGAATCCACCTGCAATGCAGGAGATCTGGGTTGGATCCCTGGGTTGGAAAGATCCCCTGAAGGAGGGGATGGCAACCCACTCCAGTATTCAGGCCTGGAGAATCCCATGGACAGAGGAGCCTGGAGGGCTACAGTCCATGGGGTCGTGAAGAGTCAGACATGACTGAGCGACTAAGCACAGCACAGTACTCTCCTGAGATGGCAAACAGCTAACAGCATCATGCTTTCTGAAGTAGGCCCCATACTCAAACCTGGGTGCTCGGCCAAAATTGTTAGAGACCATTGTTTAGACAGCATTAGAAATTCTATATTTCAATAGATTTTAAAGAGATAGCACACTTTTGATTACATGTTTTAAAAAAGACCTCTCATATTTGTACATGATTATCACATTCAATTATCTTAACAAAGCTAACTGGAATGGACCAATGAATTTTACACTTGTACTTGCTAATTGGCCTTTTTTCATATCAGTCCTCACCTTCTACATCATCCTTCTACTCAAAATCTTGGCTGCCTAATCCATGCCTTCTTCTTATATCAAGGGCACCAGCTAAATTATTTCTTAACCACCTGACTTATAAGAGACTCCAACTCTGGCCCTCGGGCACAAGCAAGAGCATTTCAGGAAGCCAGGATCATGTTCCAACAACTATTTCTGAGTTTATATCACAGATCTACTTGGGCAACTGGAAAAAATGGGAAGGAAATGTGGGATGTTCCCCTCAATAACCAATCCCACAAGAAGAAAATTCAATACTGGAACTTGGGAAGGGAGAGCAGGAAAATACTCAGGTAGAACGGCTAGGGAGAAAGAAGAAAGTCAAACTTTCTTTTCTTGAATGCATTTATTTTTGGCTGTGCTAGTCCTGGTTGGGGGTCTTCTCCTGCTGCAGACAGTGGGGCTGCTCTCCAGCTGCGGTGCACGGCTTCTCTTGCGGCAGAGCCTGGGCTCTAGGGCCCGCAAGCTTCGGTAATTCTGGTGCGTGGGCTTAGCTGCTCCACAGTATGTGGGATCATCCCAGGCCAGGGATCGAACCTGTGTCCCCTGCATCAGCATGCAGATTCCTATCCACTGAGCCATCAGGGAAGTCCGAAAGTAAGTTTTCTTTATCCTTGGTTTCCCTGGCCTGTGGGAGAACGTGGCTCCTAGTGAATTACAGTAAACTTTTGAGACGAGCTCGTTATCAAGTAGTGTTAGCATTAGGTACTGTGAAGGCCTTTCTGAGAGGGCACGTGGGTCCACTGAGGATGAGACAACTGCTGCCGAACAGGATTTTGGGGTCAATCTCACTTCTTTAAGGAACTGCTGCAGAAATAGTGAGCCAGAGGCCCAGACGGCCAGCTTTAAGGCCACTCTGGATCAATGAACTGGCTCTGGAACTTCTTTCCCTGGGTGTCACAAAGGAAGCAAGTCAGATCCAGCTCCTATGAGCTCAATGTGGCTGGAACTTCTGAGCCCACAGCTTGGGGACAGAAGGCAGTCTGGGCAGTGGCTGGGCCACGTGTCTCAGCACAGCTTCACTAGGTGTGGGAACTTGGACAAAACCCTTGACATTGTTGACGTTCAGGTTTCCCATCTTTAAAATGGGGATAATCATAGAGTTACTAGTACATATAACTGATGAAAAAATTACATGAGGTAAGAATAGGTAAAGTCCACACACTGTATAGTACAAGGAACTCTGCTCAATGTTCTGTAACAACCTAACTGGGGAAAGAACTTGATAAAGAATAGATACGTGTACATGGATAACTGAGTCACTTTGCTGTACACCTAAAATTAACACAACCCTGTTCATCAGCCATGCTTCAATGTAAAATAAAAAGGCAAACAGAGCACCTTGGCGAGTGCCCTGTAGTACACGGGAACTTCGCACTAGCTCTCCGTCTGACACACGATGAACGTGTGTGTCAGAGCTGCTCTCGCAATCCGTCCCCCCACTTCCCCTGCTGTGTCCACAAGCCCCCTCTCCACCCCTTCATTTTCACTCCTGCCCTGGGGCCTGGGGTCAGGGGCTGGGGGCAGGTTCACAAGGGAGGGGACGTATTTACACTTGTGGCTCACTCACGAGGTTATGTGGCAGAAGCCAACATAACCCTGCAAAGCAATTACCCTCCAGTGAACATTTACATTAAATAAAAAATGCAGCCCATAGAAAATACCTAGAAAATGGGCATAATAACACTTGACATCCATATAATGGAGTTGGTATAAGGCTCAAATGATTTTTAACATTAAGAAATGAGGAAATAATAAATATTTTCTATCCCATAGTGTGAGATACTAGAAAATACATGTGTGGCTTGGTCTCTGCCCCTAGTTCCTGGCACAGAGCTCCTGAAACTTTTGCAGTTTCCTAAGCGATAAGAACATCCCTTGTTCTAATATTGGTGTCTGACTTCTCTTCCTGACGCTGAGCTCCTGAGGGTAAGAAGAACGTTTCTTATTCTACCGAGATGACTGTGGGTGGATTTCAGGATGGCTCCAGGGTGAGGACCAGTCACCAGAAAGACCAAGCCATGATTAGAAGATTAAAATAGTCATCCCCACCCCAGTCCCATCCTCTTGAGACCAGAGAAGAGATGAAGACGGAGTCAATGATCCATCACGTCCGTGTGAAGAAGTCTCCATAAAAATTTCAAAAGTGCAGGAATTCTAAGATCTCCCAGGTTTGCAAGAACACGTCCACATCGGGAGGGTGACGCACCCCACCTCCTCGGGGAGACAGGAGCTCCTGCACTCAAGACCCTCCCGGAACTGGTCCTGAGTGTCTTCATCCGACTGTCCATCTGCACCTTCCATCATATCCTTTCATCAACTGTAAAAGTAAGCGTTTCCCTGAGTTCTGTTGGCCGAAAGTAAGCAAGCATTTCCCTGAGTTCTGTGGGCCGCTGTAGCAAATTAATTGAACCCAAGGAGGGGTAGGGCTTTCCCTGGTGACTCAGTGGTAAGGAACTCACCTGTCAGAGATGTAGGTTCCATCCCTGGGTCAGGAAGATCCTCTAGAGGAGGAAATGGCAACCCACTCCAGTATTCTTGCCTGGAAAATCCCATGGACAGAGGAGCCTGGCAGCCTACAGTCTATGAAGTTGCAAATGGTCAGATGCAACTAAGCGACTAAACAAGGACAAAGGAGGGCTGAGGGGACCTTCCATCCCCACCAGTGGGACAGAAGCACAGGTGACAACCTGGGTCTGCGTCCTAAGTGGGGGGAGGGGAAGCAGTCTTGTGGGACCATCTGTGGGGTCTGTGGGGTCTGAAGCTGTCTCCAGGTAGACTGTGTTAGAACCCAGTTAGATGGTAGGACCCCCAGCTGGGGCCGCAGAGACCCGCATGATGTGGGGGGAACCTGAACACGTGGTGAGCAGAAGTGTCAGAAGCACAGCGTTTTGTGTGAGGAATAAAAACACACAGAAAACAGACTGAAGTGTGAGATGTCTCCCTGTGACGGGGGGAAAGACTGAGGCTTTTTTTCACATAGGATTTTCACAGCTGTGACAAATGTGTTAACATTTGTAAAGCATTTAACAGTGCAAAGCACTCCGAAGGTACTCAGTAAGTGGGCTTATACACGGTTCATACAGAGATACGAAAGGTAACATTCAGCTTTGCACGCGTGACCTGAGTGCTCAGTCGGGTCCGACTCTGACCCCAGGGACTGGAACCCGCCAGGCTCCTCTGATCAAGGGATTCTCCAGGCAAGAACACTGGAGTGGGTTGCCATTTCCTTCTCCAGGGGATCCAGGGATCAAACCCAGGTCTTCTGCATTGGCAGGTGGATTCTTTACCATCTGAGCTACCAAGGAAGCCCAATGGCTGAGTAGCATTCCATTGTATGTATGTACTGGGTTGGCCAAACATTCATTTGGGTTTTTCTATACACGTTATGGAAAAAGCTGAATGAACTTTCAGGCCAACCCAATACTACATTTCTTTACCCACTCATCTGGTAATGGACATGGAGGTTGCTTCCATGTCTTGGCTATTGTGAATGGCACGGCTCCATTCCCGTCTCATATTTCTCCTGGGCAAGCCTAGGCATGTTCTTCTCGTGATGGTAGATGACACACAAGGGAGAAAGCCCAGTTGTTCAAGAGCTTTTTAAACCTTTGCTTAATTCATGTCCTCTAATATTTCACTGGTCCAAGGAGTCATGTAGATAAACTGAGAGCCAAGTTTATAGGAAGTTATACCCTGCCTACTTAAGTAGGAGAAACTTCAAAGTAATATGGCAAAGTACAGGGATTCAAAGAAAAGAGAACTGAGGTCGTAAATGCAATTTATCATAAGGAGAACATGACTGGTCAGATCTTTGGAAACCCTCTCCTGAGTTTTGCCATTTGTATATTTTATTGGTTTGTACCTATTGGTAAGATTTAAGGTGGCAATACAGTTTTTGTGATGGTTGTTGTTCAGTCACTAAGTTGTGTCCAACTCTTTGTGACCCCATGAACTGTAGCACACTAGGCTTGCCTGTCCTCCACTATCTCCCAGAGTTCACTCAAACTCACATCCACTGAGTCAGTGATGCCTTCCAACTATCTCATCGTCTGTCATCCCCTTCTCCTCCTCCTCTCAATCTTTCCCAACATCAGGGTCTTTTCCAATGAGTCGGCTCCTCACATCCGGTGGCCAAAGTATTGGAGGTTCACCTTCAGCATCAGTCTTTCCGATGAATATTCAGGGTTGATTTCCTTTGGGATGGACTGGTTTTATCTCCATGTGGTCCAAGGGATCTCAAGAGTCTAAAAGGTACCCCAGCTAAAAAAAGATTTGGACTTAGTTCAGAGCAATTTATGTAACTAACAAGTACTTTTTGGACAGTGCAGAACTGGCACTGGAGAAGGATAAGCTTTGATACTGTGGCCTGTGGGGAAAGTGGAAAAGCCCAGAGCCCTAGACATCAGGTAGACAAGGGCAGCAGAGGAGGAAGCCATGCTGAAACTTAGAGGTGAATCGGCAATAAAGAAAAAGTTCTCCTACATCTAAACTTGGCTCAAAGACAGCCTACAGGCAGTCAGTCTTCTGTCAAACCTGTCTATTGCCATTAAAATGGAAGCAGCAGTGATAGTCTCAGAGGGAAAAAATGTCCTTCTGAGATAACTACATAGCTAACTCTGCAACAGCCGAACTTTATTAAGGAAGTGTCTATGAAAACTGATGCTTACAGAGCTATGGTTTTCTCCGGGAATGTGCCCAGTAGTGGGATCGCTGGGTCACGTAATAGCTCTGTTTAGCTTTTTAAGGCACATCTACACTGTTCTCCACAGGGGCTGCCTCAGTTACATTCTTACTAACAGTGTAGGATGGTTCCTTTTTCTCCACACTCTCTCCAGCATTCCTTGTTTGTAGATTTTTTGATGATGGCCATTATGACTGGTAAGAGGGAGGGGTATATGCATACATATGCCTGATTCACGCTGTTTCACAATAAAAACTAATACAACACTGTAACGTAATTATACTCCAACTCAAAAAAAAAAAAAAAAGATGCTTACCTTTTAAGTTGACTTGCTCATATTTACCTATTTTCTCTTTGTGGCATGTGAACACACAAAAGCTAAAGTAAGTCAAAATAAATGATAAAATGAAGACTGGACCAAGGAACTTCTGTTCATTCAGAGTCTTGAAAATGCCTTGAGCTGGATTCTAAATATTTGATTCAGAAAAACCTAAACCCTGTTTGTCAACTGCATTCTTTTTCCCATTAAAAAAATAAAATAAAAAGGCCTCCCATGAGTATAATGGTGGAAATTCAATCCGTATGTTTTCTGATTCATTTACACTTAGCTCATCAAAATATTTTGTAAGAGCTGAGCTTTTTGGTGGCCAGAGACACTTTGTGGTCCTTTTCCCCTGTGAAACAGAAAAACTGCAGTTTATCATCAGCTTGCATAAATGAAGGCTGAAGCACACTCCTAAATCTGTTATCGCATAAGGTTGGACTGAACTATGAGCCCAGAAATTCTGTCTTCCCGAGCTGGCTTCCTCACCCTTGTAATTTATCCTCATACTCCAGTGCTACCTGCCTGGTGCTGAGCCTCTTTTCACCACTCACATCAGCATCACTGCTCTCACTGATAAGGACAAACTAAAGAAAAAAAAGGATCAGCCTCAGGAGTGATCCAGGAAAGGCAAGAGTAGGCTTCAGGCAAAATGTTCCGAGAAATGTTAGAGGAAAATGAATGTTTGGGAGTGTGGTGTGATTCTGTAGCCAGATTTCAAAGGTAAAGAGCACAGTCTTCTATTTATCAAAAGTCGAAAGGAACAGCTGTGCCCAGACAGAATGCCAAAACCAAATCCACATTTATCAGAAGAACAGAGGAAGCTTTCCTTTTATGTAACAGATCTGCAGTCCTGATCGCTGAGGTGAGCAGCTTTTGCTCACAGCACATCAAGGACAGATCTGGGGAAAATACAAAGTCAGAACAGAAATCACTGTATCGATAGAAATACTAAAATCAGTAACAGAACAAGGGAGCAACCAGTCAGCAAACTCAGGTCATGAGATGCTAAATTATCTGACCTTCCTGGATACAGTGACTGAAAATTAAATGAAAATATTTATTATGAATTCATTTATTTTATGGCTTTAGCTTAGGTTAGTTGGCTTCCCTGGTGGCTCAGCAGTAAAGAATCCGCCTGCAATACAGGAGACCTGGGTTCGATCCCTGGGTCAGGAGGATCCCCTGGAGGAGGGAAGGGCAGCCTACTCTGTATTCCTGCCTGTAAAAGCCCATGGACAGAGGAGCCTGCAGGGCTGCAGTCCATGAGGTCACAAAGAGCCAGACATGACTGAAGCGACTTAGCATGCACTCACACCGTAACTAAAGGCAGAAAACCTGCATGATGGGTAGGCATAAGTGACCTTTTCATGTTTCTCTTGCAATGGTAGGCGACACTCTCAGCTCTACATGCTCAGAACTCACGTCATCTGTAACCTTCAGTTGGCACCTTTTGTGATTTGCAGGTCTTCCACTCCGTTCCTGTCCTCCACATTCAGGTAACTCTCAGCAACATGGGATAAAAGGGTTCCTTTGGTTTTGACAAAAGCAGATCAGTTTCTCAAAGCTGACCAAAGTGACTTTCTTTGCTGTTTTTCACACAAACTAATTTTGTTCGCTCTAATCATAATGAAAACTAAAGCCAAAGTTTCATGCCACAAAAAAAATGGGGCCAGACATTTTTCTTCTTTTTTATTGGAATGTAACTGTTTTAAAATGCTCTGTCAGTTTCTGCTGTACAACACAGAGGATCAGCTACCTGCAGACACAGGCCCCTCCCTCCTGGCTCTCCCTCCCATCCCCCATCCCAGCCCTCCTGGTCATCACCGAGCACCGAGTGGGCTCCCTGAGCTACCCAGCAGCCCCTGCGAGCTATGATCCATGTAGCAGTGTGTGCATGCCAATCCTAATCTCCAATTTCATTCCACCGTCCTCTTACCCGTGTCCACAAATTCATTCTCCACATCCACATCTCTACTCCTGCCCTGCAAGCAGGCTCAGCTGTACCATCTTTAACAACTATAGTAGAGGACTTCCCTGGTGGCTCAGATGGTAGAGCATCTGCTTACAATGCAGCAGACACGGGTTCAGTCCCTGGGTCGGGAAGATCTCCTGAAGAAGGAAATGGCAAAGCACTCCAGTATTCTTGCCTGCAAAATCCCATGGACGGGGGAACCTGGTAGGCTACAGTCCATGGGGTCACAAAGAGTCAGACATGGCTGAGTGAATTCACTTTCTAGAGGTGATCTAATTTCATCTCAGTTATCTTGTATGTGTTTCATTTTTTATGTATTCCAGTTTTTTTATTTTTCTAATTTTATTTTTGTTATTGTTCTGCTCTTTTCTTTTTTTCCTTCTTTTTTTTTCCAATTTGGTGAGGAAGCTTGAGGGAGCGGGTCTATGATCCTTTGGGGCATCTTTTCTTCCTTTTTCTAACTTTTACTGGAGTATACCTGATTTACAATATTGTGTTAGTTTCAGGTGCACAGCAAAGTGAATCAGTTACATAGATACATACACCCACTCTTTCTTAGATTCTTTTCCCACATACATCACTCTGTGACCCTTTGTGACATATCATCCACATGGAAACCAGGACTCCAAAGGCGCAAACCCACCAGAATGCAAGCCCCGTGTGGTTCAGAATGGTATCCGTCATGCCACGCAGAGACAGTGTTTCACTCCTAGTGAACACTCGATAACCATTTGTCATGTGAATGAATTAATCCCAAGAGAAATCCCAAGAGATCAAAAGATAAGTGTCCACAAGAGCTTCGAGACTGATAAGCGCCCTTCACTTAAGTGCCCCCCAGTACGCGGCCATGAACATGCCGAAGCTGAGCAGCCCCCAGCCCTCATCACCCTCCCGGGCGTGACAGAACGGTGAGACCGTCACCACCCTGAGCACCACGTCAGCCGTGATCCTCTGGGGCTACATCTGGATCTTGTCATCATCTGTAATTCTTTCACTTTCAAAATCCTCACTCATAAGTTCCTCATCTTCCAACTTGCTTTTCCAGCCGCTTCTGTGATGACAGCTTTTCAGCTTCATTGGGACCTTGAGTACTCTGGACTTGCTGCTTTTCTTCCATATCCACCCATTCCTCTCCTCAGGGTTTGCTATATCCAACTTAAACTCCTACTTACTGTTTTCTCCTTGTCCTCTCCCAAGCAAACAAGTAAGGTGAGGAGAAAAACCCACACAACAGGGTAAACATAAACCAGTATAAATATAAAACCATTTCATTTGAACGGACCCCCAGCACCGTCCAGCCATTCTGCTACAGCCATGGTATTCAAAATATTGTCTACACACCAGGTAGACAGCATCACCTAGGAGCTCATAGAAATGAAGACGCTTGGGTCTCATCTCAGACCTACTGAATCAGAATTAAAAACTTAAGTAAGATAATCAGCTAATTTATATGCACATGGAAATTTAAACACTCTGCACTGTGGGGATTCCCTGGCAGTCCAGTGATGGGAACTCTGCACTCTCACCGCCAAGGACCCAGGTCCAATTCCTGGTCAGGGAACTAAGATCCCACAAACTGAGTGATGTGGCCAAAAATTAAAAAAAAAAAAAAGGTGTCCAGCCATCACCACTTGCTAACCTTCATAGCTTTCTCTGAATGTACTCAAATTTTGAAATCAATGTACTTGCAAAAGGATGGTCCCTAGAAGTAAATTAAAGGTGCAATATTCCTGATAGTACAAGGATTTGTCACCTCTTCTTATAGGTATTAACTTTCCACCTATAATGCTTAGTTCAGTATTAGCTATTTTTTCTTGACCATATTTTCATACTCTTTACACATTGCTGTAGTTACCTAAAACCTCCAGCATAATTACCAAATTGTTATAAATTATTATTAAGCTACTAACTTTCTGCGTAAGTTAACAGTCTGTAATACTATTAGGCATATTGGGACTGACTGCCTCCACATGCCCCTCCCCAAAGAGTTGGAAGCGATTCATTTTGCAACCTTATTTTGGCATAATTCTCTTGATATCACGAGGGTCTTTGCCAAAAAAAAAATTATGTAAGCAAAGTTCTTTAAGTTAAAGCATTTGCTCAATCCATGAATATAGTATTCCTTGAAAAAAAGCGGAGAGACCATGGGAGGGAGGAAGGAAAGAAAATGTAACATGCTTGAAAAAAAATAATCTTAGTGAACTCTTGATAACCTCTGAAAATCCCTACTTCCTTAAGTGCTCATTAATCAGATTTTTTTTTAAAAAAGAAGACAAACCAAAATTTTGAATTTTTCATGTAGCATCAAGTTTCTAGAGCCGTACACTTTATCAAATTTTGCATGCTTGTTTAATTTATTTACATCTTTGGGTACTCAAACAAATGCAGTCTTTCTGACAAAAGAAAGACAAAAGTCATCCACAGGCATGTAGATGTCCTAGATCACCACTTAAAAGAGACCACCAGTTCAGGTTTTTTGGTTGAACCAAAGAAATGCTTAAATTTACATCAGTTAGAAATAGATCAGAATGGGGAGCATTTTGCCCATTACATGCAGTCCATCAATTTGTACTCTGATTAACACTTTCAGAAAGAGAAAGCAGTCATGGTATCCTATCTTTCATTAGATGACTTCCTTTGTCATCTCTTGTCTCGGGACAATCTGAACTAATCTTCAACCCACGCAATGATGTTAGACAATGTTTGGATCTTTATCTCTTGTGTCAAATTTCAAAGATTTAATATAACACGTTATAATTTAAGAATATTAAAGGGGACCCAGGACAGAACATTTAGCCTTGACATCATATGGACATGTCCAACATTTGATTCTTAAACAGCCTAGTTTTGCTATCACTGGGAGGAAAGTACTGACATGTCATTACATAGACGAGCAAATTTAACATTGAGGCTTCTCAAGACAAAATCAAACTGAGACTTACATAGTCGTAAGCAATTGGGTGATAGTTGAGGTTTCTAAAACTTTACTATTCTGTAGAGAAGGCACTATGTGAATTCAGAATAACAGTGTGCAGATTATAAATAACACTTAACAGCATAATGATGGTTAAGAATTTATGCTATACAAACAAAGACAAATATCATATGATATAGATTTTATGTGGAATCTTTAAAAATGATACAAATGAACTTATTTACAAAACAGAAACAGACTCATGGATATAGAAAACAAATGTACGATTACTGGGAAGGGGTGGAGGGATAAACTGGGAGGTTGGGATTGACACGCATACACTACTGTATGTAAAATAGATCACTAATAAGGACCTACTGAAAGCACAAAGAATTCTACTCAGTACTCTGTGATGACCTGCATGGGAAAAGAATCCTATAAAGACTGGAGATATATATATATATATATATATATAACTTTCTCACTTTGCTGTATGTTGTGACTAACACAACATTGTAAGTCAACTATACTCAAGTAAAATTTTTTAAAAAAGAACTTATGCTATAAAATGAGACCATCTTAATTCACCACAGCTCCATCACTTACTCTGTGATATGGGTTACTTAAAATCACAGTACCTCTATATCCTCTTCTACAAAATCAGATGATAATGCTACCTACATAGTGACATTGCTTTGTGGATTAAAATGGATGGATGCACAGCAGGCACTTACACAGTGCTTTGAATAAGCCTTCAATAAATGTAAGCTATATTTATGTTCATTGTAACCCTGTACCTTATGCTTAGATCAAAAAGAGTAGAAGAAAAGATACCTAAACCTGTCTATAATATTCTGCAATGTCTACCATGAATGTCTACAATGGTTTAAACAATTAGCCCATGCTACTCTAATAATTGGGGTGAGGTGGATGGGTGGGTACTTAGGGAAAATAGTCCAATTATCCTTCTGTACTCCAGAGGTTTGGTCTTCTTGCTTTCATATATCTTGAGATGATATTTAATAAGAAGCTTTGCCAGTGGTAATCAGGCACAAAGAAAAATAATCCAGCTTATGCAACTCAAACTCACATGAGAATGATTTGTGTCAAAGAACCAACAGAATAATTTATGAGGCTTTGACTGCCAAGCAGACTGATATTCATGTTGGCTCTTCAACACATTCTCTTTGTAGGAGAGAAGTCCGCTCAGGAAACCAAATGAAGACCAAGCCGACTGGTGAGTAAGAGCTGGGAGAGGCTGAAGAAACAGCCCTACGCACGAAACCCGCAGTTCTACCGTTAAAATGTGTCTCTTTCCTGAAAGGCCATGGAGATATACTCTCCCAGTCCTTTCCAACTTCTCTCTTCAATCCCTTACTAGTATTAATATGACTCTTTCTGGTTGTTTCTGAGAAAGAGCTTTTGATAAGCATTCATCGAACTCCAGTCAAGGAGGCTGTGACTTGAGCCCTAACCTCATGTAACCCTTTAGTCTCCGTGACTCCAAAAGAGCCGAGATCAAGTCTCAGAAGAGACCAGTTAATGCCTCTCACTATTTGACATACTGTGCCATCACATATATCAGTAAATTCGTTTCATTCAATCACAAACAAAAGGAGGAATTCCTAAGGAAGGTATACAAATGCACTATGTGTAAATGATGAAAATTCAACCACAGTCCTCAGCATGCCTGAACCATTATTATCTTCAGAAGCTCTTCTAATCTTAGATTCTACAGGTGCTTCAAATTTTATCCAGAAGTTGTTGAGTTCACCCCCACAAACATCCTACATTTATTCCATAATGAACGGTGCATTCAGCAACACATCCATTTAAGAGACAAGAATCTGGAAGTCTCTACACTTGATAGGGGAGGGATCAAATGATACATTCGAAAAAAAAATGCATTCACAGACAAATTAACCAAAATAGGGTGGGAGGAGAAAGTGGTTAACACTGGCCCAATGAGGTTTCCACATTTGACCATGTACGGAAATATTACAAATATTGTCCATGCTGAATCGTAAGAAAAGAAAAGACATCTGGGTAATTATTTTGAATCTTCTTCATTAAAAAAAAAATACAGATGGGAATAGGCACAGAAAAGCCTGGAGAATCAACAAAATATTATGTATGTTTGTAAATATTTCCCTAAATATTATCAATCACTGAGCTGTGTCATCTCATTTTTTATTCAGTCAAATATGCTAGCCACATTTCAACCAAAGATGCTTGCTTAATACACAAATAAATCTTAATACACTACATGAGCTTGCATTTGAGAAAATCTCCAGATGCCAAATGGAGCCAACTGTTAAATAATAAATCATAATATGTGTTAGCAAACTTTCAAATCGAGCTGCTGTTCCCCTCCCCTCCCCCAATCTCAAGATTTCTCCATGTCATTGTTTTGCATATGTTTAAGGAACACATTGTGTAATGGATGAAAAATGTGGATGAAGGTTTTGAAGTCCTTTATTTCTAAAAATAGTGCCACCACTTGAGAAATAAACATGATGTCTAGGAATGGGCTGATTTTTTACAAATATGCAGAATTTTCAAGTTGCCTTAGATGATTCAAAAATCTCCACTTACATAACACCAACCACTCTTAGAATAGTTTAGGAAACATAACACATCCAAGTCTGGACAATTCATAACAAGGGCAAAAAGCCAGATCCCCTCAAACCAGTACGATAAACATGAGGACTTTGTTTTCCATAGATCCTAATACAATACAGTTGGTGGAACTCAAAGAGCAACTTGAGGTTCTAGTACTTTGCTGTACAATGGGCCAGCTGCCGAGTCCGCACCCAGTGGGAGGGCAGCTCCCCCCAGGGATCTTTATGTGGTTCCCCAAACTGAATGAATGCTCCCTCAGGCTCCCACATCAATAGTAAAAATGCTTTATTCCTGTCTACTTGGGTAGATTAGATATTTCTTGATGGCTGAAATCCTGCAAGTTCATCTCTAATAAGGCCCAGGACAGGTTATCCACCAGGACCATATAGTCAAAGCTATGGTTTTTACAGTAGTCATGTACAGATGTGATAGTAGGACCATAGAGGAGGCTGAGCACCGAAGAATTGATGCTTTCTAACTGTGGTGCTGGAGAAGACTCTTGAGAGTCCCATGAATTACAAAGAGAACAACCAGTCAATCCTAAAGGAAATCAACCCTGATATTCATTGGAAGGACTGATGCTGAAGTTCAATACTTTGGCCACCTGATGTGAAGAGCCAACTCATGTGAAAAAAGCCTGATGCTGGGAAAGACTGAAGGCAAAACGAAAAGGAGACAGCAGAGGATGAGATGGTTGGATGGCATCACTGACACGATGGGCATGAATCTGATCAAACTGTGGGAGAGAACAGAGCTGTCCTGGCATGCTGCGGTCCAGGGGTTACAGTCAGACACAACTTAGCAACACAACAACAACAACAACAAAAGATGCTCTGAGATCACCTGGACCCTCTCTCCATCTCTCCAGGATCATGCCTTCCACCCTCCATGTTCCATTTCATTCCTATTCCTTTGGGTATCTCTGTACACCCTGTTCTCTGGAAGATGTGCCCCTCACCCTCACCCTACCCGCCTCCACACAATATTCTATTCCACCTTTTTCATGTTTATAGTAATGTGTTCACATATCTATCTCCCTGTCTCCAATTTGTGAACTCACTGATGATAGAAACTACATCAAATCCTAAATCTATCCATCTTTACCCAAGGCTAGTGGAGAGCTGTGAAAGAACAGGAGTCAGCTAAGTGAGACTCAACTATAAATTAGGTAGTCATATACTCTAAAGTGGGCTTCCCAGATGGCTCAGTGGGTAAAGAACCCACCTGCCAGTGGCAGAAGACACAAGAGACTTGGATTTGATTCCTGTGTGGGAAGATCCCATGGAGGAAGGCATGGCAATGCACTCCAGTATTCTTGCCTGGAGAATCCCATGGACAGAGGAGCCTGGTAGGCTACACCCCATGGGGTCGCAAACAGTCGGACATAAATGAGCAACTGCATGCACACATATTTGTTTCAGGTGTAGAGCATAGTGATTCAGTATTTTTGCAGATTATACTCCGTTATAACAAGCTGGAATCAAGATTGTGGGAGAAATATCAATAACCTCAGATATGCAGATGATATCATCCTTATGGCAGAAAGCCAAGAGGAACTAAAAAACCTCTTAATGAAGGGGAAAGAGGAGAGTGGAAAAGTTGGCTTAAAACTCAACATTCAGAAAACTAAGATCATGGCATCCAGCCCCATCATTTCATGGCAAATAGATGGGGAAACAGTGGCAGACTTTATTTTTGGGCTCCAAAATCACTGCAGATGGTGACTGCAGCCATGAAATTAAAAGACACTTACTCCTTGGAAGAAAAGTTATGACCAACCTAGACAGCATATTCAAAAGCAGAGACATTACTTTGCCAACAAAGGACCATCTAGTCAAGGCTATGGTTTCTCCAGTAGTCATGTATGGATGTGAGAGTTGGACCATAAAGAAAGCTTAGTGCCGAAGAATTGATGCTTTTGAACAGTGTTGTTGGAGAAGACTCTTGGGAATCCCTTGGACTACAAGGAGATCCAACCAGTCCATCCTAAAGGAAATCAGTCCTGAACATGCTGAAGCTGAAACTGCAATATTTTGCCACCTGTTGTGAAGAGATAACTCATTTGAAAAGACCCAGACGCTGGGAAAATTGAAGGCAGGAGGAGAGGGGGACAACAGAGGATGAGATGGTTGGATGGCATCACCGACTCAATGGACATCAGTCTGATGAGTAAACTCCAGGAGTTGGTGATAGACAGGGAGGTCTGGCATGCTGTGTAGTCCATGGGGTCACAAAGAGTCAGACATGACTGAATGAACTGAACTGAACTGAACTGAACTCCATTATAAATTATGGTAACACTTATAATTCCTTGGGCTATACTGTAGGTCTTTGCTATTTATCTGCTTTATCTGTAGTACTATGTGCCTGTTAATCTCATACCCCTAATTTACCCTCCCCTCTTTGGTAGCCACGAGTTTGTTTTCTAGTCTCAGATCATCGTCTTAACACTGCTCATTTAGATTTCATTTAGATAAATGACCTGGAACAACACAGTCTAGGGCAAACCCCTAGAGTCTTTGGGAGTTCTGTTAATTCCATAAAACTATGCAAAATAGGGGCAGGGGTGTTCATGAACATATTAAGAGGAAGTGGTTAGAACTCAGACCTTCAGGAAGCCCAGGAACTCAGCTAAGAGAACATAATGCATAAGGCTTGAGAGGCAAATACAAGCAGCCCTACAGCTGCCCCAAGGAGTAGCTGAAAATATCTAACTTCTCAAACACAGTTAAGTTTTTCATATTCAAACATTACAATTCCGTTTGCTAAAAGCGTCTTGGAAATTCCCTTGATGTTTGCGAGACCAGATTAGCCCATGTGATGGAGCGATCACGTGATAAAAAAACAGATGAAAAACATTCTATAGAACACACTGCTAAAAAAAAAAAAAAAAAAAAAAAGAACACACTGCTAGGAAATGGATTCTATTTTCAGCTTTTAGCTTTGTCATAAGTCTTGCTTTCCCCGTGGTTACACTGGCTCATTGCCAACATCCTCTGAGGGTGACTGGGCTGAGGAAAAAGAGGTTCACTTCCCCATACTGACCACCAAGAAGGGCAAGCTATGTGGGAAGCCCTGGCAGCAAACATGATTCCTTATTATGATTATTATTTTATGTTTCTATTTTTTAGGTGCTGAAGGGCAAAGTGTAGTTTTGAAACACACAGGAAAGAAAATATAAGTCTTACTGTAGACGAGCTAAAGACGGACCTCTGCCCGGAGCACATACGACCCGCGCCGTCGTGTTTCGGAACAGACGTGGAGACAAAGGTGCGGGCGCAAGCACGTTACGCATGCACGCAACGCACTCCCGTTACGCACGCAGGCTACGCACGCCCGTTACGCATGCTGACATGCAGGGCAGGAGTGCGTTCTCTGGGCAGCTGTCATTTTCAAGGCCGTCTCCTCCTCCTCCCCATTTAAAAGAAAGAAGGTAAAAACATTCTTTAATGAAATATAATTTGCTAAAAGGACACACTAAAATGTATGCAGAGGAAAAAACAAAAAAAAACGCGGCTTCAAAGGCAACTCAAAGTACGAAGTCTGAGGACTAAGACCACACTGGAGTTTTCTGTGATGGCAGAAAAGCTGCAAGGCTGTGCTTCCTTGGAGCAGCTCCCGGTCCCCCCAGACAGCCAGCGGTGAGCAGTCTTGCTGGCTCTGGGCATCAAAGCAGCGCCCAGCTCACTCTGCGTCCAACCTGTTCCTCACAAAACCTACCGACGGATGAGCAATCAAAAGAGGGGAAATGGAAAGATGTGGAGTCAGAGGGGTTTCCCAGGTGGCAGAGTGGTAAAGGAACCACCTGCCAATGCAGGATATGTGGGTTTGATCCCTGGGTCAGGAAGATCCCCTGGAGGAGGGAATGGCAACCCACTCCAGTGTTCTTGCCTGGAGAATCCCATGGACAGAGGAGCCTGGCAGGCTGCAGTCCATGGGGTCACAGAGAGTCGGACACAACTGAGCGACTAAGCATGCACATATCTGAGGTTTCATGCGTTCAGTCTGACCTGGCTCTAGGTTGGCAATAATGATCAAGTGGTTAATGATAAAGCCACAGCAACTGAAATTGCCTTGAATCCAATCCTCGATCTACAACTAGCTAGGAGTGTGACCTCAGCGAACTTCCCGAGGCTTCTATATCCTCATCAAGGAAACAAGGACACTGATGCTGTCTCATTAGGGTTTGTATGAGGATGAAATGAGATTAGTGATATAAACAGAAGCAAGCCCCACAGAGGCTGTCCTGTACACATTAGCTGTTATTACCAATAACACTGGGGAGAGAAGACGGGTATGAAGGCAGATTCTAATTTATTAAGAAAATAAAACATGGATACAAATCACTGTGACACCTCATGGTAAATGGCCAGTAGAGCTTCAGTCACCAGAGGTCCCACTGACTTGAAATCAAAAACAGGAGAAATCACTAAATCAAGTGTTCAGTATTTCAAAGGAGGAGTGACCTTTGGTCATAAAAAAATGAACATAATAGGGATTCACCTGACACATGGAAAGTGTAAGTCACTCAGTCGTGTCCAGCTCTTTGTGACCCCATGAACTGTAGCCCACCAGGCTCCTCTGTCCATGAGATTCTCCAGACAAGAATACTGGAGTGGGTTGCCATTTCCTTCTCCAGGGGATCTTCCCAACCCAGGTTCTGAACCAGGGTCTCCTACATTGCAGGCAGATTCTTTACTATTTGAGTCACCAGGGAAGCCCTGACACATACTATAGATTACTGAGTAAAAAGCACTGAAGAATCCCATACGATGATCAGTTGCTAAGTCATGTCTGACCTTTAAAAAAATTTATTAATTGGAGGATAATTGCTTTACAATATTGTGTTGGCTTCTGCCATACATCAGCATGAATCAGCCATAGGTATACACATGTCCACTCCCTCTTGAGCCTCCCTCCCACCTCCCTCCCCATACCACCCGTCTAGCTTGTCACAGAGCACTGGATTTGAGCTCCCTGCCCCACACAGCAAGTTTCACTGGCTATCTATTTTCCATATGGTAATGTATATGTTTCAGTGCTACTCTCTCAGTTCATCCTCCAGGCTCCTCTGTCCATGGGATTTCCTAGGCATGAATACTGGAGTCGCCTGCCATTTTCTTCTCCAGGGGATCAAGCCCGAGCTTCCCGCAGTGGCAAGTGGGTTCTCTCCTACTAAGCCACCAGGGAAGCCCCCAATAAGACCACACAGATTCAATAATGTTGGCCACATCTGAATTTATGTTCCAGTTACTAATTCTAAGTGATTTTCATAAACTACCTTATAGGGGAAGAGAATACACTTAGGGACAGAGTTGTTAACAATCTGTATTTCTTGGGAGTTTTCTGGGAACTCTCTGATGGTCCAGTGGTTAGAACCTGGTGCCTTCACTGCTGTGGCCTGCATTTAATCCCTGGTCAGGGAACCAAGATCCCACACGTCTTGCAGCGCAGCCCAAAGCAAACAATCAGTTTTTTTCTAGAAAATAACTATGACCTTGGTAGAAGTGAGATTTCTCTGTGACCAACTGATGATAGTATGTAAGGAGCTGGAAGCTAATTACTGAATAAGGCAAAGAAAATGTTATGTACCGATTTTCCTTTTCATATATACTCAAAGGTTGGTAGGAGAAAAGTCAACAGAAAAGCCATCCTCCAATAGTGAGTCAGACTGCTCAGATTCAGCTGTGCCCAGCAGCAGTCTTGGCACAGAGCCGGCAGGCTGCCAGTTAAAAAAAAAAAAAATCAGTAAATCCTGTGCATGGAAAAAAAAATGTGTGAAAATCTCTTAGAGTAAAAAATACACCCTCAGCTACTGAAGAAGATAAGAACAAAACAAACAGATTCAGAAGTATGGTACTTGGATTGCAGGAATTTAGGAAGTGTGGAAAATAATGAAACAAGATGAAATAAGAACTAAATCTAACTATCCTTTCTAACGTATCCATATACAGAAATGAGACGTTGGTGGACTCCCAGAGAAAGTTCAGTTTCCCACAGATGACTCAGAGTTGGGTTTTATGCAGCAGCAGGTCCCGTAAAGGACCCGTGTGGATATTTTGGTGTTCTCGGCTGAAGGATGCTTTAGAAGCGTAAAGCCACCCAGTTCTTGAACTACTTTAAAATAAATTAAATAACAGAAAATGTCCACCAACTCACCCGACCCTGTTGACATTGTTTCAGAATTCTTTAAGTGTTTTGGGAAGAAAAACTCTTGCGAAACCTTAGCATGGTGCTTTCAATAGTATTAGTCACATTGCGTAGGACCATGGGTTGCCTGTGAGATCCAAACACTTACAATGCACTCTACTTTTCAGTGAACTTCCCAGGTGGCACCAGTGGAAAAGAATTCTTTTGCAGTGCAGGAGACAAAGAAGACACCAATTCGATCCCTGGATTGGGAAGATCCCCTGGAGGAGGACATGGCAACCCATTCCAGTATTTTTGCCTGGAAAATCCCAGGGACAGAGGATCCTGGCAGGCTACAGTCCACAAGGTTGCAAAGAGTTGGACATGACTGAAGCAAGTTAGCATGCACACACAGACACTTTAAATAAACTCAAAAAAAGTCACAACTTTAAGATAAAATTCACTTGTTTTTTCCCCCCTCGATGGTGACTGCAGCTATGAAATTAAAAGACGCTTACTCCTTGGAAGGAAAATTATGACCAACCTAGATAGCATATTCAAAAGCAGAGACATTACTTTGCCAACAAAGGTCCATCTAGTCAAGGCTATGGTTTTTCCTGTGGTCATGTATGGATGTGAGAGTTGGACTGTGAAGAAGGCTGAGTGCCAAAGAATTGATTCTTTTGAACTGTGGTGTTGGAGAAGACTCTTGAGAGTCCCTTGGACTGCAAAGAGATCTAACCAGTCCATTCTGAAGGAGATCAGCCCTGGGATTTCTTTGGAAGGAATGATGCTAAAGCTGAAACTCCAGTACTTTGGCCACCTCATGCGAAGAGTTGACTCATTGGAAAAGACTCTGATGCTTGGAAGGATTGGGCGCAGGAGGAGAAGGGGATGACAGAGGATGAGATGGCTGGATGGCATCACTGACTCGATGGACATGAGTCTGAGTGAACTCCGGGAGTTGGTGATGGACAGGGAGGCCTGGCATGCTGCGCTTCATGAGGTCGCAAAGAGTCGGACACGACTGAGCGACTGAACTGAACTGAACTATGGAGATTTCAGGAGCGTTGATATACTACATATAGGAAGACATGCAAATGACTTTCCAGGTTTAACTATTTGCCATTAACAAAAGGATTAACCTGTCATTCAGATTCCCTCGCATGGAGGAACTTGGATGGGGTCTTTGCAGAAGAAGGCTACCAAGAAAATGTTGTACTGAAACCATGGTGGGCAATTGAAGAAGAGAAAGAATATAAATAAATTGCAAATGCAGGCACTAAAACAAAAAATTGCTGAGCTTCCTAAGTTCCTTTGGTAAAGTTTTGAAAGAGGCATGATGGGGTCCACCCACGACCCACCTCCAGCAGTGCAGGACCTTCCAAAGGCTTTTGGGTTCCCTCCCTTGATATGGTATCTGCAGGCAGAATGTACGAGAATGAGGCTACTGTTTTCCTTTCACTTCAGGGAAAGTGCAGAAAGGGTAAGTTATTCCACAAATCCCTGGAGGAATGCCCAATATCTCTGTGGGAACGTGTGTAGGCACTGCGCTTCCAGGGAGAAAAGAAATTCTCGTGCACGTCTCTCCTGCACTCCTGTGGTCCACTCGGAATGGGTGCATTCAGAAATGATGGGAAACACAGCACGGATGTGTTTCTGATCTGGCGTCTCTGAGCTGGTGTGTCACTCCTTTGAAAGGATGCCTAAAAGATGGCTCGGGTGCAGTGGATAAGTGGGACTGTCACTGTGTGGAACGGTTCACTCTGGGAACCAGATGAGAAGGCAGATACAGACTGCAAGAGGAGATGTTTCTTGGAAACCCTGACTTCATAAAGAGTATGAGAATGAAATATCCCAGGCAGGATGACCAGCTTTTCACTTCAGAAGCCTGATGTCCATCAGCCTTAATTGAATCAAGACTCCCTGGGCCTCCCAATGCTTCTATGAATGAGCACATCTTACCATGAGCAGCAGACACATTTCAAACATGATACAAAGTCCCTTTGGGCTTCCAAGTTGGCGCTAGTGGTAAAGAACCTGCCTGCCAAAGCAGGAGATGTAAGAGAGGCAGGTTTGATCCCTGGGTCAGGAGGAGGGCATGGCAACCCAGACCAGTATTCTTGTATGGATAATCCCATGGACAGAGGGGCCTGACGTGCTACAGTATATATGGTCACAAAGAGTCAGACATGACTGAAGCAACTTAGCATGCACACATGCACAAAGTCTCTTTACGTAAAGGCTTTTATGTCAGCTTAAGGCATGAAAATGGCTCAGAATATATCTGATGTTTGTCTTCCCAGCGGGACACACGGCATTCATCCTTTACTGCTCCCTGTCAACCTAGCTCCTTATAAACATCAGTAAATTAACTGAGACTCAGAAGAGAGAAGGGGTATCAAAATATAAAATTATTAGCTGTGTCCTAGAAATATCACATCAAAACCATCCATGAAGACAGGTCTCTAGTGCTGAAATCAATGTTCCTTCACCTTATTTTTTTAATCACTGAACTCAGATATCACTATGAAAACTTTGCTTAAATATTCAATAGCCATGTTATTCAGGGCTTTCCAGGTGGTGCTAGTGGCAAAGAACCCGCCTGCCAATGCAGGAGATGAGATGTGGGTTTGATCCCGGGGTCAGGAAGATTCCCTG
Organism: Bos indicus; assembly: GCF_029378745.1. Taxonomy (NCBI): domain Eukaryota; kingdom Metazoa; phylum Chordata; class Mammalia; order Artiodactyla; family Bovidae; genus Bos; species Bos indicus. The sequence continues at coordinate 62,124,934 of NC_091778.1, forward strand.
GAGGACAGCCTGGCAGCCCACTGCAGTGTTCTTGCCTGGAGAACCCCATGGACAGAGGAGCCTGACGGACTACAGTAAGTAGGGTCACAAAGAGTCAGACATGACTGAAGGGATTTAGCACGCATGCATAGTCATGTCATTCACCTCTATTGACTCATCAAGTAATTTTCAAATTTCTAGCACAGCAGTAGATGGTTCTTACATATGCTTAACTTTTAAAAGATGCTGATTCACTTTGCCGTACAGCAGAGACTAACACGAAGTTGTAAAGCAACTATACTACAATAAAAAAAAAAATTTTTAAGCTAATCTCATGTTTTGGTCTGGTTAACAGTGTCAAAGCATGATTAAATGTGAAGTTAATTTTTTTCTGCATCTGCCAACTACCTCTTCTCCAACTTAATAGTTTTTTTTAAAAAGGTGAATGGTGGATGTCGGCGAAATTTGAAGATATTTTCCCATCTAAACATCAGCCCCCGGCCACACTCAGAAGCATGTCTCAGGCCTCTGCCATAGTCTCCAAAGGCGGCCGCAAGATTATAGTCCTGACTGCAGACAGAACTGAGTACACCCTGTTCCTTTCCCGTTCTCTTCATAAGCGTTGCAACACAAATAGTTGTCAGGGGATGTAGCTGGACAATCAAATGACAGTAATCACAAGAGTGTAAACAAATCAAGGAGAACGGGTGGGAATGGAAAGGGAGGCTATGGATACTCCCCTTCACTGGGTTCACTCTGAATCTCGAAGACTTGACCATGAGGTCATCACAAGCAAAAGCCCGTGGCTCACGAAAGTCTCAGAGAAAGTCTCCGGTCACAGACTAGTAGACTGAGTGGAGGAGATCCAACAAAACCTAAAGAGCTCACCCCTAAACTCCCATGGTATTCCTTCTGACCAGCTTCTGAGAAGTGTTCAAACGAGTATCACCTTTCCATCGTGGACTGAATTATTCCAAAGAAAGTTGGATTTTAAGCAGAATGAAAACAAGTGGGGGCATCCCAATGTGTTGAGTATCATGATGAGTTCTATTAACGTGGAAGAAATCAACTCTCCTTATGTTCATGGATCTAACTGAAGAAACACGTAGGTGATGAAGAAGACTTAAGCATATCCAATTGCCTTCTCCGATATCTAAGGAAAGCAACAACCAAAGGCTTTGTTGGAAAGCCCAAGAAACTTCTGAGATAAGAGTGAATGTAACCTGCAAACTCTATTTCCCAGAGGCCTGTCTGCATTAAAAGTGTGCATCCAGGGACTTCCCTGATGGTGCAGTGATTGAGAGTTTGACCTTCAAGGCAGGGAGCAAGGGTTCAATCCCTGGTCAGGGAACTAAGATTCCCCATGCCTCCTGACCAAAAAGGCCAAAACAGAAAATGGTCCACACACAAAAAAAAAATCTTAAAAGTCTGTGTTCCTTTCAGAGACCCTGTGGCTTTCTTCAACCCCACAGCCACCGCAGCAACAAAACTCATTTGCTTTCGAAGGGTTTCTAGTTTCATTTTATTTTGATGGAAATTGTAGACTAGGTAGCTTGTGTCTAAAGAACTGTGCAACTACATACAATTTTAAAGTGTACTGTATCCTAAATTTTCTTAATTTAATTTTTATTTTATATTTTATTTTATTTTATATGCAGCTGACTTACAGTGTTGTGTTAGTTTCAGGTATGCAGAAAGTGGTTCGGTCACATGCGTACACACACATAACTATGTACAAAATAGACAGGCAACAGGCATTCTCCTCAATATTCTGTTACACCCTGTATGGGCAAAGAACCTGTAAAATATTTTAAACTTATTACACAAACTGAGGAAATGGTATGGAATGAAAGTCAGCCTTCTAGCCAGCAAAAACAGGGAGAGATAGGTAACGCAAACATAATGAAAGACTAATCATTTTAATTGTCTCTGTCTTGCGGCCGAGCAAAATGAAGTGAATCCACGGAACTGTCGGGAATCCATAATCAAATTAGCATCTTTGCACTTGGAGAGCACACTGTATGACCTTACACTTCATTCCCAACGTCTGAAGCCACGTCTCCGCTCAGATGAAGCACAGGCTTGGCCCTCACAGCATCCTGAAATATGCCGTCTGAACACGCCCTGACCATCAGACTTGACCTGAAAGCCACAAAGCATGGAGAATAACCAAACACTTTCACCTGTCTCTAATCAAACCATTTCCAAATATCGAAGGTTTGGTTTTAATTTTCCCGTGCAATCAGGCGAGACCATTGGCATTTGAAGTTTTTGGTCTCCCCACAGCAGCACAAATGGCGCTGCATCATCATTTCAGTTGGTTTGGATTATTAACCACCTTCTTGCTTTTACAAATTTCTCCTATAATATGTATTCTCAAGAAAAAAAAAATAATAAAAATAGAGACTATGGAGAGTTAAGCAGACTTTGGGCTTGCCGGGGGCTCAGTGATAAAGAATTTGCAATTCCTAATGCAAGAGACTTGGGTTTGATCCCTGGGTCGGGAAGGTCCCCTGGAGGAGGAGATGGCAACCGACTCCAGTGTTCCTGCCTGGAGAATCTCATGGACAGAGGGGCCTGGGGGGATGTAGTCCACCGGGTCGCAGAGAGTCAGGCATGAATGAGCGTAACATCAGTGCCTTATCTTCACTCAGCTCCTTCACCCTGCTCATCCCATTCATCCAAGTAACATGAACTAAGTCATCATCATATCTGAGCACCGGGCAAGTCATCAGAGAGACAGAGATAAGACAGCATTCTTTATGGGCGTGCCTACTCAAGAGAAATTTTTACGGAATGTAACTACTTTACCTTCATCGGCTTCAGCGTTATCTCCTAACCTATAATCAGACACGTAACGGTTTATTATGGGAGGACTGACAGAATCAAATGATAACAATCTTTACCCACACTGACATCACACGTGTCATCTCCCCACAGAGTGGGTGTTTTGGTCTATTCAGATATTCTTGAATTATTATGTCTCATGCCATGTAACATCTACTGGCAAAATCCCAACTTTGAAGTCAGAAGGGCTACGTTTGAATCCTGCTTCTGCACCTTTGTTTTGCCTGGACGAGGCACTTCTTTTGGAAGCTGTCTGCATGCCACTGTGCCTCACTGTCTAATTCTAAATTCACAAGCAAGCAAAATTCATTCTCTCCCTGTTCATATTAGATGTGCAAGCGAACTAAAGTATTTTCAGTCTCAAGAAACACACCACAGGACTTCTCTGGTGGTTCAGTGGTTGAGGCGTCACCTTCCAATGCAGAGGGTGTGAGTTTGAGCCCTGATTGGAGAGTTAAGATCACACATGACTCATGGCCAAAAAAAAAAAAAAAACTACAGAACATAGACAACAGAAGTAATGTTGCAACAAATTCAATAAGGACTTTAAAAATGGTGCATATCAAAATCTTAAAAAAAAAAAAAAAAAGGAAAGAAGCACACCATATGTAACTCCTAACCTCCATGACTTTCACATGCTGCTTCTGCCTAGAACTTCCTTCGGTTCACCACTCCTGGCTAATTCTTACTCATCATTTCAAGAAAATGCCCAGGTGCCACTTCCAGCGAAGGCGCTCTTCTGTAGATCCAATTTTAGTACCCTTCCTGTATGCTTTCATAGTTGCTACCAAGTCTTTATCACTGCAGCAAAATGATGAAATGCAGTGGAGGATTTACCTTTCCTGCGTGCTAGTCACTTCAGTCATGTCCAGCTCTTTTCGACCCTATGGACCGAGGCCCCCTAGGCCCCTCTATCCATGAGATTCTCCAGGCAAGAATACTGGAGTGGGTTGCCATGCTATACTCCAGCGGATCTTCCAAAGCAGGGATCTATCCCATATCTCTTACATCTCCTGCATTGGCAGGCGGGTTCTTTAAGACTAGTGCCAGCTGGAAAGCCCTTTATCTTTCCAGTGAAACAGATTTTCATTATCTCTTTGCTTTCTCAGTGCCTGGCATATAAGAAGTACTAAGAATTCATTAACTTATTTGTCCCCAATCAAGAGATTAGAGCATTAAATAGTTTCATATGTTGGTGATGGTTTGTTTAGTCACTCAGTCATGTCCGAGTCATTGTGACCCAATGGAATGCAGTATGCCAGACTTCTCTGAATTAGGAAATTTCACATTTTATCCCTATACATTTCTAATACAAAGGCAAGATGATCAGCTTAGGATTGATTGGCTTATATTTGGGGTCATTGTTTCAGCATTAGCGGTACATTTGTCTGAGCAAATTATGTATCCAATCAGCCAGCCTAATAAAGAAATTTGTTGTACAGTCAAAACTATGATTTTTCCAGTAGTCATGTACAGATGTGAGAGTTGGACCATAAAAAAGGCTGAGAACCAAAGAATTGTTGCTTTCAAATTGTGGTGCTAGAGAAGACTCCTAAGAGTCCCTTGGACTGCAAGAAGATCAAACCAGTCCAACCAGTCAATCCTAAAGGAAATCAACCCTGAGTATTCATTGGAAGGACTGATGCTGAAGGGGAAGCTCCACTACATTGGCCACCTGATGCGAAGAGCTGACTCACTGGAAAAGACCCTGATGCTGGGAAAGACTGACGGCAAGAGGAGAAGAGGCACAGACTCAAAGGACATGAGTTTGAGCAACTGCAGGAGACAGCGGAGGACAGGGAAGCCTGCCGCGCCACAGTCCTCGGGGTCGCAAAGAGGCAGACGAGGCTGAACAGGAACAATAATGAAGAAGTGTGACCTCAAAGGAAAGGTAAATATTTCAAAGAGAGACATGAAGAAAAATAAACCTCTGGCTGATAGTAGATGATACAATTTCACAAAGGTTAACCTGTATTACCATGCTAACTGGCATCATCTTTAAAAAAGTAAAGACTAAAACTGCTCACAAAGGTATAATGGAAAACCTATTTAGTTCACCCCACTCCAGTACTCTTGCTTGGAAAATCCTAGGGATGGGGAAGCCTGCTGGGCTGCTGTCTATGGGGTCGCACAGAATCGGACACGACTGAAGCAACTTAGCAGCAGCAGCAGCATTTAATTCAGAGCTTAAAGAAATCAGTTTGCATTACAAGTTCATCAACTGTGACAGTGAAAATGTTTTATTCTAGACCTCAGGCCAAGAGGAGATATGCCTTCTTGAAAACTACATACTTTGTAGAGGAATTCAACTTTGTTTCACAGGACAAGCACTCTACACTATCAAATGTGTGGTTGGTCATCATAGACAGGAAAGGTCTCAGCCACACGGTCTCCATTTCAGTGGTCCTTATTCTTGGTTGTGCATCAAGATGAAATGGGGAGTTTTCTAAAAATATATAGACGCAAAACCACCAAAATATTGTAAAGAAATTAGCCTCCAATTAAAATAAGTAAATTAAAAATATATATATAGATGGATTCTTGGATCATACCCCAGAACTACAAGATCAACATTTCTGGAGCTTGAATACTTATACCCGGCTTCCCTGGTGGCCCAGTGGTAAAGAGCCACCAGGGAAGTGGTAAAGCCTGTCAATGCAAGAGACTCCAGTTCAATCCTTGGGTCAGGAATTTCCCCCGGAGAAGGAAATGGCAACCCACTCCAGTATTCTTGCCTGGGAAATCCTATGGACAGAGGAGTCTGGCGGGCTACAGTCCATGGGGTCGCAGAGAGTCAGACATAGTGACTGAGCAGGGAGCAGAGCAGAACAGGCCTGAACACCAAAGTCAGAAAGATCTATCAAAATGGTGACAATGGAAAATATGAAATCAATCAACTGATATCGTTTACAAGATGAAAATCAGCCTTCTCCTTTTAATGAAGGTCTTGCTTATCTGGATACAGTGAGGAAATTCTTAGTGGTGCTATCACATGCAGGAAGTTTTGTCAGTATCCGGGTGCTAATCTGCCTCAGTTCACGAGCACGGCAGAGTCTGAAATAAACCACAGTGCTTGTTTTCCCACTTGGTACAGAAAAGTCAGGATTATTGGCCTGCTGAGATTTGCTTTTCATTCTCAGTGAATGTTCACCAAACTTACTGCAAACAAGCTCATCTTTCAGAAAAGTTTTCAACAAGTCAAAAAAAAAAAAAAAGCAGAAACTTTTCACTCATACAGTCATTCCCCCAAATTACTAAAATTATATTCATTTCAGCATAAAATGCAATGAGTCATCTGTAGTGCCAGAACAGTCTGCTTTTCAGGCTTAATGGCATTGTACTTGTTTACAGCTCTTGTTTTCTCAATCATTCACATGATTCAGACATGTTCTAACATTTGCAGCAATGTCTGAACCTTACCTAGGTCATCACAGAGCAGCTGCGTTTCACTCCGGGCTGAGTTATGAGCTCTGGCAGCAAATGTGGTCCATTTCGTGAACAACAGACATCGACATGGTTTGTCTGCACATCTTTCAGGAACTCACTCTAAGATTTAGTCAGTCTGTGACTGAGTCCCTTCTCTTCCATTGGACCATTGGAAACAAGGTGGCAGGATCTGTCGGCTTCAGACAAAAATTGGTTGATGCTTTGCTAAAGACTTCAGTGACCTTATTTCATCAAATGTATGGTGTCCACAGCTTGCAGGTAAAAGAAACGAAGTGACAAGGTATTAAAATGCTGGCCATCTGTACACACTATATTCAAAATGGATAACCAACAGGGACCCACTGTATAGCCCAGGGAACTCTACTCAGTGTTGTGTGCCAGCCTGGATGGGAGGATAATGGACACGTGCGTGTGTGTGGCTGAGTCCCTTTGTTATTCACCTGTAACCGTCACAACACTGCTAATTGGATATACCCTGATACGAAATAAAAAGGTTAAAGTTCAAAAAGAAAAACAAAAAAAAAGACACCATCAATCAAACAAGCAACCAAAAATTTTGAGTACTTACTTTTATTGCTCAGCTAGATTTACAATAATGAAACAGGACTGGATAAACTTAACAGGACTTTATTTTCTCACAGCTCAGGAGTCTGGAAGTCTGAGATCAGAGTTTCAGTCTAATTAGGTTCTCATAAGAGTTCTCTTCCTAGCTTGCAGATGGCTGTTTTCTGGCTGGGGTAAGTTTAGGGGGAGGGTACTCCTGTAAGGGCACTAATCCCATCACTAGGGCCCCACCCTTATGACCTAGTATAAGCCTAATAGTCTCATTTCTGAATGAGCACCTTGGTGGTTAGGGCTTCTACATTTGCATTTGGTTGAGACAGTAATGTTCAATGCATAGCCTACTGTATGTCAACCAAGACACCCAAATCCAGACAGATTTCTGGGCAGGAAAATTCTAGCTACTGCTACTCAGTAGAGAGTGAGGTAAGGCTTCATATTTAATCGCTTTAGGCAAGTCAAGCCATGTTTCTGAGAAAATGCTGTTGTTGCTGTTGTTCAGTCGTGGAGTCCTGTCTGACTCTTCGCAACCTCATGGACGCCAGGCTTCCCTGTCCTTCACTATCTCCCAGAGTTTGCTCAAATTCATGTCCATTGAGTTGGTGATGCCATCCAACCATCACATCCTCTGTCATCCCCTTCTCCTGCCTTCAATCTTTCCCAGCATCAGGGTCTTTTCCAATGAGTCAGCTCTTCGAATCAAGTGGCCAAAGTATTGGAGTTTCAGCTTCAGCATCAGTCCTTCCAATGAATATTTAGGGTTGATTTCCTTCAGGATTGACTAGCTTGATCTCCTTGCAGTCCAAAGTGTTCTCAAGAGTCTTCTCTAGCACCACATTTCAAAAACATCAATTCTTCAGCACTCAGCCTTCTTTATGGTCCAACTCTCACATCTGTACATGACTACTGGAAAAACCATAGCTTTGACTACACAGACCTCTGTCGGCAGAGGAAAGGAGAATCCATTTGATTGACAGGTGCCAATCAGAGAGATCAGTCTCACCTAAAAATGTTTTAAATGTGCCTCTCATTGCATGGGCTTCCTAAAATTTATTATTCCAGAGAAAAGGAAAGCCCAGAGTCGTCAGGTGAGAGAAGCAGAAAAATAGTGCTTTGTCTTGTCATTTTCTAAAATAGGAATTAGCAGACAGTATCATATAAAAGCCTTTCAAAGAACAGGGTCAATCAATACTAGGAATTCAACACAAGCCTTAACTAAATGCATAAGCCAAGATTAAGAATGTTTTAGTGACTTATAATGTGTCCTGAAACAAGAAATGGGTATTGTAGAAGACAAAGTCAACTATCACAGTAGACTCTAAAAATGTAGAGAAAACTTTTGGTCCTGATCTGAACTATCTCTGTAACTACACTGGTTAAGAACTATCAGTACATTTTTGGGGAGGAGGAATGGAAGACCTGAAGTAGAAAACTAATTTTAATATCAGAACTTTCTTGAGGAATTTGAGAATATTTTTCAAATATGAACTTGTATACTAGGGGCATTCCCTTCTCCCGACCCAGGGATCAAACTGGCGTGTCTTTACCCAGCGGCAAAGAATCTCCCTGCCAATACAGGAGACACAAGAGATGCCAGTTTGATCCCTCGATCAGGAAGATCCACTGGAGGAGGAAATGGCAACCTATTCCAGTATTCTTGCCAGGAAAAACCCATGAACAGAGGAGCCTGGTGGGCTACAGTCCATGGGGTTGCAAAGAGTTGGACACGACTGAGCCCACACGCACGCACACCACCTAGGAAGCCCAGGTAGCTCAATGGTAAAGAATCCACCTGCCAGTGCAGGATCAGGTGTGATCCCTGGGTCAGGGAGATCCCCTGGAGGAGGAAATGACAAACCATTCCAATACTCCTTCTGGTATGGCAACCCACTCCAGTATACCAATCTACATCATATTCAAGAGACAATTCTCTAGAAAAATTAAGATAACTCGATGCATTAGCTAAGTACCCCAGAGTACATCAGCTCACAGTTTGAGAATCACAGGTATAGTCTATTGGTCAATTCAGATTTTTAAGTCAAGCTACGATTTGAATCCTGATTCCATTACTTTATTATATATGCAACTCAAGCCGTTTATATGTAAACTTTTCACGCTTTATCTGCTTATAAAATGAATCAGATGCTCAAAATTTCATAAATAAGAAAGCAAATATCATATTATTGCATATATATGGAGTCTAAAAAAAAAACAAAAAACTAGTATAGATGATCTTGGTTACAAAGCAAAAATAGAGACACAGACATAGAGAACAAACGTGTGGATACAAAGGGAAAAGGGGGCTGGGATGAACTGGAAGATGGGGGTGATATATATATACTATTGACACTATGAAGAAAATAACAAGAACCAACTGTATAGCACAGGGAACTCTACTCCGTACTCTGTGGTGACCTAAATGGGAAGGAAATCCACAGGAGGGGATATACACATATAGCTGATTTACTGCCCTCAATCTTTCCCAGCATCAGGGTCTTTTCAAATGAGTTAGCTCTTCACATCAGGTGGCCAAAGTATTGGAGTTTCAGCTTCCGCATCAGTCTTTCCAATGAATATTCAGGACTGATATTTAGGATGGACTGGTTGGACCTCCTTGCAATCCAAGGGACTCTCAAGAGTCTTCTACAACACCACAATTCAAAAGCAACAATTCTTCAGCACTCAGCTTTCTTTAGAGTCCAACTCTCACATCCATACATGACTACTGGAAAAACCATAGTTTTGACTAGACTGACCTTTTTGGCAAACCAATGTCTCTGCTTTTCAATATGCTGTCTAGGTTGGTCATAGCTTTTCTTCCAAGGAGTAAGCATTTTTTAATTTCATGGATGCAGTCACCATCTGCAGTAATTTTGGAGCCCAAGAAAATAAAGTCTGTCACTGTTTCCATTTTTTCCCCATCTATTTCCCATGAAGTGTTGGGACTGGATGCCATGACCTTAGTTTTCTGAATGTTGAGTTTTAAGCCAACTTTTTCACTCTCTTCTTTCACTTTCATCAAGAGGCTCTTTAGTTCTTCTTCACTTTCTTCTAAGTACTGGTACTCAGTAGCTGGTACTTAGCTCCATAAATGTGAACCATGTTCATGAATATTGAGAAGAGTCCATCATATAATATTCCCTTTCTTATAATTGCAATAAATCTAGGGAAAACTAAATGTAGGAGTGGGTACACGCTTTTAATTCTCACTCCTTTGTAAGGACCTGGAGTTACATGTTTCAAAAGAGAGGCTTATCAAGTGATTTTCTTGGGTACTTCCTCCCCAGGACACAGCAGAAGCAGAACCAGGTCCTTGTTTTAATTAAGGCTTAGTCATGCAACGAGTCGGACTTTCCAAGAAAATAATGTCTCTATATCCTTAATGTCTAATTAAATACAAAAAGAAATGCAAGACGTTAGCCAAGCGTTTGATTGTAGACATGAAGAGTTTCCAACTCACTCAAGGGACTGGCATTTCACTCCTGCACATTTATCAACAGGAAAAGGTAGTGGGATTAGGAATATTTTTAAAAAAAGAAATTGCTGAAAAAGGAAAACAGTCCAAGTAGTGAGCTTTTTAAGATATGTTTCTACTTTGCTACATTTATTTTGCTTTGCTAAACCACTTAGCTAGTCTTCAGTTGAAGGATATAGTCTTATAAGAGGATATAAAGCATAAAAATCCCAAAGTTTGGCCAGTGTCACTCTCAGTTTTTATAATATTAACAGCATGGTCTTTTCAACAGTTTTATGTGATACTGGGGCTTCCCAAGTGTCTCAGTGGTAAAGAATCCACCTGCCAATGTAGGGGAAAAGGGTTCAATCCCTGGGTTGGGAAGATCCCCTGGAGAAGGAAATGGCAACCCACTCCAGTATCCGCTATCTCCTGGAGTTTGCTCAGAGTCATGTCCTTTGACTAGGTGATACTATCTAACCATCTCATCCTCTGTTGCTCTCAACCTTTGGTGCTAAATTAAAGCTTTAGTTTTAAGCCAGTCAATGGTCATTTTATTCATCTCATTCCTTAACAACCACCTACAAACTCCCACCCTGAAGGGACGAGTCCTGTGACACTTCCCTCTCTCTTTACTCTTTGTCTGGTTGCTATCAATATTCACTTTATTCACCTTATTTCTTAAGAACTCTTTAAAGATTGCCACCTTGCTGAGAAGAGTCATTTGACTCTTCCCATCCTCTTGTTAAGAAACCTAATGTTTTTTTCAGCATCTGTAAGACACTAGTGATAAAGCATCTGCCTGCCAACGCAGGAGACACAAGCTTCAGTCCCTGTGTTAGGAAGATCCCCTGGAGAAGGGCACGACAACCCACTCGATTCTTCTTGCCTGGAGAATTCCACAGACAGAGGAGCCTGGTGGGCCACAGTCCATGGGGTCACACAGTCAGACATGTCTGAAGTGACTGAGCACATGACCCATTTCAGGATGCGGAGATTGCAAAGTGGATAAAGCTTCCCAGATGGTTCTTCAGTTTTGTAACAGCAAGGTGCATGAGGGGTCATGTGCAAGGAGGTCCCTTAACCACAGGATCTATCGTGACCTGGGAAATGAGCATATTCAGCAGGTGGGCAACCCAGTCGTCATGAAGCCGGCCCCTTGCGGCTTGTGCATAAAACACATCAGCTTCTTCAGCTGGGGCTTTCCACCTGGGATTCACAGGGGGAGACTGAAATCCCCCTTGTCAGGACAAACAGACGTGCCAGTGGCTCCTCTCCAGGCCAGCAGCTGGTCTGCTTCCTCGGGAGTAACCGCCTGTGAGTCTGCATCACTTGGAGCCATCTGTGCCTGCTCCACCGTGAGGAGTGCACCTCACACCAACCCAGACACACTCCAGGACCTTCTGAGGCTTGAAAACCAAAGATGTGCCACCTGAGTGAGTCGTTCTCCACTTACACTGAAATTGGGAGAACTGAGCTGCTTGTCCGCTTTGGAGATTGATCCTTCGTCAGCTGCTTCGTTTGCAAACATTGTCTCCCATTCTGAGGGTTGTATTTTTGTCTTGTTTATGGTTTCCTTTAAACAAGATAAGTCCTGGGTGTTCATTGGAAGGACTGGTGTTGAAGCTGAAACTCCCAATACTTTGGCCACCTGATGTGAAGGGCTGATTCCTTTGAAAAGACCCTGATGCTGGGAAAGATTGAGGGCAGGAGGAGAAGGGGGTGATAGAGGATGAGATGGTTGGATGGGGTCACCAACTCAATGGACATGAGATTGAGTAACTTCTGGGAGTTGGTGATGGACAGGGAGGCCTGGTGTGCTGCAGTCCATGGGGTCACAAAGAGTCAAACATGACTGAGCAACTGAACTGAACTGATTGCTTCCTTTGCTGCACAGAAGCTTTTAAGTTTGCTTATTTATTTACTTATTGTTTTTATTTTCATTGCTCTAGGAGGTGGGTCAAAAAGGATCTTGCTGAAATTTAAAAGAGTGTTCTACCTATGCTTTCCTCTAAGGGTTTTATAGGCCTTTCTTTTAGGTCTTTGATCCAATGTGAGCTTATCTTTGTGTATGGTATTAGGGAAAGTGATTTCAATGTATCTACATTGAGCTGAGAGTGACTGATTGTCACGTTCAACATGATAAGCATTATTAATATTGCTGTATGTTATATATGAAAGTTCTTAGAGTAAGTATTGAGTTCTCATTACAAAGAAACTTTTTTCTCTTTAATGTTACACCTATAGGAGACGTTCAATGTTCATGAAACTTATTATGATCATTTTGTGATGTATGTGAGACAAATCATGATGCTGTAAGCCTTACACATATCAGTACTATGGGTCAATGATATCTCAATAAAACTGGGAGAAAACAATTAAAACTATATAAAAATAAGTAAATTAGTCAGTCTCATAATCCACTTCGCTTCCCAGGTGGTGCTAGTGGTAAAGAACCCATCTGCCAACGCAGGGTTCAGTCCCTGAATCAGGAAGATCCCCTGGGGGGAGGGCATGGCAAGCCACACCAGTGTTCTTGCCTGGAGAATCCCATGCACAGAGGAGCCTGGTGGGCTACAGTCCATGGGGCTGCAAAGAGTCGTGATGACGGACACAACTTGGCATGCACATAATCTCTTTCAGTGTGGATTCTGCATGGGACTCATTGCCCAGAATAAGCAGACTCCTCGTGCCCTCGACTTTGATTCTGGTCTTTTCCTTCCCCTTCTTCTCCTGAGTGAGCCTGGACGTCCCCCTGCAGACACTGTCTCTTTGCCCATCTTCTCAGTAAAGGCCAGCTTTTGCTCAGACCCCAAGTGCTCAGGGTCTAGAGGTGGATCTTCTTGTTCTTTCTGTGCCACCATCTCTTCCTAACACTTTCCCCTCCTTCCTCCTTTGACGTGATCAAACCTTACCTAACCCTTACCGCTGACATTTTTTAAAATCATTAATCTATTTATCTGGCTACACTGGGTCTTAGTCACGCCATGCGATCTAGCTCCCTGACCAGGGGTCAAACCCGGGCCCCCTGCACTTGGCGGGCAGTCTTAGCCATGGACCCACAGAGAAGCCCTGGGTGGCAGCATTCTCACCCAGGATGTCCTCATGACTCTCACTGTCGTCATTTGTGGGATATTTGCTCTGTGATTCACCCCTCCCCTCCTCACTCCGCCCTGGTGGGTGACTTCAGCATCTGCATGGAGGACTCCCCAGGTACCCCATGCTCTCCCTCCCGCCTCCTTCCTCCCATGATCTCCTCCTCAGCCTGAGCTGAGCACCATCAATGTTGCATCCTTGGCATCACCAGTAACCTCACTGCCTTCAACATCTTGCTCCTTCACTACCACCTCCCATTTTCCAAGTACAGTCATCCTCAGACTCTCCTGCCAACTACTCTGTATGGTCAACTGAACATATAATTTATTGACCCAACTCCTTTTTTGCTATACTCATGATACTTTTTTGTATCGCACTTGTTAGTGATACCGTGATGGCAGGGTACCACTGGGTGGCTGAAACAACAGAATTTTATTTTCTTGCATTTCTAGAGGCTAGAAGTCCCAGATCACCGTGTTGATGGATGGTTTCTACTGCGGTCTCTCCCCTTGGTTTGCAGATGGCCATCTTCTCTGCCTGTCCTCATGCCGTCCCCTCTTCAGTTCAGCATCTAAGCATCTAAACTTTTGCTGTCTCCACGGATGAATCCTCAGCCCTCCTCATTTCCCTGTTTTCTCCCTAAGTTTGAGCTCCAGCTCCCAAGCCTTTCTTGCTTCTCACATGCTGATGCATGCCGTCCACACTTCCTTCTCTATTGCTTACAGTTTTCCTGAGCTCCAAGTTCAGATCTCCAATGACTTAATGTGTATCTACAGTTGTGTCTAAGAGGCACTTCAAGGGTAACACAATTTATACAGAATTCTTTATCTATAATTCCCGCCCCACAAAATTCCCTCTTCTTTGACTTCCTGTAGATTACTGAAATATACACTGATTGGTCGCCCTGCTCTCACGTACCTCACATCCCTTACAACCCACAAAATGATCTTTTTAAACTCACAGTCCTACCATATCACTTTTTTTTTTGCATAAAAACCTCCAATGGCTTCCCACTGCAGTAAGACTTTACACCTTATATCACCCGCAGTGTCTCACATGAGTGGCCCTGATATGCGTCTCACTCCTGGAGTCCTCTCTCCAGGATTCCACAGAATTCCAGACATTCTAGCTTTCTTTCTGTCCTTTGAACAGGACAAGATCTTCCTACCTCGAGAACTCTGCACTATCCTTCCCTCTGCTTGTAATGCTCTGCTCCAGCTCTTTAAACACCAGGATTCACTTTAACACTTAGATTTCGGTTCAAATGTTCCCTCATCAGTGATGGCTTCCTGGTCACTCCATCTAAATGAGACCCCCATCTTTAGACTGTCACTCAGTATTATTTTTGCCATAACACTTATAGTAATCTGAGTCAATTATTCACTCATTTGTTTACGATCTGTTTCTTTCTCCTGAAAATGTAAGCTCTACCAGAAAAAGTTGTGTAGTCACCCCTGATATCCCCAGTGCTTAAGCCAATACCCACCGCAGTGTAGGCAGTCTATAAATGCTTGTTGAACAAAGGAATAAGTGAATGAATTCTCGTTTCAGTAAGTTATGCTAATAAGACAATCAGACAAAAAGTATTTATTCTAGTACTATTCAAATAGCAAAGAACTGAAAATAATTACATGGTCAAAAGAGTAAAGAAGTAAATTGTGTAATGTCCATGTAGTAGAATAATAAAGTAATAAGACCTAGAATCAAGTAATAGATCCACATTTATCAACTTGAAAAAATATCAACTCAACTTTGTTAATGAAAAAAGTTGACTACTGGCACAAAAACAGACACACAGCTCAGTGGAACAGAAAAGGGATTCCAAAAATAAACTCATACACTAATTAATGTTTAATTAATCTTCGACAAAGAGGCAAGAATGCACAGTGGAGAGGGGACAGCCTCGTCAATAAGTGGTGCCGGGAAAATCAGACAGCTACGTGTCAAAGAATGAAGTTAGGACAGTCTCTAACACCGTACACAGAAATAAACTCAAAATGGATTGAGACCTACATGTAAGACCGGATTCTGGAAAACTCCTAGAGGAAAACATAAACAGAACACTCAGTGACATGAACCACAGCAGTATCTTTTTGCATCTATCTCCTAAAGCAAAGGAAATAAAAGCAAAAATAAACAAATGGGGCCTAATGAAATGTAAAGGCTTTTGCAGAGCAAAGGAAACCATCAACAAAAGGGAAGACTCACTAAATGGGAGAATATTTGCAAACAGTATTATCAATAGGGGGTTAAGAGCCAGCATATAGAAACAACTCATACAACACAATACAGAAAGAAACCCTAATGAAAAGATGGGCAGAAGAACTGAACAGACACTTCCCCCAAAATGACATACAGATGGGCAACAGGTACATGAAAAAAATACTCAATGTTGCTAATTCTCAGAGAAATATACATCAAAACAATGAGATATTACCTCATACCTGTCAGAATGACTATCATCAAAAAGTCTACAAACATGTTCGTGAGGATATGCAGAAAACGGAACCCTGGCACACCGTTAGTCAGATGTAAATTGGTGCAGCTGTCATGGAAAACAGCATGGAGGTTCCTCCAAAACCCTAAAAATAGAACTGCCGTGTGATCCAGAAATTCTACACTGTGGCATATATCCAGAGAAAGAGAAAGCACTCATTGGAAAAGATGCATGCGCCCTGATGCTCACAGCAGAACTATGCGCAATAGCCAATATACTGAAGCAACGCATACATCCATCAACAGATGAATGTATCAAAAAGACGTGGTATAAATACAGAAGGGAATACTACTCAGCTGTGAAAACTAATGACACTCTGCCTTCTGCAGCATCATGGACGGACCTAAGAGAATATTATGCTTAGTGAAATGAATCAGACAGAGAAATTCAAATCCTGTATATTATGTGTATGTGGCATCTAAAAATATAAAACAAACAAATGTGTATAGCAAAAGAGAAACATACTCACAGACGCAGAAAACAAACTGGCGCTTAACGGTGGGGCGGGCGGGGCAAGCACGGGGCAGGGGAAGATGTGAACTACGACAGAAGTTAAAGAATCCTTCATTCGCTTGTTTTAAAAAAGCTGGATAAACAAAACCCCAAATGTGCACCCATTTATGCAAAACTATGGATATACAATATTATATATAAACTAAATATTTATATACACATAAATGCAGTCAGATGTTGAAAATATTAACAGATATAATGTTAATGTATCTGGTTATCTCTGAGAAATCTGGAGTAATTTTTAATTTCTTCCTATACTTTTCTGAATCATTTGAATCTTTATACAAGCATTTATTATGTTCATAATCAGAAAAAAGTAAAAACTAAAATGTCTAATCTTTGATTTATTAGATAGACAAAACTAGGATTTTTCCAAGTGATTTTTGAGGGGGAAAAGGCAGCTTTTTCAGTATAGGAATTCAGTATGCTGATTTTTTATTTCATTTCTTTTCCCCTCTTTTGTTTTTCTTATTGTTATTGAGAGTGTGGAAACACTGTTAGCGTTGCAAAAAAAAAAAAAAAAAAAGAAATAAAATAAATCCAAAAAATATTATTAGGCTACGCTTTTCGGAGTGCATTTTAATATAGCATCAAACATGTTCCCATTTTTATTGCTGATTATAATGTTCAACAGCGTGTGACACAACCATTCAGACTTCTTGGCAGATGGAGCCCAGTTTCCATCTCTTTTTGTACAAGATGTAGGGTGTGGAAACTTTCTACTTGCTTGGAAACGCTTCTGAAAACGGGTTTTCACTCAATTCGGCCTCTAAGTGTTTAAGAGGTGACTGGATTTCTGAAAGTGGCCTGACTGTTTTAGTGCTGCTGGCAACCCCGGCAACTTTCACACTATGTGAGAGGGGGAAAAATCCATATTATTAAAAATTTGCCCTAGATCTCTTTCCCATTTCCTATTTTTTCATTGAGGCCAAAATATCAAGATAATTTTCCTATGGAAACATTTGAACTTGGCTTCGAAAATTATTTATTTAAATAACTACATCTCTGAATACTAATGATGGGATCACTAGCACGGCAGCTGCAAGGGGAAGAGAGAGGTCAAGTCCGTGCAAAGCGCTCTGCTTGCGGCTTCGGTTCTGTTTTTTAAGCCACTATACTGCCCAGGCGGACACCCATCTTTATTAAACTGCTGAGTGAGCTTCAACAAGAAGTCTCAATTACTTACAATATTTGTATAGAATAAAACAAAAAAGCCATTTTAACTCCTTAACAGGGCAATGCATATCATAATGAATTTCTTGAAATGGAAATAGCTTCTGCCTGCTTCAACTGTCCAGCAGAAGGTTGGCTTCCTAGGACAAAAATCCTAAAAACAGGCAGTTTTGATGTCTGATCTGGTTGTAGCACTTAGCCTTTGGGGACTAACAAGGTAGTTAGTCCTTCTTCTCAGGGAGTCCTTTCACACTCTCTGCTACTAAAATTCAAGAGGACGCTAGTCTTGAATTTGAGGAGGGTGAGGGGTAAGCAGATGATCACAAGCATTCTACACACTTTGGTGCATCTTCAGAGATGAGTCTGGGTTTCCTAAAGCCCCGATGAGAAACACTGATGTCTAGTTCTTCAGCCACTCAGTCATGTCCAGCTCTGTGCGGCCCCATGGACTGCATCATCCCAGGCTCCCCAGTCCTTCACTGTCTCCCGGAGTTTGCTCAAACTCGTGTCCACTGAATCGGTGATGCCATCCAACCATCTCATCCTCTGCCACCCCTTCTCCTCCCACCTTCGATCTTTTTTCCACATTAGGGTCTTTTCCAGTGAGTAGGCTCTTCGCGTGAGGTCGCCAAAGTACTGGAGGTTCAGCTCTAGCATCGGTCCATCCAGTGAACATTCAGGACTGATCTCCTTCAGGATGGACTGGTTGGATCTCCTTGCAGTCCAAGGGACTCTTAGGAGTCTTCTCCAGCACCACAGTAGGAAAGCATTAATTATTTGGTGCTCAGCCTTCTTTGCAGACCAACTCTCACATTCACACTGATGTCTTTAAATGCCAGTATCTCGTCAATGTCTATGATGTCCATTATCAAGTTGTCACGATGTGCTGATGCGTCTAAATCCTCAGCTCCACACCTCACTGCATCCCTCTGTCAGATCCACATGGCAAATGCCTTCCCACAACCTCAGCGTGTCATTCGCCACGCCCCAAGCTAACTCTATGCTGCTCTTCGAAGATCTGCTCCTTCTCCTGAGTTCCCTACACTGACTGATAGCATCACTCAGTATCCTTCCATGCTGACGCCCAAATTTGAATCTTCTGTCATCCTTAACTCACACCTTCTCTTCAGCATTGCAGACTGTCGTCAAGACCTGTGAATTCCACAGGACCGACATCTTTGAAATACCTCTGGCAATGTTCCCACTTTCTAACCTAAGTGTCGCTTTCACAGTGGAGCACCTGTCATCGCTGTGTGACCTCAGTTGGTAGATTGTGGCCCACTGACTAAATCCCACTCCCTGCCTGTCTTTGTAAGTCAAGTCTTATTGGAGTGTCTAAGGATGCTTGTGGACCACAAAGTTCAAGTTGAGTAGTTACAGTAGATGTTATATGATCCATGAAACTGAAAATACTATCTGGCCCTTTATAGAAAAATTTTATAACCCCTGGTCTAGACCGTCGCAACAACCTCCTAAAAGTTTATATTACTTACACACTGAATTGAGAAGAATGAATAGACAGTCGAGCAAAGCAAAGGAAAGAAACATAAGCTCTGTAAATTGTTCCATGCTTCTTCTGGGCAGACGCATTCGTATTATTTCTTAAAATAATCGAGTTGTATTATACATACTATTTTTCCTAAATTGAGTCTTTCTTGTCAGCAAGGGGCTTCCCTCATAGCTCCTGCAATGTAGGAGACCCTGGTTCGATTCCTGGGTTGGGAAGATCCACTGGAGAAGGGATATGCTACCCACTCCAGTGTTCTTGGGCTTCCCTTGTGGCTCAGCTGTTAAAAGAATCTGCCTGCGAGGTGGGAGACCTGGGTTTGATCCCTGGGTTGGGAAAATCCCCTGGAGAAGGGATAGGCTACCCACTCCAGTATTCTGGCCTGGAAAATTCCATGGACTATATAGTCCATGGGGTTGCAAAGAGTCAGACATGACTGAGCGACTTTCACTTGTCAGCAGTAATGAAGCTTTTCCTTTTAAGAACTTTCATGGTTATGCTAAATATTACAAAGATTTTTTAATGTTCTACACTTGATGTGTATTTTCTAAGTGTCTAAACTTCAGTTTTCAATTTGCCTCTGGAGAAGTCACACATTTAGACTCCCATGAGGACTGGGCTTAAAAACAAAACAAGCTACATCTTCCCTAATGACAGCCATACACTGGTATCTCTTTTCTTAATCAGTTCAGTTCAGTTCAGTGGCTCAGTCATGTCCGACTCTTTGCAACCCCAGGAATCGCAGCACGCCAGGCCTCCCAGAGTTCACGCAAACCCATGTCCATCGAGTCGGTGATGCCATCCAGCCATCTCATCCTCTGTCATCCCCTTCTCCTCTTGCCCCCAATCCCTCCCAGCATCAGAGTCTTTTCCAATGAGTCAACTCTTCGCATGAGGTGGCCAAAGTACTGGAGTTTCAGCTTTAGCATCAGTCCTTCCAAAGAACACCCAGGACTGATCTCCTTCAGAATGGACTGGTTGGATCTCCTTGCAGTCCAAGGGACTCTCAAGAGTCTTCTCCAACACCACAGTTCAAAAGCATCAATTCTTCAGCACTCAGCTTTCTTCACAGTCCAACTCTCACCATACATGACCACTGGAAAAACCATAGCCTTGACTAGACGGACCTTTCTTGGCAAAGTAATGTCTCTGCTTTTCAATATGCTGTCTAGGTTGGTCATAACTTTTCTTCCAAGGAGTAAGCGTCTTTTAATTTCATGGCTGCAGTCACCATCTGCAGTGATTTTGGAGCCCAAAAAAGAAAGTCTGACACTGTTTCCACTGTTTCCCCATCTATTTGCCATGAAGTGATGGGATCAGATGCCATGATCTTAGTTTTCTGAATGTTGGGCTTTAAGCCAACTTTTTCACTCTCCTCTTTCACTTTCATCAAGAGGCTTTTTAGTTCCTCTTCACTTTCTGCCATAAGGGTGGTGTCATCTGCATATCTGAAGTTATTGATATTTCTCCTGGCAATCTTGATTCCAGCTTGTGCTTCCTCCAGCCTAGCATTTCTCATGATGTAGTCTGCATATAGGTTAAATAAGCAGGGTGACAATATACAGCCTTGACGTACTCCTTTTCCTATTTGGAACCAGTCTATTGTTCCATGTCCAGTTCGAACTGTTGCTTCCTGACCTGCATACAGGTTTCTGAAGAGGCAGGTCAGGTGGTCTGGTATTCCCATCTCTCAAAAAATTTTCCACAGTTTATTGTGATCCACACAGTCAAAGGCTTTGGCATAGTCAATAAAGCAGAAATAGATGCTTTTCTGGAATTCTCTTTTTCCATGATCCAGCAGATGTTGGCAATTTGACCTCTGGTTCCTCTGTCTTTTCTAAAACCAGCTTGAGCAACTTCAGATGGCCCTTAAAACTCACTGCTGACATCACTGCCTGTAGAAATCTGTCTCTCATCACCGAGCATGGATTCCCCCTTCTCCTCTGCCGTCCCAGCACCTTATGTCATCTCCACAGCATGAATCACAGTGTACCCTGCCTGTCACCTTCTTATCCACCTCCATCATTAGAAGTGAAGACCTACGTAACAGTATCTGCTTTACTTGCCTTTTATCCTAAGGACTTAACGTGATGTGCAGCTGGATGGAGTGAATGTGTTCAATAAACAAGATAATCGATTGGACAGTTGAGGTAGGAAAGCAGCAGGCTGTTGTGTGGGGTTTGGGTTTTAACAGAGAGGCTGAAAGTTCTCTGCAAACAGACATTAACAGTCATCCCAAAGTCTAAGATGTGGATGAGGAAGAGACGCCAAAATGACCCACTAAGGTCTGAAGCTGCATGGCAAAGAGTCAGGACAACGACATAAAAAAAAGCATCGAGACCTACATCACAGACAAGACATCACGTTACATCAAGCAGCAAGTGGGAGTCGGGAGGCAAGAAAAGATATCAGATTCTGGGAAGATGCTTTGAAGATGAGTCGGACAGGCTGCAGATCCTGAATGTGGAGAGAGGAGCAAAGCCGAAGCTGAGTCCCTCTGTTGGGACCAACCACGGAGCAGGGCAGGCTTCCCTGAGGGCCCGGAGGTAAAGAGCCTGCCTGCAGTGCAGGAGACGCGGCTCCGATTCCCGGGTCGGGAAGACCCCCTGGAGAAGGAAATGGCA
Source organism: Bos indicus (assembly GCF_029378745.1). Classification (NCBI taxonomy): domain Eukaryota; kingdom Metazoa; phylum Chordata; class Mammalia; order Artiodactyla; family Bovidae; genus Bos; species Bos indicus. Next base: position 62,146,632 of record NC_091778.1, read on the forward strand.
GCCCACTCCAGTACTCTTGCCTGGAGAATCCCATGGACAGAGGAGCCTGGTGGGCTACAGCCCTTGGGGTCACAAAGAGTCAGAACGACTTAGTGACTTGGCCACACCTGCGCAGGGCGCCAAGAGTGGGTTCCTCCTGTTAGAGGAGCGTTGGTGGACTCCCTCCTAACAAGAGTGGGCTCCTCCTGTTAGAGGAACGTTAGTGGACTCCCTCCTAACAAGAGTGGGCTCCTCCTGTTAGAGGAGCGTTGGTGGACTCCCTCCTAACAAGAGTGGGCTCCTCCTGTTAGAGGAGCGTTAGTGGCCTCCCTCCTAACAAGAGTGGGCTCCTCCTGTTAGAGGAGCATTAGTGGCCTCCCTCCTAACAAGAGTGGGCTCCTCCTGTTAGAGGAGCGTTAGTGGCCTCCCTCCTAACAAGAGTGGGCTCCTCCTGTTAGAGGAGCGTTAGTGGACTCCCTCCTAACAAGGGTGGGTTCCTCCTGTTAGAGGAGCGTTAGTGGACTCCCTCCTGACAAGAGTGGGTTCCTCCTGTTAGAGGAACGTTAGTGGCCTCCCTCCTAACAAGAGTGGGCTCCTCCTGTTAGAGGAGCGTTAGTGGACTCCCTCCTAACAAGGGTGGGTTCCTCCTGTTAGAGGAGCGTTAGTGGCCTCCCTCCTAACAAGAGTGGGCTCCTCCTGTTAGAGGAACGTTAGTGGACTCCCTCCTAACAAGAGTGGGCTCCTCCTGTTAGAGGAACGTTAGTGGACTCCCTCCTAACAAGAGTGGGCTCCTCCTGTTAGAGGAGCGTTAGTGGCCTCCCTCCTAACAAGAGTGGGCTCCTCCTGTTAGAGGAGCGTTAGTGGCCTCCCTCCTAACAAGAGTGGGCTCCTCCTGTTAGAGGAGCGTTAGTGGCCTCCCTCCTAACAAGAGTGGGCTCCTCCTGTTAGAGGAGCGTTAGTGGACTCCCTCCTAACAAGGGTGGGTTCCTCCTGTTAGAGGAGCGTTAGTGGACTCCCTCCTGACAAGAGTGGGTTCCTCCTGTTAGAGGAACGTTAGTGGCCTCCCTCCTAACGAGTGGGCTCCTCCTGTTAGAGGAGCGTTAGTGGACTCCCTCCTAACAAGGGTGGGTTCCTCCTGTTAGAGGAGCGTTAGTGGCCTCCCTCCTAACAAGAGTGGGCTCCTCCTGTTAGAGGAACGTTAGTGGCCTCCCTCCTAACAAGAGTGGGCTCCTCCTGTTAGAGGAACGTTAGTGGACTCCCTCCTAACAAGAGTGGGCTCCTCCTGTTAGAGGAGCGTTAGTGGCCTCCCTCCTAACAAGAGTGGGCTCCTCCTGTTAGAGGAGCGTTAGTGGCCTCCCTCCTAACAAGAGTGGGCTCCTCCTGTTAGAGGAGCGTTAGTGGCCTCCCTCCTAACAAGAGTGGGCTCCTCCTGTTAGAGGAGCGTTAGTGGCCTCCCTCCTAACAAGAGTGGGCTCCTCCTGTTAGAGGAGCGTTAGTGGACTCCCTCCTAACAAGGGTGGGTTCCTCCTGTTAGAGGAGCGTTAGTGGACTCCCTCCTGACAAGAGTGGGTTCCTCCTGTTAGAGGAACGTTAGTGGCCTCCCTCCTAACAAGGGTGGGTTCCTCCTGTTAGAGGAGCGTTAGTGGCCTCCCTCCTGACAAGAGTGGGTTCCTCCTGTTAGAGGAGCGTTAGTGGCCTCCCTCCTAACAAGAGTGAGCTCCTCCTGTTAGAGGAGCGTTAGTGGACTCCCTCCTAACAAGGACAGTGTAGGCACCCCTCCCGGCCCCTGGACACAGTCATTTGTGTGGATTCCTTCCCCACTGCCTGCACGACGCTCACACTTGCTTATTTTATTTCTAAGATTTTTTTATGTGTACCATTTTTAAAGTCTTCATTGCATTTGCTCATTGTTTCTGCTTTAGGCTTCGGCATTTTCAGCCGCAAGGCATGTGGAACCTCAGTTCCCTGACCAGAGATGGAACCTGCACCCCCTGCCTTGGAAGGCGAAGTTGTAACCACTGGACTGCCAGGGAAGTCCCCAGGCCCCACCACCTTGCTTATGAGCCCTGCTAGGAGCCTGGGGGCATGGAAAACAATGAGGAACTTGTCCGAAGGGATACAAACCTCAGGTTCAATCATTTACAAGAGCAACTATACCTTCTTTGAGCACAGCAAAAAGTATCCAATTAAGAGACGTTTAGTAGGACATTTTACCGGGTTTCCTGACACCATCCAGTCTCCTTTTTGCCTGTGAATCAGTACATGTTTAAACAGTAATTAGTACAAGTGGCTTCACAGTTTACCTTTGGGTAGCCTTCTTTATGTAACAAAAGCCCAACTGAACAAACTGACGGCGGTTACACAGATCATTCTTCTTCTCAGAAGGAAATGTCTAAAATTCTTCTTCTAACCCCAGAGAAAGAAATCTTAAATTTGATACGATTTAAATAGCAGATTTTGTGAAGTGATTCATGCTTTTCTAGTGAAGAAAAGTAAACTTCTCCTCGATAACTTCAGCATGTCTTCTTTAGAGAAAGCCGTTTGTTTCTTGTTTTCTTCTCCTGTGTCTTTCTGTACAAAAGCCAGTGCGTTCTTTTTTAACCATCAAGAGCTGACTTTCGGAATGTAAGTCACATTGAATGGCTGTACTTAGACTCAAGAGTTTTTTGTTTCCCTTAACTTATAGGAAAAAAGAAAGAGAAAGCATTGCATGTGCCAGAAGCCATGATCAAATTTCAGATGACTTTTTGCACTCTGCAATAAGCAAACGCCAAATTTAAGCCAAAGAATCTTCTGGAAATGCTCGGTGATATTAGATTTTAAGGGATCATAGTTCTGTGTTGCTACATACAGACATCCAAGTGTATACTTATCACAGGAATAGCTAGAGACGGGTATACAACAGTTTATCCCCAGAAGCAATTTTCTCTTCCACTGTGTTGGCAATGTCTGCAGGACTGCTTGCTTGTTACTGTTATTTAGTCACTCAGTCATGTCTGACTCCTGCAACCCCACGGACTGCAGCCCGCCAGGCTCCTCCGTCCGTCGGATTTCCCAGGCAAGAATACTGGAGTGGGTTACCATTTCCTTCTCCAGGGAATAATCCCAACCCAGAGAACGAACTCTTGACTCCTGCACTGACAGACAGATTCTTTGCCACTGAGCCACCGGGGCAGCAGATGCCACTAAATTGCGTTTACTGTCACATTAGACACCATTGATTGGTGGAATCCAGGAATCCAGAATTTACTAGAACACACTCATCCTTCATCATTGCCGGTGTTTCCTGGACACAAAAGACTCCAAAATGAGGAATTATGCAGCTTCCAACAAAAGCAGAACCATCCTTCCTGCCTTGAAGCAAAACTTGTACTTCCTCAGAGTCACTGTGAAAAATCTGTTCCTACCAAGCCTCACCAAGCCACATAGAGCTGAATGGCTATTTTCAAAGAAAAGTAGAGAAGAAGGTTCAGGCCAGACACTGTAACTTAGCAAAAGCTCCTGCATTGTTGTAAAATAGCTGTTCCTCTCCCAGGCTGCTGCATACTACCGCTAAATGACTACCGTCTCCTTTCTTTCTCCTACAAAGTATTCTCTCCTCCATTTTTTCAAAAAAGAAAAAAAAAGTCAGTTCTGGCCCTTAAGGTGCTTGTCCCACTAGAAGCAACAAACATCCCACAGTGAATTGGGCCCCCCCTTCTTAGAAGACGGCCGAGGGCAGCTACTGACACTCGAGCTTGCGAGGTCAAGTCCTGTTCCTTCCACTTATCAGTGTCCCTTCCTACCACACAGAATATCCTTCCTTAGGGAAGTTATAATAAACGCAGGTCATTCGAGTCATCCAGTAGGCATGCAGGGATGTGAGAGCTGGAGCATAAAGAAAGCTGAGCACTGAAGAATTGGTTGTTTTCAAACTTCGGTGCTGAAGAAGAGTCTTGAGAGTCCCTCAGACAGCAAGGAGATCCAACCAGTCCATCCTAAAGGAAATCAACCCTGAATAGTCATTGGAAGGACTGATGCTGAAGCTGAAACTCCAATACTTTGGCTGCTTGGTGCGAAGAACTGACTCATTGGAAAAGACCCTGATGCCAGGAAAGATTGAGGGCAGGAGGAGGGGACAACAGAGGATGAGATGATTAGACAGCATCACTGACTCAGTGGATATGAATTTGAGCAAATTCTTGGATTTAGTGGAGGACAGAGGAGCCTGGTATGCTTCAGTCCGTGGGGTCACAAAGAGTCGGACGTGACTTATAGACTGAACGACAACAACATTCGAGTCACTAGGGTGACCAGAACATCTGACGGCCATGAAGGTGAGCTGAGCAGAGCAGCCTGCATGGAGGAGGGGGTGGTAGTTTACAAGGGCTGCCAGAGGAACAGTTACATCTCACGATTTCCAGGAGTAACTGTGTCCTCGGAGAAATTTCCTCTATTAGTTCATCTTTATTTTCCATATTGCTGGTAGCCTGTTGGGTATTGAGGTATAGACTGTGTTTCTCACACATACAGACTCCTGATACATTTTACAGGTTGAATCAGCTGTGCATCCAGAAAGAAAGGGTTTCTCATCCTAACGTTGACCACAGGAACTTCAAAGTGACTCTGGCAGCTTGCAAATATGTGGGCTACCTTGAGTGGTAAAGAAAGCTAGACTCCAGCACCGGGCAGGGACTCTCAGCATCTCAGTTCCTACATCAGCTCAACGGAGATAACACCAACCGTAGCCACCACTCTGACTACAGGCCAGACTCTGTGCTATGCGCGTCACAGGGGCCGTCTCATTTAATCCTCCCAACGGTTCTATGAGACAGAGGCTATTTGCAGGGATGCTATTATAACTTGAGAATTATGTGAAGGACGAGACACTCAGAGAACTTGTATGGATCACCAGGTAGGGATGAGAGCAGGGCAGGGAAGATTTTAATGACAGAAACAAAGGACAGGTGGGATTTCCCTGGAAGGCCAGCAGTTTGGATTCCTAGCTTCCAACGCAGGGACACAGGCTCGGTCCCTGCTCAGGGATCTAATATCACACATGCGGTGGGGGTACAGCCAAAAAGTAAAAAACAAAAATGAAAGAACCAACCAAGGACAAGTGCAAACCAGCTTCCATTACTTATGGGACTATGGCGCTGCCAGCAGCAAAAGATACAGATACTGATACAGATGTACTCTCTCCCACGAGGATGAGGCTATGGAGCCTGCATGGCGCTGTCGCTGGTACACAGTCAGCCATGTGGGAGCGATCAAATCTGGGGCAGAGGACAGAGCAGGTATCACTAGGCTTCCTCTAGCATAAAACAGCAAACGGGAAAACAGTTCAAGCTGAAGAATCCATGAAGAGAGAGGATGAGAGCTGTGTGTGCTGCTGAAAGAAGCTCACTAGGCAGGCTTGGATCCTGGAAAGAGAACAGACTATGTCAGCCTGAGTCACAGAAAGCCAGCCACGAGTGACATTTCAAAAAGAAAAGGTGTCTGGGTTGAGAAACATGACCTTGGCCATGCAACCAGAAAGGTGAGTGTAGAGCAAGGGGTTTCCTAGTCAGAGGCCACATTCAAAGCACAGCTCTGCTCCTAATCTGCCTTGGGCAAGGTTTCCACTTACCCGAGCTGTGGATTGCCAACTGTGAAGTGATCATAGTGGTTTGTTTCTTAGGTTTTATATGACAAGTACTGTTCATGGAATTCTCATGAGGATGAGATGGTTGGGTGGTATCACTGACTCAATGGACATGAGTTTGAGCAAAGTCTGGGAGATGGTGAAGGACAGGGAAGCCTGGCGTGCTGCAGTCCACGGGGTCGCAAAGAGTCAAACATGACTTAGCAACTGAACAACAGCATTGCTGAATACAGGAAGAGCTTTAGGGGCTGCACAGGCTCAGTGTGCGGATACCTGCTTTGTCCTCAGCCCGAAATCTGTGTGCCGGTGACAGCACCATGCAGGCTCCAACCCTAGAACGTCCTAGAGATTCAGGAAACGAAAGGATCCTTCTGCTGCACGCTGCACCCTTTACCAACCACTCCGTACACCTCCTTGTTCCCGGAGTTCATGCCAGATGTTCAGGGAGCACGCACACCATGGACCAAGCAGGTCATCACTGCAGGGGCTCAGGGAGAGACAGTCAGGAGAAAGCACACACTTCAGGGATTCCATGGCTTTCCAGGCGGCGCTAGTGGTAAAGAACCCACCTGCCAACGGAGGAGACGGAAGAGATGTGCGTTCAACCCCTGGGTCAGGAAGACCCCCTGAGGAGGAAAAGCAACCCGCTCCAGCATTCTTGCCTGGAGAATCCCATGGTCAAAGGAGCCTGGTCGGCTACAGACCACGGGGTCGCCAAGGGTGACACTTGATTGTCTGAGCATGCTCATTCTTCCCTTTCCACCACCAGCATCACCACAGACTGGACCACAGAACAGTAAGATGCACTGCAGGGTTTGTTTGCCTTGACATCCTTACTGCAATATTCTTCTAGTGTTTGTAGGCTTTTGTTTTTCCTACCTGTCTCTTGTCTACTGTAGCAAATTAAGAATGCAAGTAAGTTATAGTTACCCATTTGTCCAAGAAATATATCTCCTGGGAATCACTTATTTTCCAGATGTGGAGTCAAATGAAAAAAAAAAAAAAATGCGACTACCCCCTTCTAAATAATCAGCAATTATAATGATATTCTCTATCTGTAAAGGACTGGGTATCAAGGGAGATGAATTTCACATTAAAAAATGCAATTCCATTTGCAAATGCTCACTTACTAGCCTTCCGTCTAATTAAAAGTACAAATTCCAAATATGAGAGCTAATATGACAACAGATTAAAGAACCTCATTAAGGCAGCTTATGACCTTATTCCCTTTTTCCAAAAATACATTTTCCTCCCAAAAGAACATTGTCATTTCCAAAAATAATGAATAAAGTTTGAGTGGATCCAATTATCTGAATCACTTGGGCAGGAATCACATGTTACTGCATGAAGTAGGGGTATGTGGTCCATCGCCCACAGGAGCGATGGCCCTCCACTCCCTAAATGGGCATCACTTGTTGTTTTCTCTTCCTCCCGTGTTTCCTTCCCCTAACCCTACTTCTTGGGCCAAAGATGATAAATAAAAACTAGTGAATAATAATGTGAATAATCTCAGGAGTCTATTTATGTAAATGAATATGTGTGAGAGCTTTTGTCTTTTGGCGACCAAGAAGGAGAAATGCAGATGGCACGGGAGAAAAGGGGGGCTATTTTGGGAATGAGTGTTTTTTGAGCTTGAAGCACACAGTGTTCCATCAGACCATGCAAAAATGTGACACATGAAGGTCTGGGAGAAACACCAGCCACCTCTGCGTAGCTTTGCTTCTTGACGATTCACCAAAACTGAGTGAAAACAGAGGAGCCTGCTTGGTGACACCAGAGGACAGTCAGCGTGGGGGGGAGGCATGCGGGGAGGCCTTCTGGGTGACGGGGGCCGGTGCTCCACGACCGCCTCTGCCACCCACTCCGGGGACAGGCGCCCCAGGCGTCTGCTTCGCCAGGGGGTCCACTCCCCGACTCTGAGCTCCTGTGTGCTTCCAGTAGAGCTCATACAAGCCCTAAGCTCCCATCTCGAAAGCCACCCAGGCTGAGGCTGTCTGTGCCTTTCACATCCCAGGCCACCAGCTCAACTGTGAGAGCCTGCCCCAAACCAGACTAATCACAGCCACGGAAACTCAATGGGGAGACCCCAAGAATGACCGGAGAAAAAGACGCTCCTCTCAACAGCAACCTGAATATCGTGTTGAGAATGTGGCCACCACGAGGGCTTGGCAGGCCACCACCAGGGCTTGGCCATGCAGAGAAACCGGAGATAAGAAGTGGGTCTTGTTAAATGGTGCAGATGATCTTATTCACACAACAGAAACAGACTCACAGAGAACTAACTTATGGTTGCCGGGGTGGGGGACGGCGGAGGATGGGGGAAGGGATAGCTAGGGAGTTTGGGATCAACATGGACACACCACTGTATTTAGAATGAAAAACCCACAGGGACCTCGTGTGCAGCACAGGGGCCTCTGCTCCACGTCCTGTGGCAGCCTGGGTGGGAGGGGAGTTTGGGGGAGAGTGGATACATCTTACATGTGTGGCTGAGTCCCTCTGCAGTCCACCAGAAACCATCACAAAACTATTAACCAGCTATCTGTGTGCTTAGTCGCTCAGTCAGCTCCAACTCTTTTCGACCCCATGGACTGTGGCCCACCAGGCTCCTCTGTTCATCGGATTCTCCAGGCAAGAATACTGGACTGGGTTGCCATGCCCTCCTTCAGGGATCGAACCCAGGTCTCCTGCATTGCAGAGGGATTCTTTACCATCTGAGCCACCAGGGAAGTCCAATTAATCTGCTATACCTCAATACAAAATATAAAGTCTTTTAAAAAAACAATCTTACTGACATCTTTGGAGCCTAAACACAAGTGTTGCAAGTAGCTAGTCCTAGCCCTGTACACACTGCCTTTTGGTCTAAGTTAATCTGAGCTGAGTTTTCTGTCTGCAGGAATAGGGAGCCAGAACAGCAACTAGCACTCAAAGTCAGTATTTTTGGTCTGGATGAGCACTTTCAACATGAATAGCTCACTAGTCTCCAAAAGCTGCATCAGGAAGCGGATCTTCGTATGTTCCACAGAAGCGCAATCAAAGCTGAGAGACCAAGCTCTTTTAAACTGCCATATTGTGCTTCATTAAAGCACGAGAATAAGTAAATCATATTTCACAGACCATTTTAAGGAACAAAGAAATGAAAGCAGTTCTTAGGAACCTGAGTTACGAGGTGGAGTCGTGAGACATTAAAGACCGTTAAAACCATGCAATCAGCAACTGATCATTTGAGATACAAAAGCCTCTCACCATCTGTTTTACTTAATTTGTCCAACTTAACACGTATGAGACGAAGCAGTTTTGCCAACACAGTCTGTGTTTCTGATTTTCTAAACTTACACTACCTCTGACCTTTATGATTAAAATCTAATTAAAAATATGGTTATTTTTAAAAGGTAGAGATGGCGTAATTGTCTCATCTATTAAAGTTATGACTAATTGTTAACCTTCTTAACTTGCTGATTCACTGCCATGCCTTCCATTTCAACCATTTTCAAAGCAAGGGCCAAAAAGATTCACATTGCAAAACAAACTTGGAAAAAAACAAAACGAAACACGCAATTCACTTTCACTGTATGACCAAAACAACTGGAAAGACTTTTATAAATTTACAAGTCTAATCTCCCAGAATTGTGAACTAACCGAGTATTTGATTCACTTACCAAACTTTTCAATTTAATCCACTAATAAAAATAATCTATCTAACAACTACTCTGTGTCTGTCCTTACCTTGGGTGGGTGCTGTGAAGCAACAGCAAAAAGTTATATGGCATTGTTCACGTTCAGGATCTTGAAATCTGGTTGGGAAAATAAAACTTGTGAATATGGACAACTTCCATGATGAGATCTGCTTTCTTTCAGGAATATAACTTGCCCATAAATAGAAGGGGAAATCATATATGCAAATAACAGTCTTCTAATCCACTGAATGCCAGTGTTCTACTAGCTATCTCTCCCCACAAGGCTTGTAAGAATCCTTAACTGGTGTGAAATAACCCCTGTGAGAAACAGCCTTCACAGAAATTGCAATGTTTCAGGCTTTCTTCTTAAAACTTGATGCGGGGCTCATGTGGACCCGCCATGTTCTCTGTCCATGGTCCTCAGTGTGAATTTCATGTCTGTTCCGAAGAGCCGTGAGGCCCTCCTGTCTAACTGGCTTCATCTTTTCATGAGGATGACTCAGTATCTCTTTGATGTGTTTCCCAAGGAGCCTCTGAAGTTAATCACTCATGTGCCATATAACTATATTTGAGGTTAGATCATTACAAATAAGTGGTGCAAATCTGGCAAAGCACTTCGTAGCCGTCCTCATAGAAAGCATTGACAGATGCAACTTCACTGCTGAAGTTTACTTATTAGGACACAGAAAGCGTTTAGGAAGGGCTAAGCATATTTGAGTCACATTGGCTTCAAAAAGAGTAGGAAAGTCTGTGTATTATCTCCTCTAGTAATGCTTCATTTTTTAAGTGTGACTACTTCCAGAAAAAAAAAAATCATAAGCAGAAGGTCACAAAAGAACAGATAAAATGGTATTGCTTTGGTGCTCTTCAAAAAGCCGTCTGCCCTGTGTCCACCCCCTTAGTTCAGGGGTACCATTGCAGCTCCTGGAATAAACGGGGCTGTGCTGAACCCCACCATCCTCCGCACACACACACACACTTTCTACCACTGAGCTCATTTTGTTTTCTTTCCAAATACCTCGCCTTAGATTCTCACCATCACCTCAGATTCTTCTAAGAGGAGATAAAAGATGGACACTTCAGGAATGTCCAAACACTTCACTCAACTTTTAAAAAATGTTAAGGCATCTCTTGTAGCATATTTCATGATTAAATGCTCCAATGCCAAGACAGTGGAAAGAGACATCAAGGAAGGGAGAAAGAGAAAGGCAGGATGGACAGCAAAAGAGACACAGATGCAAAGAACAGACTGCTGGACTCTGTGGGAGAAGGTGAGGGTGGGATGATTTGAAAGAATAGCATTGAAACATGTATATTATCATATGTGAAACAGATCGCCAGTCCAGGTTCGATGCATGAGACAGGGTGCTCAGGGCTGGTGCACTGGGATGACCCTGGGGGATGGGGTGGCGGGGAGGGGGGTTCAGGATGGGGACACATGTACACCCGTGGCTGATTCATGTCAGTGCATGGCAAAAACCACCACAATATTATAAAGTAATTAGCCTCCAATTAAAATAAATGAATTTATATTTAAAAAAGGAAGGAAGGACTGATGGAAGGAAAATGCTCATCAAACCTTCAGCGTCTTAAACAGCATCTTAAACCTACAGAGAATCAGAGAAATTACATTTTTCTCATGTATCTGATTAAAAATGTTCAATGTGAATTTTACATTTGTGAAAGAAAGCTGAGTTCTGAGGCAGAATCCCTGCACCTACCCATGAAGCCTCCTGAGCAGACACTGTCCTAGGCAGGTATTTTATCTGAAGCACGGGATTTGATTCTCTGACCTGACTGGAGCTGTTCCCATTGGCTTCTCTCACCTTCGTCCCCAGGCTCTCACTAACCAACTCTGTCCGGTCCTTCACAATGCCTGTGCAGCGCCCACGGACCCGTCTCTGGTCCCACTCCCTTCCTGAGAGTAGCTGCCTCTGCTCTCTTTGGGGTGAGCCGGGAGATAAGAAGAGGGTTTGCGGGCGCCAGGCATCCCCATAGCTTCTTTAAGAGCTGCCTCAGGATGTCCTGGGTACCTCACCCCAGCCGGGCTAGGATATTTGAGACACATTCCCCTTCAAATCTACACTAACAGAGAGCCTTTTCTGAAGAATGAGTAAACATTCCAGAGAGGTTCTTGTTTTTCCCCAGCAGGTCTGCCCATCCCTACAAGTTGCATTCTTGTAAGAATAGTCCCCCAGTGAGTCACGGCAAAAAAGAAACAGAGTTTCTCAACGTGACACAGGAAGAATTTTTTTATTTGAATTTGCATGTTGTTTATATTTTCAAACAGGAACTGGAAGCAAGGGGCTTTGCCTTCCCTGAGCCTCCCCGGTCATGAGTTCTTTCTGAGCTGTTTGCGCACTGCCCTCGGCAGTGAGTGAGCGTTGGGGGGCAATGACTCAATTTCCCTTGCCTTCATCTCACTCGCCCTTTCATCCATCTTCCCCAACGTGCCAGGAGCAGGGGCCTTGCCAGGACTGATTCCAGGCTTCAGTTCTAACCACATCTCTGCACCAGTCCCTCCCCATCTTGGAGAGTCCAAGTTTCCACCCTTCCAAAGCTCTTCTGAACCTGCCTCGTCCTCCGCTCCTCCCCTTGCGTGCATGTTCCCGCCTCGGCTAACCTGATCCGTGTCCTTTCTCTCTCCTTTCCTAGAAAAATATTTTTCTAAAATGCCTCACTCCCCTGCCCTTCAGTCTTTGGTCTCCAGGTCTATAAATAACCACTCTGAATTTCACCTAGAATCCTTCTCAGAGGAAGGCGTATGCCTTCAATTATAACATTTTACACATGATTCGTCATTATTTGCCTGGTGCAAAACACGCCGCCTGGGATGGACCGTCTTCCCATCACTCTTGATTTAACAGATGAATAAACCGTGTTGGCTCTGGTTGCTGGTGGTGTCAGCAGCCCCCTTTCCGAGGGTACTGAGAACGCTGGCTGTCAGCTTTGGTCCTGCTGCCACGACCGACGCAGGACGAACACATCTGACGTCTTCTGGGGGGGTGTGGCTGTGGGGTAGTCCAGAAATGACAGGAAAGGGCTTCTGAAGCGGAACAAGTGTCTGTGGGTTAGTGGGGGAGGCAAGGAAGATGGTGAACAGACAAACTGGAGCACAGGGGAGAGCCACACTCTGTGGGAAAGTGATTAAATCCAAAGTCACCATAATGTTCAGTCCCGTTTTGGGGAAGTCACCTGTGCCCAAGTTGCTGGGCTAAGTCGGAGGCTCTTGTGACCTGGAGGAAGCCCTGGGGGGCGGCAGGTGTATTCTTAGACTCACTACTGCTGGGAAAGAGGAGCTGCAGGGAGAGAATACCAAGCTCGGGGGAAATTCCAGGTCATCTGAAACAGAAAACGCAATCAGGAAGCCTCACAGGTTCTGCTGGAGTGGGTGGGCTTGGACCCAACGTTCACTTAAATACTTCTTGGGTCAAGATTACTCAAGGAAATCAAGTGAGACTGGCTCCCTCCATAAGAAAAGAAGTCCAGCTTTGGAACCAAAGAACCCAGAGAGAGGAAAAAATGAGACAGGGAGACTGATACTAACCTTGATAAATGGATCATTTCATGCCTCGGGCTTCGATTTTTAATCCATAAAATGAAGAAAGCAGGGTTGCCCTTTGGCCCAATTGGGTTATTTTGAGTCTTATGTGAGAAGGAGGTGAAGAGCCACTGAAAACCAGAAGATAAATGATTACTATCACTGTGATTTTTCTGGGATGGAAAGCTTCCATTAGCTCAGTCTAGAAGTGAACACACTACCATATGTTATCTTTAAAACCGGAAAGGGATTTATGGCTGACTGGCATTGTGGAATGGCAGAAGCCAACACAATATTGTCAGCAATTATCCTCTAAATCCATGTTGTCCTGTATGATAGCCACTAGCTGTAAGCAGGGGCCTCCCTGGTGGCTCAGTGGTAAAGAATGTGACTGCAAAAGCAGGAGATGCAGGAGATGCGGGCTCAGTCCCTGGGTCAGGAAGATCCCCTGGAGGAGGAAATGGAAATCCACTCCAGTATTCTGGCCTGAACAATCCCATGGACAGAGGAGCCTGGCAGGCTATAGACAACGGGGTCACAAAGAGACAGCACTGAGCAACTAAACCACCAGCCCAGCTACAAGAGACTATCAAACACTTGAGTCAGGCTGGCATGAACTGAGACGTGCCATAAAATACATGCCAGACTTTGAACACTCACTAACAAGAAACAATATACATAATGTATCTCATTAATAATTTTTATCTTAATTGCATCTTGAAAGGATAATGTGTTGGATATATGCATTAGATCAAATAAAATATAGCATCAAAATCAAAGTAAATAAATCTTAAAATCTGAAAAGGAAGGAAGACACTATACATAAAATAAAATATAAGCAAACAGGACAAAGCAAAAACACAATTACAGCCTCTTCAAGCCTTTATTATAAGCCAGGCTTTGTGTTAGATGGTTTTGCCAACTGTGGCTAATGAGAGCGCTGTGAACATATTTAAGACAAGCTAGGCTATGCTATGATGTTAAAAAAAAAAAAAAAAAGGTACTGAAAAGGATGATCCAGTTGGTGGAACTGGTTTGCACAGCTACCGCTGGGTGACTAAGTTCACAAGCTGACACTTTCACGATTTTCGAGGAGAAGCTGCAGTGGCCTTTGAAAAGAACCTCTCCCGTGTGCCGGGCAGAGCGCGGAGAGCCGCCCCTCGGTTCAGCGCCCTCACGAGCGCAGCAGCGTGTAGGTCTGCACACACCCTGCGAGTGGAGGCGCAGTCAGCCCGCTCCGCCAGCTGCAGGACTGCCCACTTTCAGGGAGACCGCTCTGCCCACTAATCCGGTGCCTTCCCAGCTTCATTACTTTAGCGGGACACTTACCCCACTCAATGCTCCTTGGAAATCCACTCTGAGGCAGTGGAGCTGTTCTTATGAAATAGGGTGAATGGGAGGGAGGGCTCCCACTGACTTAGCTTCCACCGCACATACTCTTCACCCCCAGAAACGGTCTCCCCTCAAGACACCTTCGAGGCCCCTCGGGCATCCCTAGAACACAGTCCGGCAGCTTCTACGTCACCTTGCCTCCTTGTCCACTCTTCAGTGACCACTGAGAACACAGGGGCCACCCAGTTCAGAGAGCAACGCTTTCTAGCCAGCGCTGAAGCCATCTGCTTAAACAGGCGTGCGTGTCTGCATCAGCTCTCCCCACTGCCCACGGTCATTCTCGTGGTACTGCCCGTGGGTCACCGAACAGGCACTTGCTCCATGTCTCTTGTGCACCAAGTACATGATGAGGCTGACTATTGATCCGAGCTGTGTGTGTGTTCTGGGGCGCAGTCGTGTCTGACTCTTGTGACCCCCTGGACTGCAGCCCGCCAGGCTCCTCTGTCCATGGGACTCTCCAGGCAAGCACACTGGAGTGGGCAGCCATGTCCTTCTCCAGGGGATCTTCCCAATCCAGGGATCGAACTCACCTCTCCTGCTTTGCAGGTGGATTCTTTACCAACTGAGCCACCAGGGAAGCCCTGCTGGGAGGCATTTCACAGCAAATGAGTGAGAGAGAAGATAAACCGTTCTGTGGTATCACTTGCTGCATAGTCTTGGAAAGCTCACCAGGACACGGAGCCTCAATCTCTCATTTGTGAAAATGAAGAGTGAAGGGGTTGGGTCAGATTGTGACTAAGGATTTCTCATTTCTAGACTTCTCTGTATGTGTGATGCACCTCCCCAGCCTTATTCGTGTCTACTCTCTAATCCAACCCTCCATCCCAGCCAAGGCATACTAATGCCTCAAAGGGTCTTTTGTTATTTCTTTAGTCTCCTTTTGGTCTACAGGTTCTGCCTTGGTGTCCTGGCAAACACTTAACAGCAGTATGATTTTATCATGATTATTATAAGAGTTGACTGAAAAATGACAGTGTTCCGGGCTTCTGTGGGCATCATGGGAGAAGCCCAGTAGAATTCCAAGATCTGATGTCCTTCTTTCCCTGGATTATTCATGTGTACTTTCCAAGTCTCCACTCAGCCATCACCCCTTCTAGAAAATCCTCCCCCTTGACTGGGAGTTTAGGACTAGTAGCTTGTAAGCTATTAAAAACAGGATGATAAACAGCAAGGCCCTATTGTATATCACAGGGAACTACAGTCAATGTCTTGTAATAAACTATAATGGAAAAGGACTTAAAAAAAAAAAGAAGAATGTCTATATGAGGATAACCAAGTCACTCTGCTGCATAGCAGATTGGCACAACATTGTAAACCGACTGCACATCAATTAAAAAAAATTTAAAGAAAGTCTTCCCTCGTTATAACTCCCGATGGGATAAATGTCCTGAACCACCACTGCACACCAGAATTCCCTAGGGAGCGTCATCATCATTTTTATTGTGAGGACGCCTGACACGAGTCTCCCTTCAACAGATTAGCAAGCACGCGGCACCATGGTGTTAGCCGTAGGCGGGGGTGCAGCCGATTGCTGGAACCTACCCATCTTGCAGAAGGGGAACTCTGCACCTGTCGAGCGGCTACTCCCGTCTCTCCCTCCCTCGACCCCTCTAGCAGCGTTGCTTTACTCTCTTTCTGTGGGTTTGATTACTTGAGATGCTTCACAGACATGGAACTGTCCAGCGGGCGTTCATGCCTCCGCGGCTGGCCGGTATCACTTGGCGTAACCCAGCGGGTGTTCCTCCCTCCGAGGCCGGCTGGTATCACTTGGCCTAACTTCCTCTAGGTTCGTCCTTGCTGTCGCACGTAGCAGGATTTTCTTGTGTTTTTAAAGGCTGAGTAATCTCCCACTGAATGCATATACCACAGCAAGTGATGAGATTTGAGTATCTCTTATCTTTGCTTCTAATGTAAACTAATTTAATTTTGTATGACTCTCTCTCTCTCCCTCATAATCTACTAGAAGTCTTAACTGAAGTCTAGATCTCTTATACCAAACAATAACATAAAGTCAGAATATTAGAAAAATCACCTCTTATCGTAGAAAGAAATTAGTCCATCAACTTAGAGAGACAGAAGACCTCCAGCTTGCAGCTCCTTCCACTTGGTTTTCAAGCCCCATGATGCCCCATGATTTGAATGAAAATTAATTCAAGCCCCAAACAACCACTGTAAAAACCCTGGCCATACCTGCATTGGTTCTATTATATTAAAGTTAAGACAGCAAAGAAGGGTATTTGGGGGCATTCCTACATTCCTGGCTATTTCTTAAGGATTTACACAGCTGCTCAATGAGTAAAACACATATATTTGAGAAAGGAAATGTTATGAATTAAGCAAAAAAATGAAATCTGGAGGTGGTGATAGAAGCATTTTTGGATCCCGTTCACTTTTTCAAGTTTTTATTTTGGGCTCAGCTGTAGTACCTACTCTGAGCAAAATACCTGTGTAACACGTGAAATTGCCAGATGAAATCCAGGCTCATATGGAAGAACAAGACATTCAAAATGATATCCTGATTTTTAGTAGAGCGAAACGCATTGCAGAACACAATTCTAAGAAAGTACCAGCCTTTACCTCATGATTGAAACTGACAATGACGTCTCACCAGGAAAAAATTACATTCTCTGTGTTTGTTTCTACTATTACCTACCTAGGCAGCAGGTTATGAAGCAAAGAACTGCAGCTGAACTTGAACACGAGCGAACACTTCCTTTATCTCCTCCCAGTGCAGGTCTGCAACAGATGGGCTTCCACGAGCTGAGCAAGTACTCGTGAGCAGCTCAAATGTGAAAACACACAGTGGATAAAGAACCAGTGAGGTGGTTTGGTGATAAAGAATCCTCCTGCCAATGAAAGAGACACGGGCTCGATCCCTGGTCTGGGAGGACCCCACGCACCTCTGAGCCTGAGCTCTGGAGCCCGGAAGCTGCAACTACTGAGCCCATGCGCTGTGACCACTGAAGCCCGCATGCCCTAGAGCCCGTGTCTCCATCAAGAGAAGCCACTGGGTGAGAAGCTCCTGCCCAACACAAGAGTAGCCCCTGCTCGCTGCAACTATAGAAAGCTCTCCTGCAGCAGTGATGACCCCGCACAGCCAAAAATAAATAAATAAGTTATAGAGGTAAAGCATTTCAATGTTTAAAAAAAGGAAATAAAAAGAAGCTTATTTTTTCTAGCTTTTGTCACATAAACATATGTAGAAGTAAACCCAAAACAAAAGAACCAGTGAGCTGGGAATAAATAATAATTAGGCACAATTCTACAAAGCCTTCAAATAGTGACAAGTTCCTGCAGGTAGGGCTCACTGACCATATTAGCAAAGAGTCTCTACATGAGCTCGATGATCAAACAGCCTTTTCCTTGGAACTCAGGATGAAGCACCTGTGTTTGCTCCAATGAACCCCCTAGGGTTCCGGTGACGCCCGTGTCTCTCTGTAATGTTCTGGTTGCTCTGCTTCTAAGGAAAGATGCCTGATGCTCGGCTATCGCCTTCCTCGGGTGGGCGCTTTCCCAGGAGTGGGATGGAGGCAGACGGGGTGGGGATGGAGGGACAACCCAGGGTTTATTTCTCTTAAAGCAAAATGGAAACTGATGTCAGCACGAACTCTGATGGAAACAGAACAAGACCGGGTTCAGACGGCAAAACAGCAATTGGCACTGGCAGTGGGACTTTGGTTAGGAATCGCACAAGCCGTTGTGTTTTATGCAGGACTTTGGTTAGGAATTGCACAACTGTTTTACACACCGAGAAGTGTGGTCAGGAGTCAGGGCCTTTCCTGACTCTGAGCAGAATCGGCGCTCGTCATAGGACGCACAACCTTCAGCAACAACCTCCTGGCGTCCCTCCCTCCTCGCAGGGGATCCCCCTGTTCCCCTGTTTGTGCCAATCAGCTTCTTGGGCCGGGTCCTATGAGGGCAGCTGCTTCTAAACTTAAATTTGTCGTGCTCTCACTCCAGCTGTATAAAAATAATGGAAGCTGGTCTACAGGATCCAAAAAACAAGGATCAGACTAATGGGGACACAGGTGAACAACAGATCAAACGGGCTTTGCTAATGCAGTTCCACAGGGATACGAGAGCAGACCTCAGCACTTTCAGATACTCAATACCGTATGTTTCAGTACTTTCAGACCATGAATTTCTTGCACCTGTTTTTATGCCCCTGGGTATGTTCCAGTGTCTCCTAGTTATAGTCTATGGGAACTTGAATACAATTTTCTATCCTACTGTTGTGTGAAAATTGTATAAATCTTGAAAAAAAAGTGAAAGTGTTAGTCACTCAGTTGTGTCTGACTTTGCAACCTCATGGACTGTAGCCCACTAGGCTCCTCTGTCCATGGGATTCTCCAGGCAGGAATATTGGAGTGGGTATTCTCCAGAACCCCCGTGGAGAAGCCAGGCCCTTCTCCAGGGGATCTTTCTGGCCGAGGGAC
The DNA here is from genome assembly GCF_029378745.1 of Bos indicus. Taxonomy (NCBI): domain Eukaryota; kingdom Metazoa; phylum Chordata; class Mammalia; order Artiodactyla; family Bovidae; genus Bos; species Bos indicus. The sequence continues at coordinate 62,165,277 of NC_091778.1, forward strand.
AGAATCTGAGTCTCTGGCATTGCAGTCATACTGAATTGGTTCATGGAGTTTTCAGGTCTATTGTATCATACTTCTACTTTTCTGTATATTCATTCTATTAATTTTTGAGAGTTTGATATTGAAACTCCAACTAAAAATCTTAAAAATAATTCTAAAATCCAAAATACTTAAAAATAATTGTAATATATAATAAAAACTATATGTAATTTTGCTCTGTGTTTTCCATGTTTCCTGTAAATGTGTTATCATACCCTCATAATTTAAAAAAATAAAAAAGAAAGAGAAAGAAATTTTTTTTTTTTAGAAAATGGGTTTGGAATCAGTCAGGCTTGGGTGCAAGCTACTACACCATCGAGTACTAACTGGATGATCTTGGCTCTCTTGACTGACCCCCATTCCTCAGATGCCAGTGCACATGCCAGACCATTGTGAGAGCAATGCAGCAATCACTGGCGGGGGGTGGGGGCGGTTCCCCTCGTGCTGGACCCCTAAGAGAATAAGTAGAAACTGCCTAACAACCTCCCACTGGCCACTTTTGTACAATCCATGGGTATGATGCAGCCACCCCAGAACCAGAGTGACAGAAGTCTCTGAGCGAGATTGTATCCAGGACTGTGTCATTCGGTAAAGAATGGGATAGTTGAAAGTGGTTAAAAGCAACAGTCTGGAACTAAAAATGGAAAGATTGGGCAAGATATTAAAAACAAACCAATCCCAACAACCTCCCAAGTCGCAACAAGAGTTGGGCAATAGGAGAATGGCCTGAGTCACTGTGAAGGAGAGGAAGCTAGGAGAGGTTAGAGACTGGATGAAAGAGGCTGGAGAGACTGCAGGGGAAGCGGGCTGAAGGTTGAGGACGTGAAATGGTTTTTCCAATCCCAATCTGGGTTTATTTTTATCTCCCTCGTGAAATGTAAAATAATTCACATGACAATCTGATTGAGACCTTATGGGTACCGTCTCCATTGTGCAAGACAGGAATATTTTGGGCAGAAGACCTCTGCCAAATGGTAACAGAAGATGGCCCGTGTGAGCTAGAGTCAAGTGGAGCACAGGGAGGCAGCTTAGTGAATCTGGGGAGAGGAGGCCCCTGGTGTGGATAATGAGCGCCGACCTTAGAATCCTTGTTAGAATCGCCTATTGTTTGTGGCATCGTGGACTTAATGAGGCAGGACTTCTGATCCATGCCCTCCAGTCTGTCACTGAGGGGGCCGTGCAAGGACCGTCTGCCTGTGTCTGAACAAAACCCGAGGCAGCTCTCGGATGCTCCCAGAGCTTAACTCTTTCCACTGCAGTGCCTGAAACTGATGGGAAACTGCAAAGTTTAGACATCTGGCTCACGAGTCACTAGCTGTGTGTCCTTCAGCATTACAGCATGGTATCTACAGCAATCTAGATGAGCTCTTAAAACCTCAAAAAACTCCAATGGCTAGTGGAGCCCCAGCTCAGACAATCTGTTCCTAATTTTGCTTTGCCCTTGGAGGACTATTAAGAGTTTTATAAAAAAGATTGCCATTTCCACGCTGGCCAGCTCAGGCTGTTCAAGTCTCAAATGTATGGTAGAGAGTGAGAATAATCAGAGTTATGAAAACTCAGTCCCTCCCATCAACTCCCAGGTACAGGCTGTACAATCACTGGGCAATTTCATCATCTCCTTCATGCATCTGTGTTTGTTTAATGTTGGAGTGTCTTTGGAAGTTCTTGCACAAATGGCTATCTATAAATCCCCAACCATTAGCTGGCCTGGGACTTTCATACGGGGATCCAAAGAACTAATCAAAAGAATATTTTGGTAACAATTCTATGTTTATAGAGAGGATCTTTTTTTTTCCCCTATAAGGAGCTCAAAGTGCTTTTCATTAAAATATTACAGCACGTCTACGAGGTAGGTAGTAGGTTGGAATCGGTAGCTCTGTAATTTATAGACAAGTTGCTCGACCTCGAGCCAGCACGTCAGAGTCGAAAGGCTAGAAAGAGAAACACCCCATCAGCTCAGTGCACACACTCCACGCTGTCGTGTAGAAGCATGCAAGCCAAATAAAGTGTGAATTCAGATCCACTGCAGAGAAGGGAGCACTTGACCAACCTGTAAAATGTATTTCTATAAAATATACTTCACAAATACAGAGGTTTTCAATGATATTCTAATAAAAACATCAGGGAGCCTGTATCTACCTCTCAAAACCAGAGAGATAATTCCGTGTGTGGTAGGGCGACAGGCTTGAGAAATAAATTACAAAAACATACAAACACAGCATATTAAAAAGCAGAGACGTTACTTTGTCAACAAAAGTCAAGGCTATGGTTTTTCCAGTAGTCATGTATGGATGTGAGAGTTGGACTATAAAGAAAGTTGAGAGCCAAAGAATTGATGCTTTTGAATTGTGGTGTTGGAGAAGAGTCTTGAGAGTCCCTTGGACAGCAAGGAGATCCAACCAGTCCATCCTAAAGGAAATCAGTCCTGGGTGTTCATTGGAAGGACTGACTGATGGTGAAGCTGAAACTCCAGTCCTTTGGCCACATGATGCGAAGAACTGACTCATTTGAAAAGACCCAGATGCTGGGAAAGATTTAAGGCAGGAAGAGAAGGGGATGACAGATGATGAGATGGTTGGATGGCATCACCGACTCAATGGACATGAATTTGGGTAAACTCTGGGTGTTGGTGATGGACAGGGAAGCCTGGCGTGCTGTGGTTCATGGGGTCACAAAGAGTTGGACACAACTGAGCAACTGAACTGAACAAATACCAGCAAAATTCTCAAATTGGCCTTTTTGAGGAAGACTGTTAGTTTACAATTGTACATTTTACAAAATACACATGGAATTTTCCAGGCAAGAATACTGGAGTGGGTTGTCACTTCCTCCTCCAGGGACTCTTCCTGACCCAGGGATCGAACCCGTGTCTCCCTGTTGGACAGGCAGACGCTTTCCCACGGAGCCACCTGGGAAGCCTGCGTACAGCATACCCCACGTTATATAATGTTAACGAGTAATCCTGCTTTCTTTTCTTCCACATCTCCTGGGATATCAGACGTTCAACAGGTGACTCTAATTGTTGATATGAAGGATTCATGCAGTAATTGTTGCTGCTTCCAATAAAAGACTGCAAGTATAAGGAGACCCGTTTACAATCCTCTGGGGTGCCTGTTGGTTTGTTTACAAGAAGACTGACTCTCTGAAGAGAAGATGAGGAACTTCCACAGGGCAAATGAGACTGATCTTTCGCTCTTTGAGCAAAATGGTCAGCTGCGCTACGACCCAAATCACAATTTTCTGTAATGATGACCTCAGAATTCTGCTGATAAAGAGAGAAAAACACTTTGCACTGACGTCCTTTCCCTCTTAAAAAAAAAAAAAAAAAAATCAGGTTACAAATCCTGCCGAAGGTGAGGATCCAAAATTAAAGAGAAGAAAACCCGATACACTTGGAGTATTTTTTAAAGACATTTCTGCTTACTTTTACCCACCGACAGCTCCTTCAAAAGCAAACTCACTTGAAAAAGCATGAGAACACAGAGCGCTGCCTAGAATTCAGCGTTCTTTCAGCAGGGGTTTGACTTCTAGCAAGTTTATTCTGCACAACTCCTGGATGCTGGCTCACTTTACACATATATCACCTTTGAGTCAGCTGCTAGATAAGCCCGGAACGTATGGGTGGTTTCATCACCTGCCATGACTCAGACTGAAATGCAGATGATTTTCTGCAGGCTCAGAAGACAGAATAATGGGAAAAGTCTTCTTTTTGACTCCTGGCTCCCCATCAATCACTTCATGAATAAAAGAGCAAGGCAGCCATCAGCAACCATGATTCCCAGCGGGCTAGAATGACAAGTCATCAGATGCACCAGGACTCAGAAGAAATAAGGGAGGGACATGTGGCTCTCCTGCAAGGTCTGAGACATGAAAAGACAGCTGTCATGGTGGTGGGAATAAGCTGATACAGATGGGAAAACCACAAGTTATCAGCTACTTGAAGTTTGGAGACACTGAATGGATTAAAGGTAGAATGCAAAATCTCCCACCTCAGGTGTTGAGCAAAATAAGAAACCACAGAAGAGAAGATAATGATAAGGACAAGATAATCGCAGGACATCCTTGGTAGTCCAGTGGCTAAGACACCATGCTTCCAATGCTGGGGGTGCAGGTTCAATCTCTGACAGGGGAACAAGATTCCACATGAAGCATGGTGTGGCCAAAAAAAATATTTTTAATTTAAAAAGAAAAAAAGAAGGTCTAATATGTATTACTTATTCAGTAGAAATGAGACATGATAGTAATCCTCTATGCACACAACCTTTTATTTTCTGAATTTACACATAAGAAAGTTAAGGCTTAGGTAAGGAAATTTGTCCAAAATCAGAGATGAGACTCAAGTCCAGGACTTTCTGACACTATAGTCCAGAATCTTCACAACTTTATCTTATTGAGGGGGGGAGGGAGCAATAAGAAAAACACTAGAAATGAAGTAATAAGACAAATGATTGGAGAAAATACTGACCATATATGTGACTGAAATGTAGGTAATACAAAAATGGCCTTTAAAAACCCATAAGAAAAAGATAAAATCGTCAAAATGAAAGTAAGAGTCAAGGAAAACTAAAACACAAAAGTTTCTAAAAATGAAAAAAAATTGTTATTGTATTCCTTTCTATTCTTGCTGTAACAAGTTACCCCAAACTTATTGGCTTAAAAAAGCATATTTTTTCTTCTCATTTTTAACGTTTCTATTTTATGATTGGAGTACAGTTGATTGACACGATTGTGTTATTTCTGCTGTACAAATGTGATTCAGCCACAGATACACATATATCCCTCCCTCCTGAGGCTCCCCCACCTCCCACCCTCTAGGTCACCACAGAGCACCCAGCTGAGCTCCCCAGCATCATTTTTTGTGTTACACGTAAGCTGTGGAGGTCAGAAATCCAGCGCAGGTCCAGAGGACCGCCCTCCTCCTGGAGGTTCCCCGGCTCACCAGCTCCTGAAGACCACCCCCTTCCCTGGCTCTTGGACCTGTTCCTCCACCTTCAAAGTCAGCAGCTGAACGCTCATCTCCTCACTGAAATCCGCTTCCATTCTCACATTTTCTTTCTCTGACTTTGACCCTCCTGCTTCCTTCTTCCAAGGATATTTAAATGACATTAGGTCAACCAGATAATCCAGCATAACCTCATCTCAGAGCTGTTCACTGAATCCTATCTGTGAGGTCTCTGTTACTAGATAAGGCAATGGGCTTAGGGGTGCTAGGACATGGGGATCAGGCCATGGACAGTTTGGGGGGAGGGAAGGATTCAGCAGACCACAGTTGTAACCAAAAGTTCAATCAAAAACAACAAAGATGCCATTTTTCACCCATTGAACTGACAGGAGTGCAGGGTACAACCACACTCCGTAGGTAGGAGCAAAAATTGGCATAGGTTTCGGCACAGAAAGGCTGTGTGTGGGTGTGTGTGCGTGTGTGTGTATATATAAAACTGACCATTCCCTGTCTCCAGATGATCTTCCTGACCTAGGGACCAAACCCAGGTCTCCCGCATTGCAGGCAGATTCTGAGTCACCAGGGAGACCCATATAACTAACACAGAGAACTATTCATCAGCACATATCACTGTATCTCAAAGAGCTTATCAAGTTATTCCTCCAGCTTAGAATTCCGTTTATTGGAGTTGGTCATAAGGAAATCACCATAGACATTAATGAAAGATGTTAGCCTCAATGACAACAACCTACTGTGTTTCAGTAAGTAACGGTATTGTCATCTAATAGTATACAATGTTACTAGAGTAGTGTGTGTTCATACTGCAGGAAAGGGTTATATTGTAGAAAAATATCTACAGTTAAGAAAATGTCTTAAACGACAAAGGCTACAAATAAATAGCATATTTACCCATTTTATAAAGAATATTTTAAAATAAAAAGTGGGTATTTTTTATCTTCTCTGTGTCTTCCAGCTTTTCTCCCATGAACGTGTGTTACAGTTACAATGATAACAACATTGTTTCCAAAAGATCCTTCTTCTTCAGCTTGATACCAAGCAGGAAGAGCTTCAGCCTGTCTAGGCGATTCGATTCGGAGAAGGATGAGCTCATCTCCTGGGACATGGCCAGCCTTGGAGTCTTCTCATCTTCCCCACTATCAGTAAAGCCCATGACAGTTCATGAAGATGGAACACTTCCAGGGGCCAGGAAAACACGGCAGAAAGAGAAAGGGCTTGGATCCATGATCTAAACTGGAAAGGCAGCGCCACTATTTACGGCCTGTGTGATCCTGGACAATGTGCTGAACTTATCAGAGCTTTGGCTCATCATCAGTAAAGCGGTACTGCTGATACTTACCTTCCAGGATTCCATGAAGAATAAATGAAATCATTAAGTGTCACGTATGCAGGTGCTCTGGTGTCAGGAGGCTGGGAACTCGGAGCCTGGGCTGTTCCTTCACTGTGTGCCTGAGGCCAGAATGCTCTGACCTTTTATGTCTCAGCTTCCTCTATCACAGGACACTGGAGTGAACAGTGCCTGGAGTTTACGGCTATAAAGCACTATAATTATAGTTTTCTCTGCGTATAAGCTCAGTAGTGGGATTTCTGTGTTGTATGAATGTGAAAGTGTTAATCACTCAGTCGCATCTGACTCTTTGTGACTCCATGGACTGTAGGCTCCTCCATCTATGGGATTCTCCAGGCGAGAATACTGGAGTGGGTTGCCATTCCCTTCTCCAGAGGATCTTCCTGACCCAGGGATCGAACCCAGGTCTCCTGCACTGCAGGCGGATTCTTTACCACTGAACCACCAGGGAAGCCCTCCGAATCATATGGTGGCTCTATATTTAGATTTTTAGGGAATCTCTACACCGTTCTCTCAGGGAAGGCGATGGCACCCCACTCCAGTACTCTTGCCTGGAAAATCTCATGGGCGGAGGAGCCTGGTAGGCTGCAGTCCATGGGGTCGCAGACACGACTGAGCGACTTCACTTTCACTTTCATGCATTGGAGAAGGAAATGGCAGCCCACTCCAGTGTTCTTGCCTGGAGAATCCCAGGGACGGGGGAGCCTGGTGGGCTGCAGTCCATGGGGTCACACAGAGTCAGACGCAACTGACGCGACTCAGCAGCAGCAGCACACTGTTCTCTATAGCAGCTGCATTAATTTACAATTCCCACTAATAGTGCAGGAGGGTTTCCTTTTCTCCACATCTTCTCTAGAATTTACTATTTGTAGATTTTTTTGATGATAGCCATTCTGACTGGTGTGAGGGCTACGTAACTGCATTTTTGATTGGCATTTCTCTACTAGCGATGTTGAGCACCTGTTCATGTGCCTCTTGGGCATCTGTATCTCTTTTTTGGAGAAATGTCTATTTAGGAGCACCACCATGTGTAAACAAACAGCTCGTGGAAGCTGCAGTACAACCCAGGGAGCTCAGCTCAGTGCCCTGTGATGACCTACAGGGGTGGGGTGTAGGGGGTGGGAGGCCCAAGAGGGAGCGGGGATAAATGCGGACATATGGCTAGTTCACATTGCTGTATAGCAGAAATTAGCACAATATTGCAAAGCAATGATACCCCAATAAAATTAATTAATTAAAAAAATTTTAAAGCACTGTGGAGTTTAGCACAGGGCCTGGCCTCCCAAACACTGTGAGTGAATGATAGCTAATACCACAGGTGCTCAGCAAATCATGAAGTTTTGTCATTTCTAACGATTGTATTACACAAGCGCATTCTGATAGTTTTTGGTTATCATCATGATGACAAAAATCAGGTTACTCTTCTCTTTATCACTCCAATTAGGAAAAGTCAAATGAACAAACCTTTGTACTGGCCAGATTCACAGCTTGAGAAAATACATCTTTCAAACTCTCCCTCTGACACTTCTCTCTGTGTCACTGAGAATGGGGTTGTTTGGAATAAATGTTCCCAAACTGATGATCCTTCGAAATGAGGCTTAAAAAGAATGTTTCTGGAGACCTTTCAGCAATTGCTTAGGTTCTTTTTTTTAAAGAGTCTCAAAACTTTTTATCTAGAACACCTACTATGTGAGATCCTTTGAATATTGGGTTGCAATTTTTAAAAAAGAGAGCTAAAACATGTGATTTAAACCCTTGAGAAACAGTTCGTCTATGGAAGGAGAAAAAAATCCATACAAATGCAAACTACTTAGGAACATACAATAGAAGACCAAAACCCAGAGGTTTTTAATATGGACACGGTGTATGCTGTAGGAAAGATGGGGTAAGAAGATTGACATTCTATGTACACCGAATTGACAAACACTCTCAATGTCCGTGGTCAAAAAAAAAAGAAATCTACCTGAAGACCTGGCAAAGGTCCCTTGCCTGGCAAGTGACCTCAGTCTCTGGAACACTGGACCTTGAAGTCTTGCCTGTGAAATTCTGCTGACTGAAGGTGTCTGCGGTGTCTTCCTCTGCTGCTGCTGTGGTTCAGTCGCTCAGTCATGTTCGACTCGCTGCGACCCCGTGGACTGCAGTGGCCAGGCTTCCCTGTCCCTCAGGATACCCTGAGTTTGCTCAAACTTATGTCCACTGAGTCGGTGATGCCATCCAGCCATCTGTCCTCTGCCTTCCCCTTCTCTCATCCTCAATCTTTCCACTTCCTTTTTTTTTTTTTTTTTTTACAAAATCTATACTTCCGTGGATTCTGCAACTATTAATGCATCTGTCACCGCTGTGTTGCTGGAGACCTCTTTTCCTCACGGCGCTCATAATTCTCTGCTTATTCCCCAAGTGCTGCTGTTGCTCAAGGCTTCATCCTTGACAGTGATCTGTAGTCAATCTACATGCTGTCTCAGGGAAGAATTTTTCAACCAACATCAATGCTTATGATTCCAAATTTACATCACTGACCTGATCCGCTCACCCAGACTCTAGACCCTGTAGTTCTGTCTCCTGGATGCCTCCACTCAATGTTCCAAAATATTTAAGTTCAACTTGTCCAAGACAACACATCATTCATTGCTCTTTCCCAAACCCACCTTTGTATTTGCTGATCTTGGCTACTGACTTCAACACAGCTGTATGAACCAGAATGTTAGAAATCATCATGGATTTCTCCTTCCTCTCAGTTCAGTTCAGTCGCTCAGTCGTGTCCGACTCTTTGTGACCCCATGAATCACAGCATGCCAGGCCTCCCTGTCCATCACCAGCTCCTGGAGTTCACTCAAACTCACGTCCATCAAGTCGGTGATGCCATCCAGCCATCTCATCCTCTGCCATCCCCTTCTCCTCCTGCCCCCAATCCCTCCCAGCATCAGGGTCTTTTCCAATGAGTCAACTCTTCGCATGAGGTGGCCAAAGTGCTGGAGTTTCAGCTTTAGCATCATTCCTTCCAAAGAACACCCAGGGCTGATCTCCTTTAGAAAGTCCTTCCTCTACACCTTCCTTAACTAACAGCCAATAGACCCTAAACATTTTGCAATCATCCCCTCCTCTCTAGGGTCACTGGTAACATCTTGATTCCAGGACTTATTGTTTTTCTTTTTTCCACTTGAGTATAATTTCTTTGCAATGCTGTGATTGTTTCTGCTGTAGGACAATGTGAATCAGCTGTTTGTATACATTATGCCCCCTCCCTCTTGAGCCTCCCTCTCTCCCTGCCCCCTCTTCCCACCCTCCAGGTCATCACAGAGCACACAGCTGAGCTCCCTGCGCTGCAGAGCAGCTGCCTACTAGCCCGCTGTTTACACACCGTGGCACACACGTCAGTACCACACCCTCTATTTGCCAGACCTCGCCTTCCCCCCGTCCATGCGGCCATTCTGTATGTCTGTGTCCCTATCCCTGCCCTTCAAATATGTTCATCTGTACCATTTTTCTAGATTCCACACATTACCTGTTTTTCTCTCTCTGACTTACTTCACTGTGTGTATGACAGTCTCCAGGCCCATCTACATCTCTACAAATGACCCAGTTTCATTCCTTTTCGTGGCTGAGTACTATTCCATTGTATATCTGTATCACATCTTTTTTTCCATTCATCTGTCATTGGACATCTAGGCTGTTTTTATACATGTGTCCTTTTTGAATTATGGTTTTGTCAAGATAAATGACCATCAGTGAGATGGACAGCTACACATAAAAGAGTGAAATTAGATCACTACCTAACTCTATACACAAAAAGGAACTCGTTGCTTTTCTTACAAGGCAAGAGCTTAAATCTATCATTTTCTCCCTTATCTCTCAGAGTACCCTTATTCTCATACATTAGCAACAGTCAGCTTTGTAAAAGCCCAAATTTGGCCGAGTAATCCCCAATTTATCCTCATAGACAATGCTTCAGTGATTCTCCTTCATGCCCAGGGTAAACACCCAAGCTCCTGGCAATAAGACACAAAGTGAATCATATCCCCGCACCATGCTCCTTCACAAGACTTACTCCTCAGAACTGCAGAACTTCTAGTAAAATTTCACAAAGCTATTTTGTTTCCTCAGCCTACAATTTCCAAGCTTCTTCTTCCTGCTTGATTCACCCAGCATCTACATGGATAATCTGTGACTGTTTTTCAAGAATCATCTAAGTTACCATTTCCTCTGTGAAGCTTTTTCTAACTGTTTCAGGCTGATTTAGAAGCCCCTGCTTTGAATAAGAATAAAAGATCATCTCTATCACAGGGAACTCTACTCAATACTTTGTGATAAACCAGAATAGAAAAGAATATGAAAAAGAAACTGAATTACTTTGCTGTATGGCAAAAATTGAATGGTTTGCCTTGGAAACAAACAGAGATCATTCTGTCATTTTTGAGAGTGCACCCCAGTACTGCAAGAAACCTATATGCAGGTGAAGAAGCAACAGTTAGAACCAGCCATGGAACAATGGACTGGTTCCAAATTGGGAAAGGAATACATCAATGTTGTATATTGTCACCCTGCTTATTTAACTTATATGCAGAGTACATCATGCAAAATGCCAGACTGGATGAAATATAAGCTGGAATCAAGATTTCCAGGAGAATTATCAACAACCTCAGATATGCAGATGACACCACCATTATGGCAGAAAGCAAAGAGGAACTAAAGAGACTTTAGATGAAAGTGAAAGAGGAGAATGAAAAAACTGGCTTAAAACTTAACATTCAGAAAACAAAGATCATGGCATCTGTTCCAATCACTTCATGGCAAATAGATGGGGAAACAATGGAAATAGTGGCAGACTATTTTGGGGGGCTCCAAAATCACTGCAGATGGTGACTGTAGCCATGAAATTAAAAGACACTTGCTCCTTGGAAGAAAAGCTATAACAAACCTAGACAGCATATTAAAAAGCAGAGACATTTCTTTGCCAACAAAGGTCTGTCTAGTCAAAGCTTTGGTTTTTCCAGTAGTCATGTATGGATGTGAGAGTTGGACTATAAAGAAAGCTGAGCACTGAAGAATTGATGCTTTTGAACTATGGTGTTAGAGGAGACTTTTCAGAGTCCCTTGGACTGCAAGGAGATCCAACCAGTCAATCCTAAAGGAACTCAGTCCTGAATATTCATTGGAAGGACTGATGCTGAAGCTCCAATACTTTGGCCACTTGATGTGAAGAACTGACTTATCAGAAAAGACCCTGATGCTGGGAAAGATTGAAGGCAGGAGTAGAAGGGGACGACAGAGGATGAGATGGTTGGATGGCATCACTGACTTTATGGACATGAGTTTGAGCAAGCTCCAGAAGTTGTTGATGGACAGGGAAGCCTGGAGTGCTGTGGTCCATGGGGTCACAAAGAGTCAGACATGACTGAGCAACTGAACTGAGCTGATGGCAGAAATTAAGACAACATTGCAAATCAATTACACTTTAAAAATATTAAAGAAAAAGCTCACCTCTAAACCATGAACCTTTTCAAAGACTCTAGTTTTTGCAGGACACTTCATACAGAACAGCCCCTTTGAGGTGACTGTAAATCCCATCCACACTGCTTCCAGCATTTATCATTCTCTGCACTCTCTGCACAGCCCAGATTTGCAGATTGCAAACTGCAGTCCAACTTGCTGACTATCCCTGGAGGGAACAGGGACATTTGCAAAATTGGGACAAACTTTGCAGAAGCACTCAGGAGTGGCTGCCTATCTTTATCCTCCCAAGAAGATGTGGGTCAACGGCTTGCTTCCTGTAGCCTAAACTTATAAGTCATGGTGAGCTTCCACATGTAATTCTTTTCCTGAATGACGTGTGATATTACACTCAAGAATAAGACCCAGTTCGTACCCACAAGGCAGAAGAGCATGATGTCTGTCTCGCTTGGCTCCGGAAGACAGCAGAAGCAGTTGGGATGCACTAGAAAGGCAGAAGGTGTGAGGGACCAGTCCAGAAAGCCCCCTATAATACTCATAGGAGCTCCTTCACGGTGACCCTGACAAGGCAGAGAGTAGGAAACCATCCAAACCCAAGCTGGAGGTCTCTCTGTTATATGTCATGACTCTTCCAAATGTGTGTGGTTTCCCAGCAAAGGAAGATTTGAACAAGCAGAAGCCTAGGACTCTGCGAAGATGAGCCTCACTGATCCAGCAGGTCACCTGACAGCCCCAAGGGACACTAAGTCCACAGGAGAACAAGCGCGGACAGTGGGTGGGGGGTTACACCGAAGGAGGCAGAGGGGCCTCTGCACGTAGCATCAGCGGTAGAGCCAGGGCTGCCTCCCTATCAAGACGCCGACCTGCTCCTTCCCAAAGCCTGATGAACACGTTCTCTGGAGTGCTGACTTCTGATGAAGATTCTGCATCCGCGGCCTTCCTGACCCTAAACTAGACCACCTGGGCTAGTTGCAACCCAGACCTGCGCCGGTGACACCCATGGCCTGCCTCCTGCTGGTAAACCTGAAGAATCATGTCCGAGTCTGTGCGACCCCATGGACTGTAGCCCGCCAGGCTTCTCTGCCCATGGGATTTTCCAGCAAGAATACTGGGTGGGTAGCCATGCCCTTCTCCACGGGATCTTCCCGGCCCAGGGATGGAAACCAGATCTCCTGCACTGCAGGCAGATTCTTTACCATGTGAGCCAACCGGGAAGCCCGTAAACCTAACTACTGCTGGTTCCCACCCTCCCCCCAGGCCCCTGTCCGTGTCCAGCAGGCAGCAGGCTCCTCCCTCCTAAACCGAAGTGCTTGCTGTACTGGTACCGCCACTCAGCCCGTGAGATGAACGTTCAAAGCCAACCTTTCCTCTGCCATTGAATTCAGATAAAGCAAAAGGCATTAATTAGATTACACTCCAAACACCAGCTTTCTTTCATACTCTGGGATAGATTTAGGGCTCCTGGAAATGAGAAGCTAACAATAACAGCAGCTTGGGCCAGGGAAGGGCGGACCCAGAGATGGACTCCCGCCCATGGGCGCTGCCCAGAGGCTCAGCACACAATGGGCCGGACCCACCTCCACCTCTGCTCCCAAGCTGTCCAGCCCCATCCTGACCCTTAGCGCTTCTGGCTGGGATCCGAGGGCCCTGAGTTTTCTGCGAACAGTGATGAGGAGAAGGGAACACTCTGTCCCGGCGATCCGTGGCAGGCATGGGTTTTTGCCCTTGGCAACTTTCTTAGATGGCTGAAAGATTTAAAGACTTCAACCGAGTGCACTGCTCTGACTTCCCCCTTTCTCAGAACGCCTTCTCTACAGCCGGACCTCTGGTTTCCATCCCCGGCATTCCAGTAACACTGCCCTTTCCAAGGTCAGCAGCAACCTCATTCTGAATAAATCTCAAGACAGGTTCTCGGCTCTCCTCCTCCCTCACCACACCCTCCTTCCTAAAATGCCCCCGTCTTCCCTCAAACTGTGGGCTCTTTTCTCCTGACTGGCCGCCTTTCTGCCAACTCTTGCCAACTCATCTTCTTCTCTGACACTTCCGAGCGGTGGTTGTCCTGCTAAGTGTAACCCTTCTCCTCTTCCTCCTCCGTCTCTTCCATCCTTCCCTTCCCCTCCTCCTCCGCCTTCCTCTTTTTCCTCCTCTCTCTCTTCTCCTTCTTGCTCCTCCTCTGCTTCCTCTTTTTCTACACACTCACATCCTCAGTAATCGCTTCTGCTCCAGGACCACTCAGAACTCCCCAGAGGAACGTTCATCCTCAGCTGTGACAAGCTCCGGGCACTGCCACAGTCCTCTCCTTTGGCCACTGGGCTACAATCCTGACCTGCCCCTACTCAGGATGGGGCAAATCCCAACAAAGAAAAAATACCTTTTGTTTGGAGATCAGTGAATCTACCTCTCTAACGCTCTCTCTTTGAACCTCAAAATCAATGTTTGGCTTGAAAATGAAATTCAGAGCCTGGTTGATGTAAATTCCCTTCCTGTCCTTTAGTTCCATCGGGCTAAAATTGATGCTGAGCCTGAAGTGCTCCCTTCAAAGCTCCTTCCAAACTGTTTGCCTCAGTCCCATTGCTTTCTACTTCTTAGCTTTAAACTTGGCACCGCCCTCTTGAGTTGACAGCATTCACAGAATAGCAGATTGCCATTTCTTACTCCAAGAAACCTTCCCGACCCAGGGATCGTGCCTGAGTCTCTTGCATCTCCTGCATTGGCAGAGGGATTCTCTACCACTAGTACCAACTGGGAAGTCTCCCTATTACATCATCCAGGGCAGAAAGATGCCTGCAAGAGAGCCCTTGTTCTCACTGAAGGAGTGAGGTAGGCTCAGCTTATGCAGAATTACAGACTATGATCAGGGTTTAGAAAGAGGTTTACAGATGCTATGATGAGGGGGTAACAGGAGAAACTGACAGCATCCCAAGGTTCAGGGGAAAGGGTGCGCAAAAGCTGGGATTTGAAAGATGAGAAGCAGTCCACCGTCACAGAGTCTAGTGGGAAGGACATTCCAGGAAGCAAACATGGAGTGTGCAGCGGTCCTGTGCCGAGAGGAATCTTGACGCATTTGAGGGTCAGGGGAAAAGGCCAGGATGACTGGACTGCAGAGAGTGGGCTCAGGCTTAGCAATGAGCTGGAGTTGAATCAAGTAGGGCATTATGGAGCTGAGAACATCCATCTTCATCTCCCCTTACACAGATATTACAAAGGCTTCCCTGGTGGCTCAGCAGTAAAGAATCCGGCTGCCATGTAGAAGACACAGGTCCAACCCCTGGGTCAAGTAGATCCCCTGGAGCAGGAAATGGCAACCCACTCCAGTATTCTTGCCTGGAGAATCCCACAGTCAGAGGAGCCTGGTGGGCTGCAGCCCATGGGGTCACACAGAGTCTGACGCGACTGAGAGACTGAGCCAGCACCGCCACAAGGCTGTTACTCAGCTGCTTTACTCTCCTTTAAGAGTCTCCCGGGGGTGGCTTTACTCGCCTTTAAGAATCTCACGGGAGTGCAGCAGATTCACAACATGTGTCAAGATTCAGATGCGCACAGAGTGGCTCAGTTACACACACACGTATCTCTGCTTTTTCGAGTTCTTTCCCCATTTATTTTATTACCGAATATTGAGTGGACGTCCCTGTGCTACCCATTAGGCCATTTTGGATTATCTATCTTATTTCAAATTTACTTTTATTGGAGTACAGCTGTACAATGTTGTGTTGGCTTTGGTTGTAAAGTGAGTCAGTTTTATACACACACACGCCCACTCTCTTCTAGATTCTTTTCCCATGTAGATCATTGCAGAGTGCCGAGTCGTTCCCTATGCTCTATGGTGGGTCCTTATTAGCTCTCTGTTTTACACACAGCAGCATGTATATGTCCATCTCAGTCTCCCAGTTAATCCCTCCCCCATTACCCCCTGGGAGGTAATGTCTTCTGCATCTTCAATGACTTTAATCTTGACCTGACCAGAGTTACCATGAATGCAGAAGACATTCTGCATTCTGGGTGGGGAGAGATGCTCAGGAGCCAGCCAGGAGGCACAGCAACTCCTTGAAGAAGTGCGGTCAGTGGGAGGGATTATGACCCGTCTGTCAAGCAAGACTTGGCACCTCTCCCCTGACATGGAAAGATTAAGCCATCTCTAAACACTGGAATCGAGATCTCCAACTTTATCTCTCCCACATATTTCCCTGATGATTTTCCCAAGAACTCCTTCTGTAAGACTGCCGTGGAGGGACTTCCCCGGAGGTTCCACGGGTCAGATGTCACCCTCAAAGCTGGGGGTGTAGGTCTGATCCCTGGTCCGGGAGATAAGATCCCACGCATGTCACAGCCAAAAAATCAAAACATCAAACAGAAGCAATATGGTAACAAATTCAATAAAGGCTTTTAAAATGGTCCACATCAAAAACAAAAAACAAAAAATACTCTAAAAATATTCCTATGGAAATACTAAAACATAATTACATAAAAATCCTAAAAGAAGAGGCTATATGCGTACATGTCATTGCTGCTGCTTGGCTTGACCTTGGAAATGGTCATCCCCACTGGGGAGAGGAACAGATTCAGGAAACCCACGTGAAGAAAGCAGGCTCTTGGGTCCGTGTTCTCATATAATGCAAACGCAACCACAGTAACAAGGGTTGGCACACCTGACAAAGAATGCGGGAAACAGCCAGACTGGCGAGAAAGCCCCTGGGGGCAAGGGTGGTAGAGTCCGCTCACCCCAGGCCGCGCGAGACAGGCTTGAGGCTGCCCTCGGCCCCAGCTCAGAGGGACAGGTCGTTTCAGGTTCCAGCAAGCCCAGTCCGGTCACAGGCAGCAAACAGCACAGTCAGAAGGAGTGAGTGACTCTGCCGTCTGTGTGAGTGTGTGTTGGCCCTATAGCCGGGTCGACCAGATGCCAGCTGGCAGTCAAGCTGAAACTCTCTTCTTAAAGAGAAACCAGCATGCCCTTTACATAGACCAGAATCCTTCCTTCTGGTTTAAGCCCCTGCCCCCCAGAAAACCATCCTGGGCTTTGCAAACCTAAGTAAAAACACAGCCCTCCCCCCACCCTGCCGACTTCCCTGCCCTCCCCAGCAGGCATCTGCAAATCCCTCCTGGGCACAGATGCAAAATACTTGCCAATCCTCCTTTTGGAGATTTGTGGGGCAACCAGCCAACTGGCTGCCCGCAGGTTATTCACACTGCAATAGGAAACAAATTTCTTGCTGCAGTTATCCTTCAATGTCGACTGTTTACCCCAGGAATAAACTAATTGCTGCTGTAAAACACCCTTTCCCACACTGTCCAGCACACATCTGTAAATTCCAAGAGGGATGGGGGTGAGCCAGTTGCCAGTTGGCTTCTGGAAGGGAATGGCGACTGGCCAACTGGAAGCCAGTTTATTATTCATGGTGGAAGAGAACTTGAACTTCTTATTGCAAATACCCTGCATGCTTCAGCATTTGCCTTTGAAGTACACAACTTGGACCTTAATTTGTAATAAGTCCGTGTTTACCGCTGGCTGTGGACTGGTTGTAGAGGCATAGGAAAGGGAAGACAGTATCATACCTCACATATTTACTGAATACCTACAAAATGCCAGGTGGCATGCTGGATGCTGACAACTGGCATGAGAGTTTTATTATTCTTAGAGGAATTCTCAGAAGTGGGGTAGAATCCATGCTCTCCATTGTTGCCAACTATTAGACCTGTAAGTGCAGTTTTGTTCCAATACTCACTCAATTTCTCTTCCTTACACTTTCATCATCAAGACTGGGGGTCTCACCAAGGTTTTATATGGTGCTTGACAAGAGCATCTTCTGAACTAGCTCACCTTCAGAAGGTCTATGCTCTTGTGCCTTTGAACAAACTATCTGTTGTTGTTATTCTTTAGTCATGAAGTTGGGTCTGACTCTTTTCAACCCCATGGACTACAGCCCACCAGGCTCCTCTGTCCATAGGATTTCCCAGGCAAGAATACTGGAGTGGGTCACCATTTCCTTCTCCAGGGGATCTTCCCAACCCAAGAAACTGAACCCACATCTCCTGTACTGGCATGCAGAGTGTTTACCAATGAGCCACCAGGGAAGCCCCACAAACAAACTATGGTTTCTGCCTAAAAGCCTCTCTTCTGCTTCTCTGATTATGAAAAGCATAACAAATCTCTGAAGACTCAGCCCAAGGCTGTCTACTGTATCCTTACCAGCATCCTATAAGGATACAGTAGGAAAACCTACAAAGGACCACAGTGAGCCCGGGCTTGTGAAGATGGAAACCAGGAAGTCCCCAGGGCCCAACCCTTTTCACCCTGTCTTCCCAACACTGAAAGCTATCTTTATCCTCTGCTGCTCTCTGCCTCTTTCCTGGCTCTTCTCTGAGGTGACCAGCTTCTTCTGATCATTGGGTCCAATGTAAACCGTAGCCTCCTGGCTGTATCACCTTCAAGGTCCGCTGGTCATCACCAGAGATTACACTCTCCGTGTTGCTTACTCAACGAAGACTCTACAGCACTCCTGATCTACAGTGGACGGATCCTCCTCGGGTCAGATATCTTAGCTGTGGTTGGAAGCTGGGTTCCGAGACCCTAGACCCTACTGTTTCAGTAAAGCCATGGACAGGTTCAGGGAAAGCTTTGTGAGCAACACAGCAAAACAATGTTCTGTAACTTTCCACACTCCAGGGGTCACTAATGTACGCTCCTGTCGCCCCAACCCAAACACACACCCTCCAATCCATTACGCTACCTACGCCCCTGTGGGTGCATAGGTTACCTTCCTGCCCGGTTATCCACTGGCACAGCCCACCACAAATAGGCTTTCAAGCAAGGTTCATTGAGTAAGCCATTTAAAAATGTAAACCAGACTGTGGAACTCGCTTGCTTCAACATGCCAGTAGCTTCCCGTTGTCCCTAAAATAAAACCCAAACTTCCTCCCATGACCTCAAAGGCCAGAGGGGCTGGGACCCTCCGGGGCTCGTGTCAGTCAGATGCCTGTCGCCTCCTCTTTTCCCGGTGCTCAACCACACGGCTGTTTTCTTTTATTTCCTCTAACACATCAACGCCAGGCTCAGGACCCTGACAGGCCTTCTTCCCTCAGTCTGGAATCTTCTCTTGTTCTTCTCGAAGCTGGCTTCTGCCCATTCCTGCTTCGGAATCCAACTGAAATGTTGCCTCATCGGCGAAGCCTTTCCTGACGAACCTCCTGGTCCCACGGTCCAGGCACTCACTCTGCGGTGTGCGCCGTGTGCATCGCCGCTGGGGACTGTTACTCAGCTGGTTTATTTACTTCTCTCCTGTCTTCGTCCCAGGCGGACCGTAAGTGCCACAAAGTGATATACATGTCTCCTTCCTCCTCACCCACAGAGATGGAGCGCTTGGCACGCAGTAAATATTTGTTGGTGGATGAATGTATTGGAGGAGGATGATTTGAATTCTGACTTGATCACGGATAGTGACCCTGGGCAGGATGTGTCTCCTTTTTAAAAATAATTACTTTATTTCACTTTTAAAATGCATTTATTACTGAAGGATAGTTGATTTACTACATTGTGTTAATTTCTGCTGTACTCCTAAGTGTCAGTTTCCACTTCTACAAAACCAGGAGACTCCAGAGCTGATATAAAGATTATTCTAATCCACTTGAAAACTACTCAATCCTTCCGCCCTGAGATGATTTCCCTAATTAACCTATCTCATTCTGACATCAAATGCCTATGCTGACATATTATTTTGCAGTTATGCTCTTAGTTATCACAAGGTCTCTGGACACAGGATGCAGCAGTTCTTGAAGAAAGAGAGAAATCTGGGTGACCCGGAATTTTTGAGACTCCTGAAATATCTTTTGAGAGGATAGAAATTCCTAAATATGGAATGTTTATAAAAACATGTTTATAAAAAGCATGATAGTAATAAAACAGCAATGCTTCTAAGTGAGCACGTTCATGTTTTAAATGCAGAAATGTACAACGCAATGTAACTATGCTATGTGTAGAAAACTGCCCATAATTCCTTCAACAAAAGCATTCGTCAGGGGCTTACTGAATGTCAGTTATGGGCATTAAAGACCATTGCATGCATGCTCAGTCATATCCGATTCTTCGTGACCTTATGAGCTGCAGTGTGCCAGGCCCCTCTGTCCATTAAACATCACTGTCCACCTGCTATTTCAATTAATATGACAAAACCTGAGTGACTGTCTGTTGTTTCAGGGATCCCAGTGAACCATGCCCCCCAGTGTTTACATCCTATGAGAGACCACCCACACTGAGGCTGAGCTGGGCCACAGGACCAGCTTTGACCAACAGGACATTTAGGAAGAGTAATGCAATGGACAAGACACTTGAGAGTTCCTTGGACAGCAAGAAGATCCAACCAGTCAATCCTAAAGGAAATCAGTCCTGAATATTCATTGCAAGGGCTGACACTGAAGCTGAGGCTCCAATGCTTTGGCCACCTGATGCAAAGAGCCGACTCACTGGAAAAGACCCTGACGTTGAGAAAGACTGAGGGCAAAAGAAGAAGGGGCAGCAGAGGATGAGATGGTTGGATGGCATCACTGATGCAATGGACATGAATTTGAGCAAACTCCATGGAGTAGTGGAGGAAAGAGGAGCCTGGTGAGCCACAGTCCATGAGGCTGCAAAGCGTCGGACACGACTTAGTGACTAAACACCACCAAGATATTCAGGAGCACGAGGAGACAGAAGAAAACGAGCTGTATGCTGGCATCTGCATGTGGCCCTCGAGAGCTGCCTAGCTTCCTGATGGTTTCCAGTTGTGATTTTAAGAGGTTATGGTCTTTTCATAAACTGACCTTCCTTTAGAGTAATCTGAGTAATATTCTATTCCCTGTAGCCTTGACAGTTACACCTAAACAAATTTCAAACAGGAAATGATTTCCACTATGGAAAGTCTACCTAAGGATGATTAGGACTTTTCTAGCTCCTTTTAACAAGGGTTAAATTTCCAATAAGCAGGTTCCCATGCTTATTAGGTGGAGGCAATACAGGGGGGAAAGCCTGGGAAAATGTTTTCCAGGACGGTTTTCTACCCAGAACGACTTGATTCTTGACCAAATCATTTGAATTATCACCACTACTAGACTGCCAAAATGCTGGATTTCAAGTGTAAGGGCCCAGGGTCATCTTCAGACGCTTGTTTCCAGGAACTCCCCATTTGATCCAGTTTTCCTGGTGTGTGAGTGTGCATTGTACACATGCTAACTCACCACTACAAATGTGCATCACTTGTGAGCAGCCATATCAAACCTTACAAATCTAGAAGGGAAATGATTAAGCTAGTCGAGGGGGGAGGGGAGAGATCAGTGCTGCAAGAGAGATTAACCCGACAACTAAATTTTTATATTGAACCTGACTTTGATTAGACGATTTGAACCCTTAGAATAATTTACTTTGGTTTCTCTTTGTCAGATTTATGAAGTTCTCCCCCTTTAAAAAAAATGTGTATATTGCTGAAAGATTGTAAAATTTAATAGCAAACAGATTACACACTTAGGAAGAGACTAAGCACAATTAGCGCGCACATTCCTCCCGCTCCTATAAATAACTTGGTTTCCTTTCCGTGTCTGCAAATTTCATTAGAGTGGTGGAAAAAAAGCTGGGGAGAGGAAGGAGGAAAAAAAGAAAAGCCCTCTCTCTCACCGCAAAGTACAGATCTGCTCACTCAATCAGGGGCTTTGTGCTATGCAGGAGCGGGCTTGAGGGGCACCCCCTCCCCCATCACGGACCACTAGCTTTGGAAAGAGACTTTTCGACATATGGATTTGAAATTCACCTGCTAAAAAGATCACATAAATCTCGGCTATTCAGCAAGCAACCTGCTTCCTCGGCTCCTCCACAGGGAAGTGCAGTGATCTGACAGCAAAGGTTTTGTCCCACACCACTCAATTTCAAGCTGTATATACTTTGGACAAGCGACCTAATTTACCAGTTATGGTTATTTTATATCTGTGAAAAGAACAACAACAAAATAAAACTCCAGCTTCTCAATTATTAGAAGTCAAAGCAAGTATTAGTGAGAGGGCGGTGCTTGGAAAGGGGTCAAAGTCTGGAAGCGTGAGACACGAGCCATCCCCTCCCCCAGTCCTCTCCAAGAAAATGTCCACACCAAAACGTCTTTGGAACATGTTGGGAGCATATTGGCTTTATGTTCAGTTCTTGGATGGGGTCTGTTTATATAAAGTGAAGGGAAGAATTTGTATCATGTGAAGCAAAAAGCACTCCTTCATCATTATCTGGATATTTCAAGCCCTGGGTATGTTACTGATCTACATTTGTGTGAGAACTTGCATCTAATCTTAAAATTCTAATCTGGCTGCTAGGGGCACCCAAAACACCAAGCCACTCCCTAATAAAATCTGTAGAGCTTGATTTCATGCACTAGCCTCAAAAAAAAAAAAACAAAAAACAAAAAAAACACAGTAAATGTGACACAGAGCACTAAGAGGAGTTGAGACGAAAAGCAAAGACTTCCTGACGCTTGCATGCGCTAGGGATGCATTAGGGATATTAGTAGCTCAGTCGCGTCTCTTTGCGACCAAATGGACTATAGCCCATCAGGCTTCTCTGTCCAAGGAATTCTCCAGGCAATTCATTAGCGATATTTGATGACAAAGAATAGAAACCCATTTTAACAAGGTCGACTAAAGAAAGACGTCATCGCTAACATGTGTCTTGTAAGGAGTAAATATCAAGGGTGTATAAAGAATTCCTATGAAACAACAATAGTAAAAGAAACAACTTGATTTAAAAAATGGGCAAAGGACTCGAATAGACATTTTTCCAAAGAAGATATACAAGCATGCGAAAGGTATTCAACATCACTAATCACTGTTGTTATTGCTGTTCTTTATTGTCTAAGTCATGGACTCTTATGCAACCCCATGGACTGCAGCCCTCCAGGCTTCTCTGTCCATGGGGTTCCCTAGCCAAGAATGCTGGAGTTGGTTGTCATTTCCTTCTCCATGGGATCTTCCCAACCCAGGAATGAAACCCATGTCTTCTGCACTGGCAGGCAGATTGTTTACCACTGAGCCACCAGGAAAACTCAACATGGTACCTAGAGTAATCAGTCCCAAAGGAAGTAAACCCTGGACATTCCTTGGAAGGACTGACGTTGAAGCTGAAGCTCCAATACTTTGGCCACCTGATGCTAAGATCCTACTTATTGGAAAATAACCTGATGCTGGGAAAGATTCAGGGCAGAAGGAAAAGGAGACGACAGAGGATGAGATGGTTGGATGGCATCACTGACTCAATGGACATGAGTTTGAGCAAGCTCTGGGAGATTGTGAAGGACAAGGAAGCCTGGCATGATGCAGTCCATGTGGTCACAAAGAGTCGGACACGGCTTAGCGACTGAACAACAAAATAAACAAACAAGAGTAATCAAATCCACAGAGACAGAAGTCGAAGGGTGGTTCCAAGAGCTAGTAGAAGGAGGGGACAGAGCTGATGTTTAAAGCTGGGATCCCCAAGCCTGGGCCATCCCAGCCCATGGCCTGTGAGGAGCCAGGCTGCACGGCAGGAGGTGAGCGGGGAGCAAGGGAGCCAAGCTTCATCTGTATTTATAACGGCTCTTCACTGCCCCCAGATGGGACCACCTAGTCTCAAGAAAATGACTTCAGGGCTCCCCATGAGTCTGACACCTGTGAGAGACCCTGAGTCAAGGAACCCACTTAGCCCATGCCCAGACTCTTAACCCACTAAACATGTGAAATAAATGTGCGTTATTCTAAGCCATCGAGTTGATGACAATTTGCTATATAGCAACAGACAACTGATGCCTGCCCCATTCCAGTCTACAGACGAGCCTCCTCCACCAGGACTGCAGCTTCTACATTTACCTGGAATGCAGTCTGCACCTGGCCACAGCATTGACACCAGATTCCCAAATGCTCCTCACAGGCAACCTCACTGGCCTCTGGATCTCAGTTCCTTTCCCCTAGGAGCATCCAACCAGCCAGCCAGTGTGAAAGCCATTCATTAAAGCAGACAGGCACCTGCTGCGAACAGGCTGCACCCACCTGTCATCAGGACTGTGCTGGAGGGTCAGTTCAGTTCAGGCGCTCAGTCGTGTCTGACTCTTTGCAACCCCATGGACTGCAGCACACCAAGCCTCCCTGTCCATCACCAACTCGTGGAGCTTGCTCAAACTGATGTCCATTGAATTCGTGAGGCCATCAAACTACCTCATCCTCTGTCATCCCCTTCTCCTCCTGCCCTCAATCTTTCCCAGCATCGGTCTTTTCCAATGAGTCAGCTCTTCGCATCAGGTGGCCTAAGTATGGGAGTTTCAGCTTCAGCATCAGTCCTTCCAATGAACACCCAGGACTGATTTACCTTAGGATGGATTGGGTGGATCTCCTTGCAGTCCAAGGGACTCTCAAGAATCTTCTCCAACACCACAGTTCAAAAGCATCAATTCTTCGGCGCTCAGCTTTCTTCACAGTCCAACTCTCACATCCATACTTGACTACTGGAAAAACCATAGTCTTGACTAGAGGGATCTTTGTTGGCAATGTCTCTGCTTTTTAATAAGCTGTCTAGGTTGGTCATAACTTTCCTTCCAAGGAATAAGCATCTTTTGATTTCATGGCTGCAGTCACCATCTGCAGTCAATCATCTGCAGTGATTTTGGAGCCCCCAAAAATAAAGTTCCTTACTGTTTCCACTGTTTCCCCATCTGTTTCCCATGAAGTGATGGGACTGGATGCCATGATCTTCGTTTTCTGAATGTTGAGCTTTAAGCCAACTTTTTCACTCTCCTCTTTCACTTTCATCAAAAAGCTGTTTAGTTCTTCTTCGCTTTTGGCCATAAGGATAATGTCATCTGCATATCTGAGGTTATTGATATTTCTCCCGGCAATCTTGATTCCAGCTTGTGATTCATCCAGCCCAGCATTTCTCATGATGTACTCTGCATATAAGTTAAATAAGCAGGGTGACAATATACAGCCTTGACGTACTCCTTTTCCTATTTGGAACCAATCTGTTGTTCCATATCCAGTTTTAACTGTTGCTTCCTGACCTGCATACAAATTTCTCAAGAGGCAGGTCAGGTGGCCTGGTATTCCCATCTCTTTCAGAATTTTTCAGTTTGTGGTGATCCACACAGTCAAAGGCTTTGGCATAGTCAAAAAAGCAGAAATAGATGTTTTTCTGGAACTCTCTTGCTTTTTCCATGATCCAATGGATGCTGTCAATTTGATCTATGGTTCCTCTGCCTTTTCTAAAACCAGCTTGAACATCTGGAAGTTCACAGTTCACGGATTGCTGAAGCCTGGCTTGGAGAATTTTCAGCATTACTTTGCTATCATGTGAGATGAGTGCAATTGTGCAGTAATTTGAACATTTTTTGGCATTGCCTTTCTTTGGGATTGGAATGAAAACTGACCTTTTCCAGTCCTGTGGCCACTGCTGAGTTTTGCAAATTTTCTGGCATATTGAGTACAGAACTTTCACAGCATCATCTTTCAGGATTTGAAATAGCTCAACTGGGATTCCATCACCTCCACTAGCTTTGTTTATAGTGATGCTTCCTAAGGCCCACTTGACTTTCACATTCCAGGATGTCTGGCTCTAGGTGAGTGATCACATCATCATGATTATCTTGGTCATGAAGATCTTTTTTGTACAGTTCTTCTGTGTATTCTTGCCACCTCTTCTTAATATCTTCTGCTTCTGTTAGGTCCATACCATTTCTGTCCTTTATCGAGCCCATCTTTGCATGAAATGTTCCCTTGGTATCTCTAATTTTCTTGAAGAGATCTCTAGTCTTTCCCATTCTGTTGTTTTCCTCTATTCTTTGCATTGATCGCTGAGGAAGGCTTTCTTATCTCTCCTTGCTATTCTTTGGAACTCTGCATTCAGATGCTTATATCTTTCCTTTTCTCCTTTGCTTTTGGCTTCTCTTCCTTTCACAGCTATTTGTAAGGCCTTCTCAGACAGCCATTTTGCTTTTTTGCATTTCTTTTTCATGAGGATGGTCTTGATCCCTGTCTCCTGTACAATGTCACGAACCTCATTCCATAGTTCATCAGGCACTCTATCTATCAGATCTAGTCCCTTAAATCTATTTCTCACTTCTACTGTATGATCATAAGGGATTTGATTTAGGTCATACTTGAATGGTCTAGTGGTTTTCCCTACTTTCTGCAATTTAAATCTGCATTTGGCAATAAGGAGTTCATGATCTGAGCCACAGTCAGCTCCTGGTCTTGTTTTTGCTGACTGTGTAGAGCTTCTCCATCTTTGGCTGCAAAGAATATAATTAATCTGATTTTGGTGTTGACCATCTGGTGATGTCCATGTGTAGAGTCTTCTCTTGTGTTGTTGGAAGAAGGTGTTTGCTATGACCAGCGCGTTCTCTTGGCAAAACTCTATTAGTCTTTGCCCTGCTTCATTCCATACTCCAAGGCCAAATTTAAATTTGCGTGTTACTCCAGGTGTTTCTTGACTTCCTACTTTTGCATTCCAGTCCCCTATAATGAAAAGGACATCTTTTTTGGGTGTTAGTTCTAAAAGGTCTTTTAATTCACTGATTCCTAGAATGTCGACGTTCACTCTTGCCATCTCCTATTTGACCACATCCAATTTGCCTTGATTCATGGACCTGACATTCCAGGTTCCTATGCAATATTGCTCTTTACAGCATCAGACCTTGCTTCTATCACCAGTCACATCTACAACTGGGTGTTGTTTTTGCTTTGGCTCCATTTCTTCATTCTTTCTGGAGTTGTTTCTCAACTGATCTCCAGTAGCATATTGGGCACCTACAGACTTGGGGAGTTCATCTTTCAGTGTCTTATCTTTTTGCCTTTCCATACTGTTCATGGGGTTCTCAAGGCAAAAATACTGAAGTGGTTTGCCATTCCCTTCTCCAGTGGAGAAGTAGTGGAGGGTAGAGTCTCATTTTTAGGAGATAGTAGCCCCGGAGGCCGTGACCAGTGTCCTTAGCACATCATACTTGTCCTCTCCCTGCTTTTATTTTCTTTTGAAATGAGGTTGAGAGGGAGGGGATACATGTATACATATAGCTGATTCAGGCTTCACTAGTGGTAGAGAACTCACCTGCCAACGCAGGAAACATAAGAGACACAAGTTTGATCCCTGCATTAGGAAGATCCCCTGGAGGAAGGCATGGCAACCCACTCCAGTACTCTTGCCTGGAGAATCCCATAGACAGAGGGGCCTGGCGGGTCCATGGGATCACAGGGTCAGACACGACTGAAGGCACTTAGCTTGGATGCACTGCTGATTCACTGTGTTGTGCAGAAGAAACTAAAATAACACGGTAAAGCAGTCATACTCCAGTTTAAAAAAAGAAATGGATCTGAAAACAGGATTATTATCAAAGTTGCCAGGAGACTTCAGAATCCTTCTCCATGAATGAAAGACACAGTACAAGTAATAATAACAGTAGTCACATTATCTAAGCTTTGCAATGAACTGAATAAATAAAACTAAGGAAACTGTATAAGCAATATCCACAATGCCTAATCTTACAACTAAAATCTTACTTTTTTATATTTAAACATTACAGTGGACTTCACAGGTGCCTGAAATTAGATTAGTGCCCAAGGTAAGTTTTCCTTGTTTAAAAAACTTACCAAGTGGTGAAATATTCACAATATGGTCAGTTCAGCTTCCATTAGAATAGTTGTTCATAGGGCTTCCCTGGCGGCTCAGATGGTAAATAAGTCACCTGCAATGCAGAGACCCGGGTTTGGTCCCTGGATCAGGAAGATCAACTGGAGAAGAGAATGACTACCCAGTCGTTATTCTTGTCCGGAGAATCCCACGGACAGAGGAGCCTGGCTACTGTCTGTGGGTTCACAAAGAATCAGATATAACTGAGCGACTAAGCTCACACAAACACACGCACACAAAAACCATCCAGTAACCCCCATATTACCTGTTTTTTCTTTTGAATGTATCTTGGCTAGCTGCCTAAAATCCTTTTTCAAAAGAAGTCTTTCTAAAATAAAGGGAGAAATGTTCTTCTCTTTTCTAAAGGCCTGTTTATTGAGGTGTTTTGAAAATATAACCAGTGGGGAAGCAGAACTGAAATGCTTGGGACCTTGGGTTTGCCTAAAAGCCTTTTTTTTCCCATTCTATTTTTTTATTGATGTATAGTTGATATACAATGCTGTGCCAATCTCTGCTGTATGGCAACATGACTCACTTATTCACCTTACACATTCCTTTTTAAATATTATTTTCCATTATGCTTTTTTTTAAGCTGCTCCTAAATAAAACTAGGTAGCAGCCATCTGCACACAGATGTGTTTTGCTTAAACCAGGAGCTAATGTGTTAAATTCTTTATTGTTTCCAAACACAGAGCAGACTTCTACCTCTTCTCCAAAAATGTTGCATAATTAATAAAATTCATATCATCAAACCAACTCTTTGCTCTTCTTTGCTTGCAAAAGTCATAGTTTATTTTCCTATTCTTCCTTTGAAGAAAGACACTGGTGATAGATGGTAGATGACAGTCCAGGAATTCCACCAAAACGACAGCACACGCCCTGTGAGCAGCTGGGGCTGGCAGAGGGCCTGTCTTCTGTGCACATCGAGGGCAAGGCAGCCAACGGAAAGAAGCGGTCACATCCGAGCGTGCCACAGACCCAAAGGGCATCTGCGCTGGGCATCTCCCACACACAAACACAGCTGCGTGAGGTCAGTCTGGCCTGCACAAACAGGACAACAGGTGGAGCAGCTTTGACGAACCGCAGCTGAAAACTCCTCTGCAAACCCCCTGTGTCTAATGTCACCTCTTTAGGTACCGTGCAGCAGGCAGGCCCTGGATGGAAGGCACAGGAGGGCGGGGCCAGCCCGTGCGCGGGCGTGGGCAGCAGTCGTATAAGGAGGCTCAGAGCCACCACCACTGTCCCCAGCTCCTGTGCTCCAGCGGTTGGGCTTGCCTGACTGCCCGGGCCACACCGGCATCCCTGCTTGGCCTGCATACGACACAGGGGCAGTCTCTCGCAAGAAAGACAACTGTGTTTGCTTTTTCCATCCCACATGAGTTGGCTTTTCAGTCTGAGAAGAGGGAGAACCTCAAGTCTGAAAGTTGCCACCTAGGATTCCGTTATTGGGAATTTACACAGAGCACAATGGTGGGATGCGTCCATGCCCGGGATCTTGAGCATATGCAGCTACATCTCTACATCCATACAGCTATCTAGACAGATGACAGATAGATATCAATAGATAGATGATAGGTAGATGGATGATGGAAAGATACATAGATGGTAGACAGATGATAGAAAGACAGATATCAATACATAGATGCTAGACAGATAGTAGACAGATGACAGAAAGATGATTAATAGATGGAAAGATAGATAGACAGACAGATGAAGGACAGATACAGTACTCAGCTACGTCCCTGGGTTTTTTTCCCTCCGAAGGACTGATGTAACACAGAGCCCTTGGCTCTAACTGCTAGAGAAAAGCTGAAATAGCATCATCTATGAGTTCTACAAACCTTCACCATGCTTCACTCGGCAGCACCTAGGAGACACTGCAGGAATCCTTGAGCACCTCCGACCAGCGAGTCTGCGGATTTTTCACTCTAATCTTCATTGGCGCACAGCTGCTCTGCACTGTTGCGCTGGTCTCTCCTGCACAGTGAGCCAGCCGCGCGTGCACACCCATCCCTCCCTTTCGGACTTCGTTCCGCTCGGTCGCCAAGCGCCCTGAGCAGAGTGCCAGGGCTCTGCAGCATGTTCTCACTAGCTGTCCATTCTACATTAATACATACTATCAACAGTTCATCTGTGCCGATCCCAACCTCCCAGTTTCTCCCACCCCCGCCTTCCTCCCTCGGTATCCATACATCTGTTCTCTACATCTGTGTCTCTATTCCTGCTTTGCAAATAGGATTATCTATACCATTTTTCTAGTTTGCACGTATATGCATTTGATGGGTTCCATGAAGACAGGAACCAACCCATGGGATTTTTTGATGACCATATCCCCATCACCTGCAACAATGTTCTGGAACTCAGGAGGCAGTCAGAAAATACTTCCTGAATGAATGAATAAACGTCATAGCAAGATATGATGGGACATTAGGTAGCAAAATCATTCTATTTCCACATATGATGGGGTCTCAAAACCCAGGACTCAGTTTTCCCAATTCAGTTCACATTCAGTGAGCAAAAATTAGTCAAATTAGTAAAACAAAAGCTTAAAATTTGTTAATAAAAATAGGCTAATACCACTGTTCCTTCGTATCATTAGTGCTAACCAGGGCCAGATCCAAGAGAGCTTCATAAAGATCTCATAGAAGATTAACAGGGCATCTCAGAGGTAAGAGATCAGCTAAGAAATAATAAACAAATCAGAAAGTGATAAGTGTCAGTCACTCAGTTGTGTCCAACTCTTTGCAAACCCATAGACTGTAGCCCACCAGGCTCCTCTGTCCATGGAATTCTCCAGGCAAGAGTATTGGAGTGGTTTGCCATTTCCTTCTCTAGGAGATCTTCCCAACCTAGGGATGGAACCGCGGTCTCCTACAATGCAGGTGGATTCTTCATTACCTGAGCCACCATGGAAGCCCCCAACAAAGAGGAAATTTCCAACCTGTAGTGAAAATTCAGCAAGTCAATTGTAGAAAAGAGAAAAGCTAATATAACTTGTTTTAATGAATCCAGGGGAGAAAAGATGTTTCTGTATGCTATACGACTATAATTATATTCATTTTCTTTCTTCTTTCAACATTTTGTATTTCAAATTTGTTACCTGGGATGAGGAAAAAAAAAACATGTCTCTTAATAAAAAGGAAGGAGAAGAGAGGGGCAGAGGGAGACGTGGGTGAGGAGAGGGAACAGGAGAGGGAAGGAAAAGACCTCATAAAATGAAACAAGACAGGCAAGTTCTTCATAGCTCTAAAAGCACTAACTGAAAATGGATAAAAGTCCTATCAACCAGCTGTTTTGTTTCCATGACACTAAAAACTACTGGTTTTACTTCTTCAGAGAATATCTTGAACTGATTAGTTACTGTGGCATCGTGGAGACGTGCCACCGTGTGAACAAAGAAGATGGCACACAGGCTCGGGGGACCCCGGGCTGTGGGGGGGACTCGCTGCCTCCAGGAGACCAGGCCCCAGAGCTCAGGGCAAGCCTCATCCAGGGGATGCTCATGGCGAGCCTCGTCTGGGG
Organism: Bos indicus; assembly: GCF_029378745.1. Taxonomy (NCBI): domain Eukaryota; kingdom Metazoa; phylum Chordata; class Mammalia; order Artiodactyla; family Bovidae; genus Bos; species Bos indicus. The sequence continues at coordinate 62,196,240 of NC_091778.1, forward strand.
ACGCTGGCGGCCTTCAAAAGCTTCCCCAGAGGATCCCTCTGTTCTGGTCAGGGGACGGTATCTGAGACTCAGGAGTGTGGACCCCTGGGTTCTACTACCCATCCATTCAACAAACAGACCTGCGAACTGAAACATGTATTTTCAACGCTCCAACACTCCTTTCTTCTGCAACAACTAGGATAATGATTTCTGTCCTATTTATTTGCAACATAAGAAAGCCTAGGGTAGGAATGTGTATTTTCTAAATTAGTGAAAAGCAGTGTCATTGATACCACCCACTATGATGTCCCTTCAAGAGAAGGCCTCATGTGGGGGTGCGAAGGTTGGAGGAAGGCACAGTGGGGGACTTTGGGACGGACGTGTGCACACGGCTATATTTAAAATGGATCACCAAGAAGGACCTCCTATACAGCACAGGGGACTCTGCTCAGTGTTACGTGGCAGCCCGGACGGGAGGGGAGTTTGGGGGAGAGTGGGTACGTTTGTGTACGGCTGAGTCCCTTCACTGTCCACCTGAAACCATCACAACATTGTTAATCGGCTGTACTCCAATACAAAATAAAATTTAAAAAAAAAAAGAGGAAGAGAAGACAGAGTGGTCTAGTGTGAAAACAAGAATCACAAGAGTCTGAGTTTTGGTGAGGACACCCCCTAGTTAGTGTCAGGGTTTAAATCAGCTTAAATCCAAGGACAAGAGTCACCTAAGGGTCTCTGAACTGAACGTTCTGACTACAGTATGCAGGCTCTCTGCCAATTCAAGTGTTAATTTCATGTCAAATGCCCACCCTTGAAATCACCAACCGCTGTCCGTTACAGATTTGGCTTAAAAAGTTAACAGCATGTAAGAACGAGTGAAATACAACAGTTACCAAATTATGACATAACCATGTACAATCACTTTAACTTTTTAAAGTGCTGGTTTAAGTCTTCAAGAGGGATAATGTGGAAAGTGAAAGTTGCTCAGTCATGTCCGACTGTTTGGTACCCCATGGACCATACAGTCCTTGGCATTCTCCAGGCCAGAATACTGGAGTGGGTAGCTATTCCCTTCTCCAGGGGATCTTCCCAACCCAGGGATGGAACCCAGGTCTCCCACACTGCAGGTGGATTCTTTACCAGCTGAGCCACAGGGAAGCCCGAGAATACTGGGGTGGGTAGCCTATCCCTGCTCCAGCAGATCTTCCCGACCCAGGAGTTGAACTGGGGCTCGGGCACTGCAGGTGCATTCTTTACCAACTAAGCTACCAGGGATAATGCGAGCGCCTTAATAATTATGTGTTAAAATTCATGTCACAGAGAAACACAGTGGGGTCAAGGACAGTAGCTTCCGGGTGTGCGTTACATTTATATGTAGACTATTGTCGGCAAACATGAACAAAGCCGCCACCCAGCATGACTAATTAGTTTATGGGGCACATGCTCTGCACTTAACCCTTGTTTGGACTTCTTACATACAGTAACGTCTTCAAAATAGTAGATACTGACTTCACCTGTATCTAATGAGATTTAAAAATCTCTATCTCAAAAAAAAAAAAAAAAAATCCCTCTAAGTGGAGTCAACCAGACACAGAAAGACAAATATCATATGGTGCTGGGAGGGACTGGGGGTGGGAAGAGAAGGGACGACAGAGGATGAGATGGCTGGATGGCATCCCCGACTCGATGGACGTGAGTCTGAGTGAACTCCGGGAGTTGGTGAAGGACAGGGAGGCCTGGTGTGCTGCGATTCATGGGGTCGCAAAGAGTCAGACATGACTGAGCAACTGATCTGATCTGATCACTGATGGTGCTAATGGTAAAGAACTACCCATGCAGGAGACATAAGACGTGGAGGTTCGATCCTTGGGTCAATAAGATCCCATGGAGGAGGGCATGGCAACCCACTCCAGTATCTTTGCCTGGAGAATCCCATGGACAGGGGAGCCTGATGGGCTACACTCCATGGGGTCACACAGAGTCAGACACGACTGAAGCAACTTAGCACACAAGCACACATTGCTTCTGTGTAGAATCTTAAAAAAAAAAAAAAATGATAGAAATGAACTTATTTACAAAACAGAGTTACAGATGTGGAAAACAAACTTATGGTTACCAAATTGGAAAGCGGGGAAGAATTAGGAGACTGGGATTCACACATACACACTACTATATGTAAAATAGATAACTGTACAGCACAGGGAACTCTACTCAGCACTCTGCATTGACCTACATGGGAAAAGAATCTAAAAAAGAGTGGATAAACCGGTTAACCGTGCTATACACTTGAAACTAACACATTATTACAGATCAACTATACACCAATAAAAACTAAAAAGAACAAAAAAGTCTCTCAATAAATCAGAAGGGCTAATGCCTTATGGAAGAAAGTGAAGAACTAAAGAGCGTTTTGATGAAAGTGAAAGACGAGAGTGAAAAAGTTGGCTTAAAACTCAACATTCAGAAAACAAAGATGATGGTATACAGTCCCATCACTTTACAGTAAATAGATGGGGAAACAATGGAAATAGTGACAGACTTGACTTTTTTGGACTCAAAAACCACTGCAGATGGTGACTGCAGCCATGAAATTAAAAGATGCTTACTCCTTGGAAGAAAAGCTATGACCAACCTAGATAGCATATTGAAAAGCAGAGACATTACTTTGCCAACAAAGGTCCGTCTAGTCAAGGCTATGGTTTTTCCTGTGGTCAGGTATGGATGTGAGAGTTGGACTGTGAAGAAAGCTGAGCACCGAAGAATTGATGCTTTTGAACTGTGGTGTTGGAGAAGACTCTTGAGAGTCCCTTGGACTGCAAGGAGATCCAACCAGTCCATCCTAAAGGAGATCAGTCCTGGGTGTTCATTGGAAGGACTGATGCTGAAGCTGAAATTCCAATACTTTGGCCATCTGACTCGAAGAACTGACTCATTGGAAAAGACCCTGATGCTGAGAAAGACTGAAGTCAGGAAGAGAAGGGGACGACAAAGAATGAGATGGTTGGATGGCATCACTGATTCAATGGACATAAGTCTGAGTAAACTCCGGGAGTTGGTGATATACAGGGAGGCCTAGCGTGCTACAGTCCATGGGGTCGCAAAGAGTCGGACACAACAGAGGGACTGAACTGAATGTAGCTGGTCTCTACTATACACGAGATTGTCAAAAAGTCTTTCATCTGAGGACCACGGTAATGAAGTTTCTTTGGCAGCTGAGAAGGATACGCTCCCCACCACCTACCCTCTCCCAGCTGTCCTGGACTCCAGGGTCACAGCCCTTCTTCACGGCACCCCGTCCCGTCCCCCAAGTGTGCTTGCGCTTTAAGCCCCTCCATCGTCTCACAGAAACCGACGGCCATGACTTCCCAGATGCACAGCAAGCAGCAGCCTGCTTTCCACAGGATCCTATAAAATGCTGATGGAGCAGGAAACAGCTATAAAACGTCCCCCGAAATCCTCAAGGGATGTCCTGTAACATTTTCCATGGAAATGCCATAAAATATTCCATGCAATTAGCTTCGCTTAAAGAAACATTTGTCAACGTGCTTCACCTTCGTATAGGTGACTTTTTTTTTTCCCTCAAAATACATGTCATTTACAAAAGTAGTATGTTGTTTAACAAAATACTTAGATGTTATTATCACTGTGGGATTCTGATGGACAGAAAGCTAATCAGAGCAAAATTACATTCTAAAGCTGAAGTCGAATTTATCAGTGAGGAGCGAGTTGGAATAGAGTAGAGAATGCAGGGGGAGGGGGAATTATGAAGAGATTTTTGTTTAGGTAAATCAAACTCCTACCCTTTCAGGGGCCCATTTTCCAGCCTCAGAAAATATGAAATTTCCTTCGAAAGACTCACTGTAAACCATGTGACCCCCGAGAATTCACAGGAATTGAAGTGAACTCCCAGGGTCCCCATCTGACGCCAAGAACCTAGGCTGCAAATCAACCGCTATTTTCCAAAGCATGGAGGAGTGTTACCACGAATCACCACGTGCTGACGATGGAAAACAGGTGTGTGGGTGAGGCTTCCTGACTGCAGCAAGGCCACGCTCAGTCCCCAGGGGGCTCATCTACACCCCGCCAGACGGCTACACCATCTAAGCCACTCCCGACTGGTGTGCAGGGATTTTCCACGGGGACCCCAGGCCTTTCACGGGGCTGCTCAAGTGCAGGAGTATCCCATCACACTTTCCCTCCCTGGAGCCAAGACACCTTGGCCTTCCTGCCCCTTCTCCCAGATGTGTCTGCCTCCTGCCGACTCTCAGGACCTTGCCCGCTTCTGCCCACGGTCACCTGCGGTGGAAAGTGCCTTGTCTGGGTTCATGGGGCTGTGCTGCCAGGTTTCTGCTTAGACGCCTCCCTTTCATGGGTTTCCCAAAATTCTTCTTGCTGTTCTTTGGTTGGACTCCACAATAGAAGGAGACGATTCATTCAGGTTTGTTTTAATATATCCTTTGTTTACTTATTGCTGTGCTGGCTCTTCAGTGCTGCACGGCTTTGTGTAGTTGCAGGGAGCGGGCGCTTCTCTCCACCTGCGGTGTGCAGGCTTCTCTTGTTGCTGAGCACAGGCTCTGGCAGTTGTCTCCATGAGCTCAGCTGCCCCACAATACGTGGGATCTCTCCACACCATGGACCGAAACGGTGTCCCCTCATCGGCAGGCGGATTAAGTCCATTCACCCAGTTTTGAAAGGCATTTTTTTAAAGCTTTGGAAAGACTAGAGCAACAGGGATGGTGGGGAGAGTTAGACTGTGGGCAGTAGGCTTAGTCGTGAGGAGTCACTGTTGAAACAGATGCAGAAAAGGCTCAAACTACAGACAAGGAGCCGAGATCAGCTGTAAGAAGACATGGGCAGAAGTCAGGCATCAAAGGTAGTTTGCTGGGACTTCCCTGGCGGTCCAGTGGTTAAGAGTCCCCCTTCTGCTGCAGAGGGTGCAGGTTGGGGAGCTAGGATCCCACATCCCTTGTGCCCCAAAAGTCAAAACATAAAACAGAAGCAATATTGCAACAAATTCAATAATGGTTTTTAAAAATGGTCCACATCAATAAATAAAGTAAAAAAAAAATCCGACTTTACCAATCATATGCAGATTTGAGGATGTGACCAACTAGGAGATACCCATCAGAAACAAGCAAAGGCAGCGTCAAGGACACAGCAGAAAAGAAGGTAAAATGCACTGTTAAAAGAATGAGCCCCAACTTCATGATGAGTATACACGATGTTTTCTAGACAGATTTATACAAACAGTGAGTTAATTGCATCCAACATGAAAAGCCAGGGGCCCCATTCTGTCACTCCACCAGTTTTAGCCTTCAGAGTATCATTTTGTGACATGATCTAAATCAGGGATCAGGAATGGTAAATATATATTTATTTATCAAGGACTAGGATGTGGAAGAGGACAAACTAAACATCCAAACTGCTCCCAGAATGCTCAGTGCCCTAAATCCATCAGGACGACGCTCCCAGAATTCTCAGCGGCCCCAGATCTGTCAGGAAGGTGCTCACAGAGGAGCAGTGTGATGATGCTGGGACTCCCCCCGCCAGCATCCGGGGTCCAGGTCTTCCTCGCGAGGCTGGCTCAGCCCATCGTGTCGGTCATCTTATGCGTAAGGCCAGAACTGTGGTTTATTCATTCACCCTGAGAAATGAGAATTACCTACTTGTGAATGAACAGTGTGAACTATCCCTGTTGGATGTTCAACGGAGTGAGCCAAGATTGGCGTGTGCAGGTTATGACTAAGAATAGTTAACAAGCAGTCTGAGTGTTCCATGCACTCAGCCTAAGAAAACACAACAGAGCCATCCCGACAACCGGGATGCGCTTGCCAGTGAGTCAAGAGTGTTTAGGACTCCCCAGGTGGCGCCAGTGGTAACGAACCCGCCTGCCAATGCGGGAGACACAAGAGATGTGGGTTCAGTGCCTGGGTCAGGAAGATGCCCTAGAGGAGGGCATGGCAACCCACTCCCAGCATTCTTGCCCAGAAAATTCCAGGAGCAGAGGACCCTGGCAGGCTACAGTCCAAGGGGTCAAAAGAGTCAGGCACGACTGAGCAGGCAAGAATGTTTAAGTCCACCTGATAAAGTTCTGGGCCCCACCCGACCCCAATTCCTGGCCCCGACACCTTCTGAAAAAAACTGCCAACATCTCCCTCTGTGGATTTTCTGTTTGCATTGTTCACGTGTCTGTCTGATGTATGTTTTCCTAATATATTTCGTCAGGCTGCATGCAGTTCCATCTTTACACATTTCTGTTGTGATCTGTGCAAGGACAGGCTGATTCACAAGTTTCACAGGGGCTTTGCTGGTGGTTCAGTGGTAAAGAATCCACCTGCCAATGCAGCAGACGGGGGTTCCATCCCTGATCCGGAAGACCTCACGTGCTGCAAAGCAACTAAGTCCATGCGTCACAACTACTGAGCCTGCACTCGAGGGCCCAGGGACACACTCCTGAAGCCCGTGTGCCTAAAGCCCATACGCGCAACGAGGGAAGACACCGCAGGGAGACACCCTCTCACTACAACCAGAGAAAACCCCTGCAGTAGGGAAGACCCAGCACAGCCAAGAATAAATAAATAAACACTGACACAAAATTATTACAAAAAAAAAAAAAGTTTGACTCCTAGAGATCAATCTCAGGACTCTATTTTCCAGGGCTTAGGGGGAGAGGCTGGCAGAGGTGGGTCACCATTGTTCTCCAGCACCAGAACAGAAGTGCCTTGCTTTCCTTCTCATTTTAAACTTTAATGGGGTTTTCTCTAAAGGCCTATTACTGCACTTTCTCATTTATATGTTCCTATCTACAGACCCTGAATCATTTCAGTCCTCCCAGGATGCTGGATTTGGAAAGCTCTTTTTATCAAGGTCGTTAACGAATTCCCACTAACAAAGGAACTTTATCTGGGTTACATTCAGTATTCACAGGGGCAAAACTGTGAGCTTCTCTGGAGAAACCCTGGCAAATGATAATCAGAAGTATCGCGGAAACAAATGAGAAAAGAAGATAAGTTGTGCAAAGCCCTTTCGTATTTTGGAAAGCCCAAGTTAAAAGCGCGAGACAGATTGAAGGCGAGCTCAAAGTTATACAATGGAAAAATACCGTGCCGAAGATTAAAGGCCTGCCTGCCAGAGAGATAATGCCAAATTTGATGAGAAAATACATAACATTTCCTTTCCTTTGAAACCTTAGTTGATATTTTCCACTTTGACTGGAAAGAAAGAAGCTCTGAGATGTCACTCAGCACTTGGAGAGGGGGGCCTCCTTTCCAGATGCAAAAGCACAGAGGAAGTGCCTCAGGGTTTTTCCTATGAAGGACAAGCCCCTGGAAAGTTCGAGATCAGTTCATAGGCTACGAAAAGGCTGCTTCGGGTCTTTTGTTTTTTGCCTGTGAACATTTTTCTCTCTACAGGGAACTGGGGAACTCGTAAAGGGGGCTGGAGGCAGAGAGAGAAGCGGATAAAGAAAACGGACTTGCCCGTTCCCTTTATTACTTTGTGGCTTAGAGGATACAGTATCTGCCCACAATGCGGGAGACCCAGGTTCAAGTCCAGTATCCCTGGGTAGGGAAGATCCCCTGGAGAAGGAAATGGCAACACTCCAGTATTCTTGCCTGGAAAATCCCATGGACGGAGGAGCCTGATAGGCTATAGTCCCATGGGGTCGCAAAGAGTCGGACATGGCTGAGCAACTTCACTTCACCTCACAGTTGCTTCACAATGCTGTGTAAATTTCTTCTGTTCAGCAAAATGAATCAGCTATATGTTTACAGATATCCCCTCTGTCTTGGATTTCCTTCCATTTAGGTCAACCATAAAGCACTGAGCAGAGTTGATCAAAGCTGTATAGGATACAGCATCGTATACTATGTAATACAGCCTGGGCTATACAGGAGGGACTTGTTAATTATCTATTGTTGTTGTTGCTGTTCAGCTGCTCAGTCATGTCCAACTCTTTGCCATCCCATGGACTGCAGCACACCAGGCTCCTCTGTCCTTCACTGTCTCCCACAGTTTGTTCAAACTCATGTCCATCGAGTAGATGATGCCATCCAACCATCTCATCCTCTGCCGTCCCCTTCTCCTCCTGCCTTCAATCCTTCCCAGCATCAGGGTTCCAATGAACTGGCTCTTCACATCAGGTGGCCAAAGTAGTGGAGCTTCAGCTTCAGTCCTTCCGATGAATATTCAGGACTGATCTCCTTTAGGATGGACTGGTTGGATCTCCTTGCAGTCCAAGGGACTCTCAAGAGTCTTTTCCAACACCACAGTTCAAAAGCATCAATTCTTCGGCACTCAGTCTTCTTCATGGTCCAACTCTCACATCCATACATGACTACTGGAAAAACCATAGCTTTGACTGTAGGGACCTTTGTTGGTAGTGGTGTGATTAAACTGCTTTTTAATATGCGGTCTAGGTTTGTCATAGCTTTTCTTCCAAGGAGCAGAGTAAGTAGGTCCTGTAAATTATACAGCAGGTTCTGTTCATGACTGCGTTCCCTGCTGAGACCTAAAAGCACAACCGCATCCCTGCCCCGAGCTGACCAACCCCGGTCTAATGGGGCAAAACACACACTGTCGGGCAGGACAGGGGCGGGGATAAAAAGCTGAGCGGGGCCAGCTGCAGCTCCAGCCCGCACACGCTTGTCACACTCATTAGATATTCAAGGGCATGCACTCATTAGTGTGGTCCCTGCTCTGAGCAGGCACGAGGCCTCCAGCCGTGTCACATGCTGACTTGCAGGAGAACCCAAGACCATGATTTGCATTAATTGAAAAGTTGTGTCCAGACCTCAGCCCTCACTTCCAAAAGTTCAGGGCAGAACTTAGAATTCCAGGAAAGCACGGCCAGAGAAGCAAAGAGTGAAACTGGATTTCCACCTCAGTTTTGAAATCATTCTACTGATCTGATCTTCCAGCTGAAATCCTTCATTAGAAATGGCAATACTGCTGCTAAGTCGCTTCAGTCGTGTCCGACTCTGGGCGACCCCAGAGACAGCAGCCCACCAGGCTCCCCCGTCCCTGGGATTCTCCAGGCAAGAACACTGGAGTGGGTTGCCATTTCCTGCTCCGATGCATGAAAGTGAAAAGTCAAAGTGAAGTCGCTCAGTCATATCTGACTCTTATCGACCCCATGGACTGCAGCCCACCAGGCTCCTCCGTCCATGGGATTTTCCAGGCAAGAGTACTGGAGTGGGGTGCCATTGCCTTCTCCAGAAATGGCAATAAAACCTGGTTCTTCAACCGGATTCCTCTGCATAATCATTTCATGTTGACAAGAGCTAAGAGCTCACAAACACTCGCACTTCCCAGCTCTGAGTGGAGACCTCCTCCTTGTTTCTGCAGGGGAGAGGCTCCCCACCCTTCTGTTTTCCCGTGTCACCACCCTCACCTCCCCGGATACTCATAATCTGAGGTGAGCTTTTTCTCACTTTTCTGACTTTTTCCATCTATAATGCAGGTTAATGGAGCTACACTGTTGTTCATTGTTCAGTCGCTCAGTCATGTCTGACTCTCTGCGACCCCATGGACTGCAGCACACCAGGCTTCCCTGTCCTTCACGATCTCCCAGAGTTTGCTCAAACTCATGTCCATTGAGTCAGTGATGCCACCCAACCATCTCATCCTCTGTCGCCCCCTTCTCCTCCTGCCCTCAATCTTTCCCAGCATCAGGATCTTTTCCAATGAGCTGACTCTTCTCATCAGGTGGCCAAAGTATTGGAGCTTCAGCTTCAGCATCAGTCCTTCCAGTGAATATTCAGGGTTATATTAATGGAACTAGAACAGCAGCTTGTTTATGGAGGATTCCAGGAAATGATAGGTTGTATTTAAGCAGATTTCCCTTTGAAGAATTTAGATCCCATGGGTGTTACAGGGCAAGTGCTTCAGACTGGACCAACGAGATCACACAAGTGTAACTAGGATGCCTAGTGAAGACTCATTAAAACCCCAGCCCCACATTCAGGGAAAGTCAGATACTGGATGGCATGAAGGAATTATTATTTTAATTTAGGCATAAAGTAGTATTGTGACCATACTTTTAATAAATATTTATCTTTCAGAAATCTCAGGTTGGCCAAAAGGTTTGCATGCATGCGTGCACCGTTGCTTTAGTCTTGTCTGACTCTTTTTGACTCTATGGACTACAGTCCACTGGGTTCTTCTGCCCACAGGCAAGATGGCTGGAGTGGGTAGTCATGCTCTTCTGCAAGGGGTCTTCCCAACCCGGGGACTGAACCTGAGTTTCCTGTGTCTCCTGCATTGCAGGCAGATTCTTTACTGCTGAGCCACAGGGGAAGTCCAAAATGTTTGTTCTGAAACATTTTGCAGAAAACTTGAATGAAATTTTTGGCCAACCCAGTGAATTACCCAATTGTAGAGGGGGCTGGAGAGACATAAATGAACCAGATTGGGTATGAATTGATCATTTTTGAAATTAGGTGATGCGTTCAGGATAACAGATTTTAGTATGGTCTCAACTCTTCATATGAATGACGTTTTCCACAAAGAACCTCTCAAAAATGTGTCTTTTTGTATTCTGTATTTATTGGGGAAATCCACTCTGAATATTCACTGGAAGGACTGATGCTGAAGGTGAAGCTCCAATACTTCGGCCATGAGATTCGAAGAGCTGACTGATTGGAAAAGACCCTGAAGCTGGGAAAGATTGAAGTCAAAAGGAGAAAGGGGTGGCAGAGGATGATATGGTTGGATGGCATCACTGACTCAATGGACATAAGTTTGAGCAAACTCTGGGAGACAGAGGAGCCCGGTGCGCTGCAGTCCATGGGGTTACAGAGTCAGCCATGACTTAGCGACTGAACAACAACAATCATTTCTTAGCTGTGGAATGCTGGGCCAATTGCTCTCTGAGCCTGTCTTTGCCTGTGCAGTTGTAAGAGATGACGGGGCCAGTGCAGAGAAAGTGCTGAGCCGCAGGAGAGAGGATGTGGAGGGCTCCCTGACCATGGCCCCAGGGCTCTGTCCATCCAGGGCGTTCTTCAGCAGAACCTGCCACCAGCCCACGGCTGACCGGATTCCTTCTTGTCTACATGTCAGCCAGCGTCTAGACTGAGCTCAGACTTCTGCTTACTTTATGAAACCAGATCAGGCTTTAAGAATCCAGCCTGCTGTGGAGCCCCGGAGTCCTAACCTCCTATGCGACCTTCCTTCCAACTGCCACCCCTTTCAAAAGAACACAAATATATATTTGGATTTTCCATAAACAAGAGAGCGTGCCAAACAGGTTTGTGCAGATTGCAAAAGAATGTTTCTTTGATTCAGATGCTGAAAATATACCACTGAATGACTGTACTTAAGAAACAGCATCAGTGAGAGCTCTTGTACCAAACCAGTCTGGAGCTACTGCCTGCCTACGAAGAGCTAGTGAAACAGAGTTACAGAGGGAATCAATGAATGTCTCAAAAGTAGTGACCGTATGAACACGTTTTAATTACTATGCCTTTTTTTACCGAACAAGGAGCTGAATCACTCTGCGTATCACTGGTATAAACAAAACACGATGATCTAATAGCATTCTCCTAGAGGGCCTTCTGCTGTGCTGAATTTCCTTAGAGGGGTAAGCCAGTGTAAATAAATACCCTGTTTTTCCAAGCAAGTTGAGAGACAGGATTGATTGCAAGTGGAAGACTTTCTTAAGTTAGAGAGAAAGAAAAGGTTATTTTCCGGTGTTTGCTGTTTTGTGGAGTCACTAACTCGCATCTGACTCGGTATAACCTGCAGCATGTCAGGTTTTCCTGTCCTTCACTATCTCCCAGAGTTTGCTCCAATTCATATCCATTGAGTTGGTGATGCTGTCTAATCATCTCATCCTCTGTCGCCCTCTTCTCCTCCTGCTCTCAGCCTTTCCCAGCACCAGAGTCCTTTCCAATGAGTTGGCTCTTCACATCAGGTGGCCAAAGTACTGGCGTTTCAGCTTCAGCATCAGTCCTTCCCGTGAACATTCAGGGTCAACCTTCTTTAGGACTTGCTGGTTATAGACGCTTAAATGTCACTGTCTCCTCCACTTGCTACAATTCTTGTGGACCTTAACTGCAGCCCCTAGATAATACCTTCTGGGGAGAAAACACATGTCTCTCAAGAATTCTTAGCATCGCAAAGAGGCATCTTTGTGAAAATAGTCTTTACAAATTAGGAATGCTTTGTTTTGTGCAAGAAGTATTAGATTCATGAATTGCAGTGCTGTGTGCAGTCATCAATAGTTAAAATCACAGAGAATGTCCATAAACAAGGGAGGGGAAAATGGAGTTATATTCATATCATAGAGCACAAATCCTCCAAAAATGACCTGCAGGATTTTCCTGAGGTATCACTAAGAAGAGGAATAATGCAAAAGAACGTGTCATTGAGCCCCACCCTGAGATCAGTTCAGTTCAGCTCTGTTCAGTCTCTCAGTCGTGTCCTATTCTTTGAGACACCATGGACTGCAGCACGCCAGGCCTCCCTGTCCATCACCAACTCCCGGATTCTGCTCAAACTCATGTCCATCAAGTCAGTGATGCCATCCAACCATCTCATCCTCTGTTGTCCCCTTCTCCTGCCTTCAATCTTTCCCAGCATCAGGGTCTTTTCCAATGAGTCAGTTCTTCGCATCAGGTGGCCCAAGTATTGGAGTTTCAGCTTCAGCATCAGTCCTTCCAATGACTATTCAGGACTAATTTCCTTTAGGATTGACTGGATTGATCTCCTTATAGCCCAAGGACCTCTCAAGAGTCTTCTCCAACACCACAGTTCAAAAGCATCAATTCTTCGGCGTTCAGCTTTCTTTATAGTCCAACTCTCACATCCATACATGACCACTGGAAAAACCAAAACTTTGACTTGATGGACCTTTGTTGGCAAAGTAATGTCTCCGCTTTTGAATATGCTGTCTAGGTTTGTCATAGCTTTGATTCAAAGGAGCAAGCGTCTTTTAATTTCATGGCTGCAATCACCATCTGCATTGATTTTGGAGCCCCCCAAAAATAAAGTGATTTTATTGGTCCCATTGCCATGAAGTGAGGGACCAGATGCCATGATCTTTGTTTTCTGAATGCTGAATTTTAAGCCAACTTTTTCACTTTCTTCTTTCACTTTCATCAAGAGGCTCTTTACTTCTTTGCTTTCTGCCGTAAGGGTGGTGTCATCTGCATATCTGAGGTTATTGATATTTCTCCCTGCAATCTTGATTCCATCTTGTGCTTCATCCAGCCCAGCACTGCACATGATGTACTCTGCATATAAGTTAAATAAGCAGGATGACAATATACAGCCTTGATGTACTCCTTTTCATATTTGGAACCAGTCTGTTGTTCCATGTCCAGTTCTAACTGTTGGTTCTTGACCTGAATACAGATTTCTCAGGAGGCAGAACAGGTGGTCTGTTATTCCCATCTCTCAAAGAATTTTTCAGTTTGTGGTGAGCCACACAGTCAAAGACTTTGGTGTAATCAACAATACAAAAGTAGATGTTTTTCTGGAACCCTCTTTCTTTTTCGATGATCCAATGGATGTTGGCGATTTGATCTCCAGTTCCTCTGCCTTTTCTAAGTCCAGAATGTACATCTGGAAATTCACGGTTCACATACTGTTGAAGCCTGGCTTGGAGAATTTTGAGCATTACTTTACTAATGTGTGAGATGAGTGCAATTGTGCGGTAGTTTGAGCAGTCTTTGGCATTGCCTTTCTTTGAGATTGGAATGAAAACTGACCTTTCCCAGTCCTGTGGCCACTGCTGAGTCTTCCAAATTTGCTGGCATATTGAGTGCACAACTTTAACAGCATCATCTTATAGGATCTGAAATAGCTCAAGTGGAATTCCATCACCTCCACTAGCTTTGTTCGTAGTGATGCTTTCTAAGGTCCACTTGACTTCACATTCCAGGATGTCTGGCTCTAGGTGAGGGATCACACCATCGTGATTATCTGGGTCATGAAGATATTTTTTGTATAGTTCTTCTGTGTATTCTTGCCACCTTGTCTTAATATATTCTGCTTCTATTAGGTCCATAAAATTTCTGTCCTTTATTTGCCCATCTTTGCATGAAACGTTCCTTCGTATCTCTAATTTTCTTGAAGAGATCTCTAGTGTTTTTCATTCTATTGTTTTCCTCTATTTCTTTGCACTGATCACTGAGGAAGGCTTTCTTATCTCTCCTTGCTATTCTTTGGAACTCTGCATTCAGATGCTTATATCTTTCCTTTTCACCTTTTCCTTTAGCTTCTCTTCTTTTCTCAGCAATTTGTAAGGCCTCCTTAGACAACCATTTTGCCTTTTTCCATTTCTTTTTCTTGGGGATGGTCTTGATCACTGCCTCGTGTACAATGTTATGAACCTCCATCCAAAGTTCTCCAGGCACTCTGTCTATCCGATCTAATCTCTTGAATCTATCTGTCACTTCCACTGTATAATTGTAAGGGATCTGATTTAGGTCATACCTGAACAGTCTAGTGGTTTTCCCCACTTTCTTCAATTTAAGTCTGAGTTTTGCAATAAGGAGTTCATGATCTGAACCGCAGTCAGCTCCTGGTCTTATTTTTGCTGACTGTATAGAGCTTCTCCATCTTTGGCTGCAAAGAATATAATCAATCTGATTTCAGTATTGACCATCTGTTGATACACAAGATGGTGGAGTAGAAGAATGCTCACTCACCTTCTCCTAAAAGAACTTCATAATTACAACTCACTGCTGAGCAACCATTGACAGGAGACTGTTGCATAAAGATACCCCATGTCCAATGGCAAAGGAGAAACTCCAACAAGAAGGTAGGAGGGTCGCAATCGCATTTATAATGAAACTCCATGCCCGCCAGAGATATTCAGAGGGCTCAAACAAAACCTTGTGCAAACCAGGAGACCCCACAGAGCCAGAGCCAGCCCTGCCTTTGAGTGTTTGAGTGTCTCCTGCAGGGGCACTGGTCAGCAGTGGGCTGCCGCAGGGGCAGGAGCTCTGGGTGCAGCAGACCTGGGTGTGGCGTAAGCGCTCTTGGAAGGGGTCACCATTAACCCCCCAGAGCCACCAGACTTACCCAGCACTGGGGAAACAGACTCTTGGAGGGCACAAAAAAGGCCTGTGTGCACCAGGACTCAGGAGAAAGTAGCAGTGACCCCACAAGAGACTGACCCAGCCTTGCCTGTGGGTTGTCCACGAGTCTCCAGCAGAGGCGTGGATTGGTGGTGGCCTGCTGCAGGGTCGGGGCACTGAGTGCAGCAGTGCATCATGGGACCTTCTGAAGGAGGTCGCCATTATCTTCATTACCTTCACCACAGTTTGGTCTCAGGTCAAACAAGGGAGAGGGAACACAGCCCCACCCATCAACAGAAAAGTGGATTAAAGATTTACTGAGCATAGCCCTGCCCACCAGAACAAGACCCAGTTTCCCCCACAGTCAGTCTCTCCCATCAGGAAACCTCAATAAGCCTCTTAGCCTTATCAGTCAGAGGGCAGACAGAATGAAAACCACAATCACAGAAAACTAACCAAACTGATCACATGGACCACAGCCTTGTCTAACTCAATGAAACCATGAGCCATGCCATGTAGGGCCACGTAGGACAGACGGGTCATGGTGGAGAGTTCTGACAAAACGTGGTCCACTGGAGAAGGGAATGGCAAGCCACTTCAAGAAGGTTCCTTGAAGGTTCTCAAGCCTGCCTTGAGAACCCTATGAACAGTGTGAAAAGGCAAAAACACAGGACACTGAAAAATGAACTCCCCAGGTCGGTAGGTGCCCAATGTGCTACTGGAGATCAGTGGAGAAATAACTCCAGAAAGAATGAAGGGATGAGGCCAAAGCAAAAACAACACCCAGCTGTGGATGTGACTGGTGATGGAGGTAAAGTCCAACGCTGTAAAGAGCAATAGGAACCTGGAATGCTAGGTCCATAAATCAAGGTAAATTGGAAGTGGTCAAACAGGAGATAGCAAGAGTGAACATCGACATTCTAGGAATCAGTGACTAAGATGGACTGGGATGGGTGAATTTAACTCAGATGACCATTATGTCTACCACTGTGGGCAGGAATCCCTTAGAAGGAATGGAGTAGCCATCATGGTCAACATAAGAGTCCAAAACACAGTTCTTGGGTGCAATCTCAAAAACGACAGAATGATCTCTGTTTCTTTCCAAGGCAAACCATTTAATATCACAGTAATCCACATCTATGTCCTGACCAGTAAAGCTGAGGAAGCTGAAGCTGACAGTTCTATGAAGACCAACAAGACCTTCAAGAACTAACACCCAAAAAAGATGTCCTTTTCATTACAGGGGCTGCTGCTGCTGCTAAGTTGCTTCAGTCGTGTCCGACTCTGTGCGACCCCAGAGACGGCAGCCCACCAGGCTCCCCCGTCCCTGGGATTCTCCAGGCAAGAGTACTGGAGTGGCTTGCCACTGTGGAATGCAAAAGCAGGAAGTCAAGAGACACCTGAAGTGACGGGTAAATTTGGTCTTGGAGTACGGAATGAAGCAGGGCAAAGGCACAAGTTTTGCAAAAAGCATGCACTGGTCATAGCAAACACCCTCTTCCAACAACACAAGAGAACACTCTGAGATCACCAAAGTGCAAAAACTGTATCAAAGAACACACACTAGGGAGTTATCACACCTTCATGGTTGGATCTGTAGACACAGTTGGAATGCGAGGCACCAGGATTAGGAAGGGTTGGGATGTGTCCATGATAAAAACACAAGCTGCCATGTGGGGTAAAACCTCATGTAAGGAATACTGTGTGTGCATGTATGTGTCTATGCCTGTCTGCATGTTTGCACACACAAGTGCGTGCATATGCATGTGTGTGCATGCATAAAGAGATTCATAAAACAATAACACCTACAGGTTCACGGCACTTGCTGTAAGTACGAGGATCCCACAGGACTCTGACTTTCCTTATTAAGTTTTTAGGTATTGTTAGATTTCTTCACATGAGGCATATCATAGAGCGTTGACATTATGAAGGAAAGATAAAATCTAATTTACCATTGAACAAAAAAGCTTTCCATGCAGGCTCAGTTCAATGGACATTTATTGAGCCTTTTAATCATTTTCTGTTGCTGTCCACATTGCTCACGCTGAGGTCCCTTCCTCCACGTTCAAGGTCAGTGATGCAGTGTTTTCTCAGACCCACTGAATGTCAGGTCACTTTCTCTGAGTCTCTTCTGCCTCTCTCTCCTACTCTGAAAAATTATTACGACTGCATTGGACCCAACCAGATAAACTAATATAGTCTTCCTATTTTAAGATCAACTGATTAGCAATATTAACTCAATCTGCAATCTTAATTCCCCTTTGTCATGTGACTTAACATATTGACAGCTCAGGGATGAGGAATGAGACGTCTTTGCAGGACGGCGACATCATTCTGCCCACCATGAGCATCTTCTCTCCATGTGCTAGCCCTGCACTAGGCATGGAAATCATGACGGAAACTAGCACAAGAGGCACTTCCAAGAAAAATTACATCATCAACCAACATTTATAAAGGATTTCCTGTGTTCCGGGTATTGTTCCAAGCACCATATGTATGTGTTCATTCAACAAACATCAAGCGTGGACATCCATTTGCTGACAAAGGTCCATCTAGTCAAAACTATGGTTTTTCCAGTAGCCATGTATGTATGTGAGAGCTGGACCATAAAGAAAGCTGAGTGCCAAAGAACTGATGCTTTCAAACTGTGGTGCTAGAGAAGACTCTGGAGAGTCCCTTGGACAGCAAGGAGATCAAAGCAATCAATCCTAAAGGAAATCAACCCTGAATACTCACTGGAAGGACTGATGCTAAAGCTGAAGCTCCAATACTTTGGCCACCTGATGGTAAGAGCCAACTCACTGGAAAAGACCCTGATGCTGGGGAAGACTCAGGGCAGAGAGAAGAAGGGGATGACAGAGGATGAGATGGTTGCACATGACTGAGCAACTGAACAACAATAAGATCTTCAATTGGCACTGGGGATGCCACAGTCAAAAAGCGAATGCAAATCCTTGCCCTGATGGAGAAGATGGTAAAGAGAAGAAAATGAATGCATCTGTCAAAAGAATCCTATGACATGGGTACATAATAATTCTCATTTGCAGAAAAGGAAACTGAGGCAAAGAATGGTAAATCATTTCCTTAATATTCTGGCAAGTGATAAAGCTGAACTTCAAATGTAGGTATTCTCTTTCTAGAACCCAAACTCACCATTATATTACGATGCCTCCTTTGACTTTGTCACCTCAAGACAGTCCCAACTAGAGTGAGTCCAATCGGACAATGTAACTAGGCCGCTCTGATGCACAGTGTCACACCTGGGCAAACTGCTAGATGGACAAACTGCGAGAAGTATTTCGACGGCAAAATTTGGCCTATCGAAACCCACCCTGGCTACTTCGCTCACCACACCAGGCCAGCCTCATCAATGTGACCTTCCTTCTGCCTCTGCTCTTACTTTCATCCTATCGTTATTATCATAAAGAGTAAACCCTTGGTGTGGGAAGGAATCTGAGATAATTCTAAATCCCCTTTAAACTGAGAATGAGCCAGAGCCTGTGACTGGCATCTCTGTTTCCAAATCTAAACTGATATCTGTAAAGCCACCTATCACATTTCCAATTCTTTCTCTCCCTAACCTTTCTGCCACTCTAATCCCTTAACCCAAAACTCACAGTTTGCACAACAGCTCTGGGTCTAGAAATTTCAATCCTATGGAGTGTAGGCTTTGCAGTACCAAGATTGCAAGGGCAGTTAACTTTGGCAAAAATAAGGATTGCACCAAATTTCCTGAGAAACTCATAAAGGTCATGTAATCCAAAATAACTGGATGTTTATCAGAGGGGTTCATATTGTGATTCTCTTGAGAGATCATTGTAATTTACTGCTTTAGTTCCCAAGAAATGCAAAGCTCAAGCTGATTGGCTCATTCTGTCCCCTGCTGAGTCAACAAAACCTGACCAGCTGCCATATTTTCCAGACTCTCCTGAGCCCTGCTGGCTCATCGGAAACTCTTTTCACACCTGTAGTCTCTTCCATTGACTCATGAATCACAAACTGAATCAAGAAAGCTCTACCTTTACTCCCTGTTGCAGGGGACCGCAAGCTTTCCCTTCAATAACACCCACCTCTTTGGTAGAACCCGTGCTAGGGATAAAGGATCTGCCTTCCAGTTCAAGAGACATAAGAGACACAAGTTCAATCCCTGGGTTGGGAAGATCCCTTGGAGGAGGGCATGGCAACTCACTCCAGTATTCTTGCCTGGAGAATCCCACAGACAAAAGAGCCTGGTGGGCTACACTCCATGGGGTTGCAGAGTCGGACACAACTAAAGCAACTTGGCAAGCACACCCACCCACATGTTTTGAAAAAGTAGGTGCTGGTACAAAGATGTGGTTCTTCTTTATGCGTGTCTTATTAAAGTCACAGAGAATCATCCATACAAGAGTAAAAGATAATACCTGTCTATCGAGTGCTCTACCGTCAGAAAGAGGAATAGAAGCTGCGGGCCCAAGACCAGGACACATACTGCGTTTTAGCGTCATGCCCGGATGTCCTCGATGGCCCCCTTCCACTGCTTCCCCAAGGCTACTTGCAAACCCAGACTCCTGCGTCAGCCTGGACGGTTCGGATGCCTTGCTGCTGCTCCTCGTTTGCCTTCAACCTTCCCAGTGCGTAAAGGACAAGAACGATCACATTCCAGACTTTCCCCAGTCTCGACATGACTCAAGCAATTAGAAACGTCCCTCCTGTTTCACAGTGTGGTTTCATTTGATTATTTGGGTGGCACCGGAAGAAGTCAGTTTTTTAATCCCTTGTAGCTACTGTACCAGTCGCACTATATTTCTGTATCAAACAATTTGAACCGAATGTTAGGAAATTGCATGGAACATTTGGGGCATCAGCTCCCTGGGCCACAACGGAGGCTTCAAATGAAAGCGAGAACTGTCCTATTCCCTGTCTTCCTTATTTCCCACTCTGTCAAATCATCCATTTGTTTGTATCAAAGGAATATTTTTCAGTCTTCAAACACAGAGCCTCCTCGAAAAGAAGTGATGCCAGTTTCCTGGATACCAGATCTGACATCTGCAAACAGACGTTGGTTTTCCACATTATATTTTAAAGAAATTATTATATCATTACCCATGATTTATTTCACTCAAAGGGACCTCCCAGGCATTGTTAAGTGAAGCTTGCCTGAGCCAACATTTAAAAGTCATAACGCCCTTCTAGTATTGACTCAGGGACATTTTATCTGTTCTTTCTCTGAAGAAAGATCACACTGCTTTCCTTTCAAGCTTAAAAGCTCAACACAAATCACTAAGCAGCGTTAAAGCTAACATGCTCAGCAAAGGCCATCCTCTCCAGGGCAAGACTCAGCAGAGGTGCGTGTGCGCCCGCCGCGGCAAGCAAAGGACCCAGAATGGAAGCATCAGACTCAGCAGAGGTGCGTGTGCGCCCGCCGCGGCAAGCAAAGGACCCAGAATGGAAGCATCAGACTCAGCAGAGGTGCGTGTGTGCCCGCCGAGGCAAGCAAAGGACCCAGAATGGAAGCATCAGACTCAGCAGAGGTGCGTGTGCGCCCGCCGTGGCAAACAAAGGACCCAGAATGGAAGCATCTGCCGCTGTTCACGTTCTGAAACGAATGATTCCAAAGACTTCATCACCTACAGGGACTGCAGATGCTGTTTTTAGATGATTACCGCTTACATACAGCTGACTGTCTTGATTCCACTGGGGAGTGCCTAATACACAGAGCACCCATGATGTGCCATGATCTTGAGATACTTATAGCACTGCACGCATGCACGCTAAGTCGCTTCAGTCGTGTCCAACTGTTTGCAACCCCATGGACTGTAGCCCGCCAGGCTCCTCTGTCCATAGATTCTCCAGGCAAGAATACTGGAGTGGCTTGCCATGCCCTCTTCCAGGGGATCTTCCTGACTCAGGGCTTGAACCGGTGTCTCTTATGTCTCTGCATTGGCAGGTGGGTTCCTTACCACTAGTGCCACCTGGGAAGCCCATTTATAGCCCTGCGATCATTCAAAAAAAGTTAAAGCATGCTTTTTCAACTATGCTTAAAAGGAGACAGCATGTAACTGCTTGCTGCTGCTGCTAAGTCGCTTCAGTCGTGTCCAACTCTGTGCGACCCCAGAGACGGCAGCCCACCAGGCTCCCCCATCCCTGGGATTCTCCAGGCAAGAACACTGGAGTGGGTGGCCACCGCCTTCTCCAACGCATGAAAGTGAAAAGTGAAAGTTGCTCAGTCGTGCCTGACTCTTAGCGACCCCATGGACGGGAGCCTACCAGGCTCCTCCATCCATGGGATTTTCCAGGCAAGAGTACTGGAGTGGGGTGCCATTGCCTTCTCCAATGTAACTGCTTAGTGGGGAAGAAAAGAAACTGGGATAGAAGATTACTAGGTATTGATGTCTTGCTTACAAACAAGAACTTTTTTTTTTTGGTTTTACAATACACAGATCTGCTGCTCTGGGCATAATTTATGATACTTTAGACAAGTTAATAGCCTGCTTTTGCTGGCGGCTTTGCTTTAACTCACCTCTCAATTGACTCATCGATTTCTGGGCTCCAGCACAGGCAACAACAAGCCAAGAAAATAGCAAGGCTGGTAGCACCAGATAAATTAGTGGCTGACTATCGCTGCCACCAGGACTCTGAGCAAAACTGCAAAGTACAGGAGGTTTGAGTGTTTCAATTCAGTCTGTTTCTTCAACCAGTTCTCAGCAGAAGGAAGACCACACTTGGGGCAGGTCCATTCTTCCTTCAGTCCTGTCCCCTGCACTTGCAGGACGCTTAGCAGACACAGCTCAAGGCACCCAATGAAGGAAGCGTGCCCCCTCCAGATTGGGGCTGACACACATACCCTGATATTGCATACAAAAGAGATGACGAGCGACAGCCGACTCTGCAACACCGGAATTCTACTCCTGTGCTCTGTGATGACCTCAGTGGGAAGGAAATCCAAACAAGAGGAGATATATGTATATACATGTATGCATAGTAAGTCTCCTTAGTCATGTCCGACTCTGTTCGACCCCGTAGACGGCAGCCCACCAGGCTCCCCCGTCCCTGGGATTCTCCAGGCATGAACACTGGAGTGGGTTGCCATTTCCTTCTCCGTGGGAAGGAAATCCAAACAACAGGGGCTATGTGTATATGTATGTATGTATGGTAAGTCTCCTTAGTCGTGTCTGAATCTCTGTGACCCCTGTGGACTATAGCCCGCCAGGCTCCTCTGTCCTTGGGATTCTCCAGGCAAGAATACTGGAGTGGGTTGCCATACCCTCCACCAGGGGATCTTCCTGACCCAGGATTGAACCCATGTCTCTTGTGTCTCCTGCACTGCAGGCAGTTTCTTTACCGCTGAGCCACTGGGGAAGCCTTTTATAGCTGGTTCATTTTGTTGTATGGCAGAAACTAACACAATATTGTAAAGCAATGATACTCGAATAAAAATTAATTAAAATAAACGAAGTACTCCCCTTCCTCCACACGTGTGCACACATATACACACCACACACACGCACACGTTAAGTACTCAGTCACATCACACAGTTCCGATGTGCTCTTTAACACTTTCTGCTGCCTTGCAGCTCCACAGAACTCACTCAACCAGCTCCATTCTCCCAGATTTTCCCTCCCTTACCCACATGCCTCCTCTCACACACAAATATCTAAATCCTGGTGAAAAATCTCAGGCAAACAGTCCCACACGACCCATGTTGAATTAAGGATTGATGTGCGTTCTGCTCCTTACTATTTGTAAAGAACAAAGTGATTTAGTGATCCAATTAAAACACTTAACAGTAAACACTCAAGGACTAATAAATATCTTTTCAGGCATATTTGCACACGAAAGAAGGCTTCCCAGGAGGCACTATTGGTAAAGAATTCGCCAAAGAATCCACCTGCCAGTGCAAGAGACACAAGAGAGGCGGTTTCGATCCTTGGGTGGGGAAGATCCCCCAGAGGAGGGCATAGCAGCCCAGTCCAGTATTCTTGCCTGGAGACTTCCATAGACAGAGGAGCCTGGTGGGCTACAGTCCGTGGGGTTAATAAAGTTGGACACGACTGAAGTGACTTAGCACACACACACGCACGTACGAGAAAGAAAAACGTCTGCACCCATAACCTCTCCTGACCCCCAACCCCAAAACAAGACACAGAGTCACGAACTCAGTTCTCCATTTATCAGAGATTGACGGCGCCCCACGCTGGAACACTGGGGAAGCTGTCTTTCAGATTATGAAAAATAAACAACCATACGGCCTCCTTCCTCCTGGGTCACTGAGAAAGCAAGAGCCAGATTTGTTCTCATTCTCAAAGAGAAAGACAAAAAAAGCCAAAATTAGGGGAGAAGAAGTAAGTGGCCCTGAATCTTCAGGTTACACCTAAAATTCCTGGGTCTGTCCCACCTTCCTTGTGACCAGCTGACCACAAGCCCAGGACATGTCTTTCCGGCAAATGTCCTGAGGTTCGGCTTTATTTGGCCACCAAAGAAAAGTGTCGTTTTATTCAAGTTTTATTAAATGCAGTCCCTCCTCCCATAAAAATTATAATAAAATTCAAAGTCCAAGGATATGGCAAGTAATATTGCCCTGGGCAATGAGTACATAAAATCTGGAGGGATAAAAAGGCTTGGCTCTCATTTAGGCAAAGCAATGATCTGAACTCTTTCCTTGTGAAACTGCAAGGCTGTCTTCCGAATTACTTCACAAATACCCAGATGAAACATCAGAGCTCTTAAGGTGACTTATGTCTTTTCCTTTTTTTTTTTTTTTTGCCTTGTAGGATCTCAGTCCTATTGTGAAATGGAATGATTGTGTTGCAAGTTAAGAAACCCAGCGTGATTTCTGAGTTCTTTTCCATCTGTCCCTTTGAATGGGCACTTTGATGATTCTAAGAGTTAGCGAGAGCAGAGAGGTTATGGTAAGTGAAACCACAACTGAGGGAGACCCACCGATCCTGTTTCTCTCGTAGGTGTCATGCCAGCAGGGGTGAGATTCACCAAGGCCTCCTGGGTGAGCAGGCACACAGAGACTACAGGCGGATTATGTCCTTATTCCTGGAAAACTCGTACCCAAAAGAAGTATCACTACCTCCAACAGAGCAGTCCAACGTAAAAACCCATCCACACGATTTAACTGAAGCTCTATGATTCACCCCTGTGAGAAAAAAAAGTCCATCTTAAACCTTCCCCGATAATTTCAGTTGATAAAGAATCTGCCTGCAACGCAGGAGACCCGGGTTCAATTCCTGGGTTGGGAAGATCCACTGGAGATGGGAAAGGCTACCCACTTCAGTATTCTGGCCTAGAGAATTCCATGGATGTCCCTGGGGCCGCAAAAAGTTGGACACAACTGAGCAACTTTCACTTTCACTTTTCTTTCACTATGATTCACTCCTTTGAGGAAAAAATAAATAAATAAATCCACCTTAAAGCTTAGTGCTATTCCTGAAGACACTCTTATAAAAATGCTTCATTTAATCATACGTACGTGCTCAGTCCTCCAACTCTCTGCAACCTTATGCACCATAGCCCACCAGGCTCCTGTGTCTGTGGGATTCTCCAGACAAGAATGCTGCAGTTGGTTGCCATGCCTTCCTCTAGGGGATCTTCCCAACCCAGGGATCGAACCTGAGTCTCCTGCATTGCAGGCAGATTCTCTACCACTGAGCCACTGAGAAAGCCCTCATTTAATCATTTGTGTCTGTGTGTGTGTTAGTTGCTCAGTTCTGTCCGACTCTTTGCGACCCCATGGACTGTAGCATAGCCCACCAGGCTCCTTTGTCCATGGTATTTTCCAGACAAGGGTTGCCATTTCCTTCTCCAATGCAGGAAAAGTGAAAAGTGAAAGTGAAGTCGCTCAGTTGTGTCCGACTCTTAGCAACCCCATGGACTGCAGCCTACAAGGCTCCTCCATCCATGGGATTTCGAGGCAAGAGTACTGGTGTGGGGTGCCATTGCCTTTTCTGCCATTTAATCATAGATCCCTTCAAACTCCGTGATTCTGGTTTATAATTAGGAGACTTCTATAAATCATCATTTGTAAATGGAAATTACAGGTCACCAGGTAATTAAAATGTTCACTTATGGGGGCGTCAGCATAGACAGTGAGTAACATGTAACAAATTAGAATTGTTTCCTCATTATTGTTTTATGTGAGGATGTACACACATGTGTGGAAAATTTTTTATTTTTTTTAAATCATATGGTAAAAAGCCACGAAGACACAGAATCAACTTGGTTTATTCCCCTAAGCCATCAAGTCCTACGCGTTAAAATGCTTTTAAATATATCTTGTATTAATTTAGAAACACCAAAACAGTAGAATAATTATATAGTGAGTGTCCGTGTACTCAGCACCCAGCTTTAAGAACAGGGCAGCAGCACACAGCCACAACCCCAAGAAGCCTCTTCCTAATGTGTACACCAAAACAGTAGAATAATTATATAGTGAGTGTCCGCGTACTCAGCACCCAGCTTTAAGAACAGAGCAGCAGCACACAGCCACAACCCCAAGAAACCTCTTCCTAATGTGTACACCAAAACAGTAGAATAATTATATAGTGAGTGTCCGCGTACTCAGCACCCAGCTTTAAGAACAGGGCAGCAGCACACAGCCACAACCCCAAGAAACCTCTTCCTAATGTGTGTGCTGTTGGTCCCCAAACACTAACCCCTGCTCTCAGAGCGATACTGACTATTCTGATGCACTTCCTTGTGCTTTTGGTGTCTGTGTTACATATGTCTCTCCACTATACGTAAGCGGCATGTTTTTACCTTCTTGCGGCATGTTACGTTATCCTTGTCTTTTGATGCCCTGTGTGACACTTACGAGTTGCATCCTGGTTCTGCCTTACCACAGCATAATAGGTAATAGTGAAAGGAAAAGAAGTGTAGTTGACCTACTGCATTGCTCATTACCAGGGCCTTATTTCCAGCTTCTCCACACTTCATCCTTGCACGATTATCACAGTTCTCTCACTGGCCTGCCCGCCTCTAGTCTCTTCTAAACTAAAACAATTTCCATGAAACTACTAGGAGTGCAATAAAACATGAAGACACTAAAAATGTGCAAAACTAGTCCGTGAATCCCTGTCCTTCCCCCATCACGGTGGTGCCCCCTTGTCTACCTTCCGAGGCCGCAGGGTCACACCCAGACCCTGCAGCCCCCATGGAGGTCCCGGCAGCCTCGCTGGGCAGTTCTCACTCACGCTGACCGTTTCCTGGTCCATCAGCAGCACTTTCTACCAGAAGGCTCTGGCAACGCGTGCAAGCGCAGCCCACAGTGGGTGGCATTTCACCCACTGTGAAATGCCAGGAGCTATTGCTCTGGGCAACCAGGAGGGACAGAAGCTGATGGAGAAACATCCTCCATGGAGGGGAGGATGCTGAGATGTGTTCTGTGGATACAAAGCCAGAGACTCTCCATGGAAGCTTCAGCAGGATGGACCCCAATGGTCCACAGTATGGCCCCATTTATTAAAGCCTTTCTTGGCTTTCTCTCCCTCTCTTCTCATCTCCAGTCTCTGCCTGTCTCTGCTGGGTTCGGCTCCAACATGAGCTACTGGTACTTGAAGCCTTGCCTCTATGTCTGCCTTTTAGACAAATGGATAGAGACCCTCAGGAGAGACACTGGAATTGGATCACTCACCAGTCAGATGGCAAGAGGCATCCTATGACTGATGACGAGTCGGAGAGTAGCAGGGCTGGGCAGCCGCCAGGATTACTGAGAGGCTCACCTGTGGTGGATCCGGTCCAGGTAGAAGAGGAAGCACTGGCTTTTGCATTTCTTCTAGTCCTGGAAAGATAAAAGAGCGGTGATAATTAAAAGGATTATAGAGTTGAATAGCTTTTGTTAAATACCCTGGAAGCCTAGCAGAAAGAGAGTTACATGCTGAGACAGCCAGCCGTCACCTCATGGCACATCATGGGAGCCAGGAAGCCTACAGGCAGCTTTGCAGAAGCCTACGTGTCCTGCAGCCAGTAGGCAAACGGTGCTGAAAATCAGGCACAAGCTTTGATCTTCAGGGTGGTGGAGGTACAAAGGAGCTTGAATTTACAGTTCAAAACCTCTCCGATGAAAACCCTAAAAAGGCAGCAATAGTACCCACCAGGATAGGGATTTTGGAGGGCTGACATTTCTAGAAAATTTGAACTGCTAGAGCCACGTGAAATCATCCAGCTACGGAAAAGCAGCTTCTTGTCATTGCTAGTGAACAAGAGCATCCTGTGGCCTGAAGACTGTGACTTGAGAAAGACGCCTTGATGACGGGCCACTCAAGACCGTCTTTAATGTCCTCTTCTTCTTTCTAGTCCCCAGAACAAGGAGCAGTTCTCAGCAGAGCCCAGTTGGGACAGTCCACTTGCTGCTATGGGAAGAAAGGGATTAGGATCAAAAACAGTTGGAGGGTATGGCTTCTTTGTACCTGCGGTAACTGGGAGGAAAGGCCTGGAAACTGATGTTGAAGATACAGGACCAGAGGCTGGGAGGACAGAGCCAGAATATAAGCCTGTGCAGGAGAGGATTCTCCACTGAAGGGGAACTCTCCCGTGTCTTAAGATTTGCCATCCTGGCAGACACACCTGGAGCCTGTCCTAATACGTTGTTGGAAGGGCCCTTTAAAGCTTAGCGAGATGATGGCCTCTAGAATAAATCAGGTGGCTATACCAGCCTGCCTTGGCACAGTGTTAAGAAAGAGATCAAAAGGCCCAGTTTTTGCAACAGTTTTCAGCTGATACCCTAAGTGTAAGGGGAAGGGAAATGTTAGTCGCTAAGTCATGTCCGACTCTCTGTGACCACATGGACTGTAGCCCACCAGGTTCCTCTGTCCATGGACTTCTCCAGGCAGGAATACTAGAGTGGGTTGCCATTTCCTACTCCAAGGGCCATCTTCAAAATGTGATAGACTTTAATGGAACAGTCCATCATACAGTCTTACGTACTTATGTACTTTTATGTATGCTATACATGGCCTTAGAACCAAAGCTTTTCCTTTTTTAAAATATTGGAAATTAAAGCTGAGATATTTATAAAATTTTTCTTTAACTGTTAAAATATAAACCTATTCCATTTTAACATAAATATGTTATCAATAGTAACTGTATTTCCCAAAAATAATTTAGTGAAAAGAGTGGACTGGTTTTACATTTTGTAAATCTCTTTCAAGTCTGCCCTAATTAAATACTAAAATTTCAGGCTCTCCTGTCTACTGCTTTTGCTCTGTTGTGATCCACTGTTCTGGCTGGATGCTCTGTTGCTCACTGTGTCAGACTGTTTGTGACCCCATGGACTCTAGACCGCCAGGCTCCTCTGTCCATGGGATTCTCCAGGCAAGAATACTGGAGTGAGTTGCCATTTCCTTCTGCAGGGGATCTTCCCAACCCAGGGACTGAACTTGCATCTTCTGCATTGGCAGGCGGGTTCTTTACCACTGAGCCACCTGAGAAGTCCCTATTTTGCTTGAAGTGGTTTAAACAAGTGGAATTCACAGGTAACATACTTGGAAGAGGGAGTAATATTTTGACGACCTTTTTATATAATTGTGGAAATTTATCTTCAACGTGACACCAAAACTTGACAGAGGATAGTTCATTAAAGTTAGTTGCATCGTGATATCTGAAACCAAGCTGGGTGTCCCCTTGGCGATTCCAGGCTTCCCAGGTGGCCTAATGGTAAAGAGCCTGCCTGCCAATGCAGGAGGCACAGGAGACATAGGTTCAGTCCCTGGGTCGGGAAGATCCCCTGGAGAAAGGAATGGCTACGCTCTCCAGTGTCCTCGCCTGGAGAGCCCCACGGACGGAGGAGCCTGGCGGGCTATGGTCCACGGGGTCACACAGAGTCAGACACAACTGAGCACGCAGGGCAAAGTATGTTAACTAGAGTTATCGTAGTGATCATTTCACAACATACACAAACACAGAATCATTGTGCTGTACAGTAGAAACTAACGTGTGTCACTTAGGCCTCAATTAAACAAAACAAGCTATTTTTTTTAAAAAGCGACAGCTCTCCCGGCTGAGGAGTCGATCCTGATTGGCACAAGTCAGCTGCAGGTTACCATTTTCCGGGGACGTCTGCTAGAGGCGGACCTGTGCCTGTCTCTGATCGGGAAGACACCAAAAGAGGTCTTCCCCGGACTCTGCGCCAAGCTCTCCAGTGCACAGGACACCCGGCAGGAGGCCTCCCGTCACCTCCAGAGGGGACGCTCGGAGCTCTGCCGTCGGCCTCCCGCCGCAAGGGAAAGCAACTTCAGTGAGCAGCCCGCCGCGGGCCAGGACCGGCTGGAGAGATGGACGGACGCTGCCTTCTAAAATTAGTCATTCTTTCCAGTGGCCATAAACAACTCCAACGTGTTAGTGGCTTAAGGCAGCACACATTTGTTTCCCTCTCTCCTGGGAGGGCTGCGGGACTTCTGGGCTCCAGTCCCTCCCCTCCTCACCCCCACCACCAAATGCCTGTTCCTCCCAGGCGGGGGCTAAGACCGGGGCTAAGCAGCAGCTGCTGATGAGACCTGCCGCTCAGCCGGCAGCAAGCAGCCCCTCGAGAAGGAGGCGCGAGCCAGCCGCTCAGTGAAAGGTTCTGTGTGAAAGCGTCCTGTCTGCAGTCTCACCCCGGGGACAGCTTGTTTGGGGCCAAAGCCCACAGTCCCAGGAGACTGCAGGGCGGGGGGGGGTGGGGGTGAGGACGGGAAAGGGAAGCAGGCTCTCCCCATAGGGGTGGGGTTGTTGTTGAGTCACAAAGTCATGTCCAACTCTTTTCGACCCCAGGGACTGCAGCCCTCCAGGCTCCACTGACTATGGGATTCTCCAGGCAAGGATACTGGAGTGGGTTGCCATTTCCTTCTCCAGGGGATCTTTCTGATCCAGGGGTGGAACGTGGGTCTCCTGTGTTGGCAGGCGGGTTCTTTACCACTGAGCCACCAGGGAAGGCCACGCTCCTCTCTCGTTGTTCAGTCCCTGTCATGTCTGACTCTTTGTGACCCCATGGACGCAGCATGCCAGGCTTCCCTGTCCTTCACCAACTACTGGAGTTTGCTCAGACTCATGTCCATTGAGTCAGTGATGCCATCCAACCATCTCATCCTCTGTCGTCCCCTTCTCCTGCCTTCGATCTTTCCCAGCATCAGGGTCTTTTCCAATGAGTCAGTTCTTCACATCAGGTGGCCAAAGTATTGGAGCTTCAGCTTCAGTATCAGTCCTCCCAATAAATATTCAGGGTTGATTTCCTTTAGGACTGACTGGTTTGATCTCTTCTCATTGGGGTGGGGTAAGTCATGTGAATGTGGACAGGGATATTGAACCCTGTTCCAGGGGAAGAATGGATACCTGGGAACAAAACCCAAACCAGCCAAAGCCCTTACTGACATTCCAACTCTTAGCAACCCCATGGACTGCAGCCTACCAGGCTCCTCCATCCATGGGATTTTCCAGGCAAAAGTACTGGAGTGGGGTGCCATTGCCTTCTCTGATTATTGATAAAAGGGCTCCTATTTCTGGATCTCCATTTCTGTGAGATAACATATGTCTTTACTGCCTGAGTATGGGTTTTCTGTGACTTACACAGTTTAGGGAAGGGCATCTTCACTAAGGCAATGAACACTCCCAAGGATTAGCTCCTATTCAGAAGTAGAGGAAGAAAACTGAACTGTTAACAGACCAGACAAAAGACAAGCTCCCATCCCTCCAGGCACTGACCATCCTTCCCAAAGACATCACTGCTTCTCTCTCCGACTATGAGAACTGGGACACGGCTGCCTACAATGCGAGAATGGCCCTGAGCCTGGAGGGCAAAAGACAAATATGGCCAGAAGTTTCAAGCAGAGAGATCAATGAATGCAGGGGCTTTCATAGACTCTGTTTCCACTTCATTAAATGTCTGGGCAACAAACAGTCTAAGAGAAAGGAAGAACTCAAACAGACCTTATTTTTCATGACTGGTTCAATCAGGTCTCTCTTCCCAGAAGAAAAATCAAATGCATTTGTTTGTGTCTTCCATTAACTCTTTCATTCCAATATGGATCAGTAATGGTGGCCTCCAATTTTTTAATGTATGCAGAGTACTAAATGGGCTTCTGGGTGGCTTAGTGGTATGAAGAATCTGCCTGCAATGCAGAAGACATAGGAGATGTGGGTTCAATCCCTGGGTTGGGAAGAAGATGGCAACCCACTCCAGTACTCTTGCCTGGGAAATCCCATGGAGAGAGAAGCCTGGCGGGCCACAGTGCATGGGGCTGCAAAGAGTCAGACCTAACTGAGCACACAGACCATCGTGCTCACGCTAAGTTGCTCAGTCGTGTCGAACCCGTGGACTGCAGCCCACCAGGCTCCTCTGTCCATGGGATTCTCCAGGCAAGAATACTGCAGTGGATTGTTACTTCCTTCTCCAGAGGATCTTCCCAACCCAGGGATCAAACCCGAATCTCTTAAGTCTCCTGCATTGGCAGGCAGGTTCTTTACTACTAGAGCCTCCTAAATATATGTTGGTGTTGTTCAGTCACTAAGTTGCGTCCAGTTCTTTGTGACCTCACGGACTGCAGCACGCCAGGCTTCCCTGACCTTCACCATCTCCCAGAGTTTGCTCATATTTATGTCCACTGAGTCAGTGACACTATCTAACCATCTCATCCTCGGCCGCCCTCGTCTCCTTTTGCCTTCAATCTTGCCCATCATCAAGGTCTTTTCCAATGAGGTGGCACTTCACATCGAACATACAATTTACATCAGATGGTAGATTTTAGAGTCTATTTGGCTAATAAAACACAACTTGATCAGAGGCCATTTGGGCAATCTGCAGAAGCCACTGCTACAACCTAGGATGACCTTATAAGAACTTTTACTGAACTCAGTGAAAGAAAAAAAAAAAAATTAATGAAAACCTTCAAACTGTCCAAGAGAACAGAGCTGAGGGAGTTGCAACAATCATCTTTTGTTTTTTTGTTTTTTTTTTTCCTTTCCTTTTTTAAGAACACTGGAGCTGTGACCACAGAGGTGATTGGAGAATCACAGCCTTTCCCCAGCGATATCCAAACAGAAAGTTTTCCAATACATCCCCTAAAATCGCAGAGCATGTAATTCCACGTTAGCTCCAGGAAGGCAGCGTCTCTGCTTAGGGTATGGAAATTTGGAAGTTCACTGCTATAATCTGTGGTTATGATTTCAACCTCCCTGAGTGATGCCGGGAATAAAACCACAGGCTCCTAGTGCTAGGAGCCTTTATTGTAATC
This sequence comes from Bos indicus, assembly GCF_029378745.1. Classification (NCBI taxonomy): domain Eukaryota; kingdom Metazoa; phylum Chordata; class Mammalia; order Artiodactyla; family Bovidae; genus Bos; species Bos indicus. The sequence continues at coordinate 62,228,432 of NC_091778.1, forward strand.
CAATAAAACCTTAACAACCAGTCTTCTTTTTTATGATAAATTAAGGGCCTCATTTGCTTTGAAGCAGCCCCTCTGTCCCGATGTTTACCCCACTGTGGAACCAATCCTAGAGAAACACTGAACTCAGATCGGGGAGGGGAATTCCGATGGGGGGAACAACAGCCCAGATTCCCCACCTTGGTTTCACGGATTCAGAATCTACAAAACAAATTAAAACTTTCCCTTCCCAAAGAACTCATCTTTAGGATGAGCCTCTCCTTGGGACTTCTGACAATATTTTACCAACAGACCATGACTTCCGAACCCAGCACCCCAAACACAGAATGTCACCTTGAAATCATAAATGTCATATCTGGGACAGAGGCCATGGGTCCTCTTCCCCACTTTTAATTTTTTTTTTTTGTTTTGGCTAATTTGAAACTTTATTTGGAAGCTCAAATTCTGCCCCAATTGCCAGTAATTTATACTTCCCTGCGGTGTCATCTTTGTGAACCCATTTGTCATGGAATGATTTCCCAGCTCAAAACAAACTTCAGACAGAGGTCAAATTTATGTCACAGCCGTAATTCCTTGCTAAGATCCAATGCACTGCAATGTTGATGAACTACCCCAAAACCTACCCGTGTGTTTGTCAAGGATTTCAGAGGCCAGTCCAGGAAGTTTTTAAAAATAAGCATCTGCTTAACCCTCCTACACTGCTGGTGGGTATGTAAATTGGTAAAGCCACTATGGAGAACAGTATGGACGTTCCTTAAAAAACTAAAAATAGAGCTATCATATGACCCTGCGACCCTACTCCTGGGCATATATCCAGAGAAAAATGTGACTCAGAAAGAAAAAACACCCCAAAGTTCACTGCAGCACTGCTGACAATAGCCAAGACATGAAAGCAACCTAAATGCCCATCGACAGAAGAATGGATAAAGATACGGTACATATATATAATGGAATATTCAGTTCAGTTCAGTTTAGTCGCTCAGTCGTGTCCAACTCTTTGCGACCATGAATCGCAGCACGCCAGGCCTCCCTGTCCATCACCATCTCCCGGAGTTCACTCAAACTCACGTCCATTGAGTCAGTGATGCCATCCAGCCATCTCATCCTCTGTCATCCCCCTCTCCTCCTGCCCCAATCCCTGCCAGCATCAGAGTCTTTTCCAATGAGTCACCTCTTCACATGAGGTGGCCAAAGTACTGGAGTTTCAGCTTTAGCATCAGTCCTTCCAAAGAAATCCCAGGGCTGATCTCCTTTAGAATGGACTGGTTGGATCTCCTTGCAGTCCAAGGGCCTCTCAAGAGTCTTCTCCAACACCACAGTTCAAAAGCATCAATTCTTCGGCACTCAGCTTTCTTCACAGTCCAACTCTGACATCCATACATGACCACTGGAAAAACCATAGCCTTGACTAGACGGACCTTTGTTGGCAAAGTAATGTCTCTGCTTTTCAATATGCTATCTAGGTTGGTCATAACTTTCCTTCCAAGGAGTAAGCGTCTTTTAATTTCATGGCTGCAGTCACCATCTGCACTGATTTTGGAGCCCAGAAAAATAAAGTCTGACACTGTTTTCACTGTTTCCCCATCTATTTCCCATAAAGTGATGGGACCAGATACCATGATCTTCATTTTCTGAATGTTGAGCTTTAAGCCAACTTTTTCATTCTCCACTTTCACTTTCATCAAGAGGTTTTTTAGTTCCTCTTCACTTTCTGCCATAAAGGTGTCATCTGCATATGTGAGGTTATTGATATTTCTCCCAGCAATCTTGATTCCAGCTTGTGCTTCTTCCAGCCCAGCGTTTCTCATGATGTACTCTGCATATAAGTTAAATAAGCAGGGTGACAATATACAGCCTTGACGTACTCCTTTTCCTATTTGGAAAAGTCTGTTGTTCCATGTCCAGTTCTAACTGTTGCTTCCTGACCTGCATATAGGTTTCTCAAGAGGCAGGTCAGGTGGTCTGGTGTTCCATCTCGTGACTATCACTTGCACATAAAAAAGATTGAAATAATGCCGTTTGCAGCAAGACGGATGGACCTAGGCAGTGTCATGCTGAGAGAAATAAGTCAGAGAAGGAGGAAAACTATCACATCCTTTACATGTGGAATTTAAGTAGAAGTTATACAAATTAACTTACCAAACAGAAACAGAGAACGAACTTATGGTTGCTGCGGGTGTGGGAGGGAAGGGATAGTTAGGGAGTCTGGGATCAACATGTAATCACTGCTCTGTTTGAAATGGATAACCAACAAGTTCCCACTGCAGAGCAGAGGGGACTCTGCCCAATGTTAACCTGGTGGCCTGGATGGGAGGGGAGTTGAAGGGACAAGGGATACAAGTATACGGCTGAGTCCCTTTGCTGTTCACCTGAAACCATCACAACACTGTTTGCTAACTGGTCATACCTACAGAGTGAAGTAAGCCAGAAGGAAAAACATAAATACAGTATACTAACGCATATATATGGAATTTAGAAAGATGGTAACAATAACCCTGTATACGAGACAGCAAAAGAGACACTGATGTATAGAACAGTCTTATGGACTCTGTGGGAGAGGGAGAGGGTGGGAAGATTTGGGAGAATGGCATTGAAACATGTGAAATGTCATGTATGAAACGAGATGCCAGTCCAGGTTCAGTGCACGATGCTGGATGCTTGGGGCTGGTGCGCTGGGACGGCCCAGGGGGATGGTATGGGGAGGGGGGAGGGAGGAGGGTTCAGGATGGGGAGCACGTGTATACCTGAAATTTTTTTAATAATAAAAAAAAAAAAGAATAAATGTTGAATTAATTAGGCAAAACCTTAGCTAAACTGTAAATGTAATAAAATAATACAAAGTTTTAACTAAAAAAAATCTTAAAAAAAAAAAAAAAAGACGTGTTTGCTTATCATAAAATCTTGGTTATTTCTGGCTAAATATCTATTAAATTATTTCCATTTCAATTCAATTTACCTCAGAATTCTTTTTTAGTATCTTAAGACTCCACGTTACACATAATTATGCTTTGTTATCTTCCAAGATTTATATTATGAACATATTTGATGCATATTTCAATTTAGTTGGGATGGAAAATGTATATAAAAAAACATTATGAAACTGAATAGCATACTGTTAAACTCATTTCACAAAGTTAAAACGAACTGGTGTTTAGAAAACTGAAGTATATTTTAAAGGATCTTTTTCTTAGTTACTAGCTGTTACCAAACATATTTTGTAGCTCAGCAAACCATTTATAATTATGTGTGTGTGTGTTCAGTCACCAAGTCCTGTCCAACTCTTCACGACCCATGTACTGTAGCATGCCAGGCCTCCCTGTTCCTCACCGTCTCCTGCAGTTTGCCCAAGTTCATGTCCATTGAATCAATGATGCCATCCAACCATCTCATCCTCTGCTGCCCACTTCTCCTTTGGCCTTCAATCTTTCCCAGCAATAGGATCTTCTCCAATGAGTCAGCTGTTTGCATCAGGTGGCCAAAATATTGAGCTTCAGTTTCAGCATCAGTCCTTCCAATGAATATTCTGGATTGATTTTCTTTAGGATTGACTCGTTTGATCTCCTTGCTGTCCAAGCTTGCTGTCCAAGGGACTCCAAGGGACTCTCAAGAGTCTTTTCCAGCATCACAATTCAAGTGTGAATTCTTCGGCACTCTGACTTCTTTATGGTTCAACTCTCACATCCATACACGACTACTGGAAAAACCATTGCTTACACTTATAGCTTTCACTTTTTTTTTTTTTTTTTAAGGTGCTCAGTATGTCCAACTCTTTGTGACCCCATGGACTATACAGTCCATGGAATTCAAGGCCAGAATACTGGAGTGGGTAACCTTTCCCTTCTCCAGGGCATCTTCCCAACCCAGGGACTGGACCCAGGTCTCTTGCATTGCAAGCAGATTCTTTACCAACCGAGTCACCAGGGAAGCCCTTAACTTGCATTTAAAATGTACAGTGTTATATGGCAATTATATCTCAATAAAATTGGAAGAAAATAGCTATGAAAATAAAGAAATAAAAAATTAAATAGGCATTCATTCCCAGAGCATTCATTTTAATATTTAATATAGATGATGGAGCCAAAACAGTTTGAAAGCAGGAAGAGAGCCCACAGGATATCCTAGCTAGTACAGAACTCAGCTCAGCTCCATCTTCTATGTTCAAACATCAGGAAAGACCAATGATAAATTCAACCCTTGGGACCTCAGCTTAGTTCCTCCTGCACTTGTTAGTACACAGAAACTCAATATACGCATTTTAAAACTCAGGAACTCTACATACACAGCTTTTCCACATCCAGCTCATTTTCAGTTTTATCATGCTTTGCAATAAATGGGAAAAGGAGACTTGAGAGGGAAAATTTATCCAAGCTGCAAAATTTGAGATACAATATGTTTAAAAATTAGTGGTTTGAATGAGGTTTATACTGGTCTATGCTTTTTTCCTTCTCACCATCCCTCCAGGCCCCCGAATCCCAAAGATAATAATGACACTGTGAGTTCCAAGGGGGTATCGTTGGAAGGTAACCGAGGGCCTCAGCCAGTGATCCCTGCCCCTCTCCAAAAGAAACAATGGGTTTTGGAATTCTAGATGCTCTCTTTACACATTTCAGCAGTCATATGATTTCCCTGAGAGCAATAAATTGACCATTATTGCTGATTCTTTGGCAAATTGAAGGTGTTAATACATTACCCCAGAGGATAGTATTTTCACTTTTAAGATGTACTCACAGTTCACAGCTCTTCATTCTCTCCCTGGGGTTCTCATTTAATTAGCGGTTGAGAGAAGAAGGTCATTTCATTTAAATAGGAATTCCATTTGGGAATAGCATGCATTTTCTTGGTTTTAGGAACCCATCAATATTTGCTCAATTAAGACACCATTTGACTTGCCATTTATTCTGGTTGGGGTTATACTTCTGTTTCTACTCCAAGTCTCTTTAAAAAAATAATAATTTGTTAGTGTTGATAGGTTTCCCTGGAGGCTCAGATGGTAAAGAATCTGCCTGCAATTCAGGAGCCCTGGGTTTGATCCCTGAGTCGGGAAGATCCCCTGGAGAAGGAAATGGCAACACACTCCAGTATTCTTGTCTGGAGAATCCCATGGACAGAGGAGCCTGGTGGGGTTGCAAAGAGTCGGACACGACTGAGCAGCTAAACGACAACGACGTTGTTGGTGCTGATGATGAACTCCGGTGCTGACAGCGACCCTCCCACCGTGCAGCCCTTCCCATTTCTGGTTCTTGCCTGGCTTCTCTTTAAGAAAGGTACCGTATCAATGCCACACAGTCAGAGAGTTTAAAAGTCAAATGGTTCTATGCAACTGTCTTTGAAGATTGGCACTTTTCTTCCATATACTCTATTCCCATCTCCCTGAAGCATCTCTTAGATGTTTCTTTGGACATGTCCTTTCTAATACCTAAGCAACAAATACTACCATTTCTTAATTGTTCCATTTTAGAATATTACCTGTGGAATTCTTGCTGTAAGTCCTAAGGTTTAACTCATTTACCACATCTCTTTTACAACTAGTCTCCACACATTCTTGCCTTCTAGTCAGACTCCCAACTCATTTATATCAAAATTTGTTACATTAGTACTTAATCATGACATCATTATTGCTAGGCAAATATTATTCAGAACTAAGCCATGACACAGAGTTCAGGAATAGTCACTTTCTTGGGACAAGTTTGATTATCATACAGTTGATATTTACTTGGTTTTGGTTTTTTTTTTTTTTTTTGAAAGATTTTTTTCTTGATGTGGACCATTCTGTTAAGTATTGAATTTGTTACAGTATTGCCTCTGTTTTATGTTTTGGCTGTGAGGCTTGTGGCGACTTAGTGACTGAACAACAACATAATAAATATATGATACATAGGTATTTGCTTCTTTTTTTAAAACAACAGTAGAATTGTATATACATACGTTTAGCCTCCCATCAATCTACATTGTTCTGGATATTTCCTTCTGAAACTACATAAATGCTTCAAGTAAAACATAGATACTATTTTTAAAATGCAGCGCCAAAAATAAAGTAAATGGTTTTAAATATATATCTAGGTGGTAGCGTCATCACACATAGAGAAATCTAACCATTCTATGCAACTTTAAAGCACAATAATTTGTCTGCATGCTTCTGGAGGGTGTCCTCTAGATATGCTCAAGACAAAGAAAATGACCCAAACAAGCTGCACAGTCTCTTCTGTAATCACACAGCTGCAGTGGCGTGCTATTGTTATTCCTAGAATGCTGGGAGGGCATGAAACAGAAAAGCACCGAGTGTTGACTACGTTTACTCTAAACCTCCTCATTGTAAAGCAACTATAGCACAATGAAATTTTTTAAAAGAAAAATCAAAAGTAAATAAAATTCCTAGTGCTGTTGAAAACTGAGATTCTAGGGTAAGACAAAGAAGATAGAGATCTGATATAAAAACAGGTTTAGTACAAACCTTAAAAACCCTTGCATTGGAACTGAAAGCATCAATAAAAACTCACAGTTTTTTATTTTTAAAACATATCTACATATATCCTAGCATCATCCCACTGAGAAAGCCATCTCAGTACCAATGATGACCCCTGCCAACTAGACAGTGGTGTCCAAATATTTTTTCCTACTTAAAAGAACCAGGGCGTCTTGCAAAATTGACTGATTACAGATATGAAACTGGAAATGTCAGGAGAGGCTGAAATCCCCATATGACAAGGACCCTAGCAAAGACTACAGACATCTTACCAAAGAGCTCAGGAACCAACCTGAAGAAGCTCCACCCACTGTTCCCATCAAAGTGGGATACTCTGAGCAATGATAGGAAAAATTACCATAATGGATTGAAAGATACTAAGGGTGTATCTCTTATGCATGTATGCATGTGTATATGCATGCAGGTGTGTATAATCTGTAAATCACAGTGACCCTCCCCAAATAAATAATCACACTAACTGATCACAGATGCTTACTAACGCATTATTTAAAAAGTAGTAAATATAAAGGGGAAATGAAGCATTTGCCATGACTTTCCTACATAAATTGCACCACTTGGGAGAAAAGTTGTAAATGAGAAGACATTTTCTAAAACAGAAGTTTCTAGCTAATAAAAAAGTTGCTAGAATTAGACTATAACCATTTTGGAAATGCTAATTAACGAGTCTGGTAAAGAATGTGCCTGCCAATCCAGGCAACACAGGAGACATGGGTTTGATCCCTGGGTCAGGAAGATCCCCTGGAGAAGGGAATGGCAACCCACTCCAGTACTCTTGCCTGGAGTAGTCCGTGGACAGAGGAGCCTGGTAGGCTATAGTCCATGGGGTTGCAAAGAGTCAGACACGACTTAGTGACTGAACAACTTAGTTAACGAATCTAGGTTTCTACCAACAGTATCTGTAAATATCAATAAAAGAGAGAAAACAAGCCTCCCTACAAAAGGAAACAAAGCATCCACAAGTCTTCCTTGCCCTCCCCACAATTTATTCTCAGGTTGACCTTATCAAGCCTCCATACAGAGCTGCCAACTTACAGGAAGCTTAGAAGGCAGGGCCACCCTGGGGTGTAACCGGCCAAATCCAGACTCTGGACAAATGATCCAGTCTATTCAATAAATAAACTGCAAGTAAAGACAGAGAGACAGAGTGAGGAAGAATGGGGGCACCTATAAATCAGAAGTTTATTTGTCATATGTGGAAATCAGTCAGATCCCAACTCAAGTAAACAATTTTTAACAAATTAAAAATACAAACACACACGTGTTTAACTTTTATGAGATGACTGGGAAGTCGAATGCTGGATGTCTGATGACACGAGCAGACCTCATTTTACTGTGCTTTGCAGATACTGTGTGGTTCTACAAATCGAAGGTTTATGCCCACCCTGCCCTGAGCAAGTCTATCGGCTCTGATGTTCCAACAGCATTTGGTCACTCCCTATCTGTGTGCCACGTTTTGGTAGTTTTCCCAATATGTCCAAATCTTTTATGCGTATTTTATTTGCTTTGGTGACATCTTTGATGTCACCATTTCAAATGTTTTGGGGCACCATGAATTCCACCCATGAAAAACAGAGGCCTTCATGGATAGATGCTGTGTGTGTTCTGACCACTCCATCAGCTGGTCAGACCTGCCTTTCTCCCTCTGCCCAGGCCTCCCTGTTCCCTAATATTGAAATCAGAACAATGAGCAGCCCTACCAGGGCTTCTAAGCATTTAAGAGAAAGGAAGAGTTTCGAGTCTCTCACTTTAAATCAAAAGCTAGTGATGACTGAGCTTAGTGAGAAAAGTATGTCTGAAGCTGAGACGGGCTTCAAGCCAGGCCTCTTGCTCCACGCAGTCAGCCAAGTCGTGAATGCGAAAGAAAAGTCCTTGAAGGAAGACAAAGGCGCCGCTCCAGGGAGCGCACAAATGATAAGAAAGCAGAAGAGCCTTACTGCCGACACGCAGAAAGTCTTAGTGGTCTGGTTAGAAGATCAAACCCGGCCCAGGATTCCCTTAAAGCTAAGCCTCAGCCAGAACAAAGCTTTAACTCTCTTCACCTCCTTTAAGGCTGAGAGACACGAGGAAGCTGCAGAAGAAAAGCTTGGCGCTTAGCAGAGGTTGGTTCGTGAGGCTGGAGGAAAACAGCCGCCTCCATCTCATCCACGTGTCAGGAGAAGCAGCAGGTGCTCTGTATAAGCTGCAGCAAGTCATCCAGGAGATCTAGCTAAGATAACTATCGCCTACTTTAAAACAACAGGATCCTATTACACTTTCTGTTTTTTATTTGCTTATTTATTAATTTGTGTTAGTCGCTCAGTCGTGTCTGACTCTGTGACTCCATGGACTGTAGCCCACCAGGCTCCTCTACCCATGGGATTCTCCAGGCAAGAACACTGGAGTGGGTTGCCATTTCCTTCTCCAGGGGATCTTCCCGACCAGGGATCAAACCCACGTCTCTTACATCTCCTGCACTGGCAGGCGGGTTCTTTACCACTGTGCCATCTGGGGGGCCCATTGAAGGTAGCTACACTAAATAAAGAAACTTCAATGTAGAAGAAACAGCCTTATTGTGGACGATGCCATCTAGGATTTTCATCTTTACAGAGAGAAGTCAATGCCTGGCTTTACAGCTTCAAAGGACAGGCTGGCTCTTCTGTTAGGGGCTAAAGCAGTTGGTGACTAGGAGTTGAAGCCGGTGTGCATTTGCCATTCCAGAAATGTAGGACCCGTAAGGATTATGCCCACTCCATAATGTAAGGGCACCACAAAGCCTGGATGGCACATCTGTCAACAGCATGGCTCACTGAGTATTTTAAGCCCATTGTTGGGACCTACTACTAGGAGAAAAAAGAAAAGATTCTCTTTAAAATCTTCATGCTCAGGGACCACGCACCTGGTCATTGAAGGGTTCTGATGGAGCCGGACTAGGTGGTCCTGAGGTTTTCACACCTGCTAACATAATATCCATTCTGCAGTCCCTGGTTTAAGGGGTGATTTTGACTTTCAAGTCTTACTTTTTTTAAGAAATACACTTCGCAAGGTCTAGCTGCCGTTGACAGTGACTCCTCTGCTGGATCTGGGCAAAGTAAACTGAAAACCTTCTGGAAAGGACTCAGCATGCTAGACACCACTAAGAACACTGTAATGCATGGGGAGAGATCGCAAATATCAACATTAACAGGAGTTTGGAAGAAGTGGATTCCAGCTCTCTCGGGCGACTCTGAGGGGCTCAAGGCTTCAGGGCAGGAGACACCTGTAGACGAGGGGGAGGCAGCACGGGAACCAGGATGAGCAGTGGAGCCGAAGATGTAACTGGGACACTGCAACGTCGTGATAAAGCTTTAACAGACGAGGAGGTGCTTCTTACGGACGAGCAAAGAAAGTGCTTTTCTGAGCTGGGATCTATTGCTGGTGAAGAGGCTGTGAAGGTTGTTGAACTGACAACGAAGAATTAAGAACATTGCATAATTTAGTTGATACAGCAGCGGTGGGGTTTGAGAGGACTGACTCCAATTTTGAAAGGTCTCCTGTGGGTAAAATGCAATCAAACAACATTGCCCACTACAGAGAAATGACCAGTGGAAGGAGAAGTCAATCAGGGCAGCAGACTTCACTGTTGGCTTCAGCAGTCCCCGTCCTGATCAGTCAGCAGCCATCCATGTCGAGCTAAAACTCTCCACCAGCAAAATGATTATGACTCACTGAACGCTCAGATGATGGTTAGCTTTCTTTAGCAATAAAGTATTTTGAATTAAGGTACATTTTTTAAGCAGAATATTGTTGTACACTTATTAGACTACAGTAAAAATTTGAGGGTTTTGAGCTTTTATGTCTTAAGCCATAGGTGTTTGAAATCAGAACCAGATAACCAAATATAGCCCATCACCTCTTTTGGAACCACCAGTGAGCTAAGAATGGGTTTTACATTTTTAATAGTTGGAAAAAATCATAAAGGTAATAATATTAGGAAGATCAGAAAATAATATGAAATTGAAATATCAGTGTTTATTAATAAAGTTTGGTTGGAAAACAGTCATGTTTGTCTAGCTACTTTGTATGACTGTTTTTTTTTTTTTTTTTTTTGGTGGCGGGGTTGGGGGGGTTGCTTCCCAGGTAAAGAATCCACCTGCCAATGCAGGAGACACAGGTTCAATCCCTGAACTGGGAAGATTGCCCCAGAGGAGGAGATGGCAACGCACTGCAGTCTTCTTGCCTGGGAAATCCCATGGAAAGAGGAGCCTGGCGGGCTGCAGTCCACGGGGTCGCAGAGAGTCCGACACGACTGAGTGCGGCTCAGCAACATGCCTGCTCCTGTGAACAAGCGCAGAGCTGAGCCAGTAAGATGGGGACCGCGTGGTGCACAAACCTGAAATATTGATCACTTATCCCTTTGCAGGAAAAAAATCTACTGACCCTGCTTTCAGGCGAGACCAACAGTAGACCATATTGCAGAAAATTCACGATCAAGTTTATGTTTTAGGATGGGTCAGATCATGCAAAGACAAGTCTCTGAATGAACATAGTCTCACCAAGCTGGTCTTTAGAAAGTTATATGAGGGGCTTCCCTGGCGGTCCAGTGGTTAGAACTTCACCTTCCAACGCATGAGGTGCAGGTTTGAAGCTAAGATCCCAGATCCCACGTGCCTTGCAGCCCAAAAGCCAACATGAAAAAAAATTTTTTTAGGAAAATCATACCAATTTACAAGATCATAGGTTATCATCTCAGAACATATTCTTCTCACTTTCACTTTCCACTTTCAGAGGTTTAAAAATAATGCTCTTTTCATTTAAAATTGTCAGAGTGAACTTTTTGTTCATATTTCAATAGTGATTTCTACGTTCAATTGCCAAATGTCTGTATTCTTCGCCTATTTTTCCATTGAGCTTTTAGTCAGATGTGTAAGACGTCTTCATATTACACTTAGTCATTACCTACAGGATGGGTATGTTTTAAATAAGGTCTGAGTAAGCAGAGTTAACCAAGGTCTCCTGGGAGGGAAAACGTGTTCTAGTGAATTTGTGGGATCCAAAGGCAATGAGATCACAACGTGCATAATGCTGATATAAAACGACCATCTGTAAAGTCAGAATAAACTAATCAACACCCACGCTCATCTCTTTGACTCATTTTCCTTTCGTTTTGTGTATGAATTTTCCTTTGTTCTTGTTCTGCTGCATGTTCATTTTCCTGTTTGCTTGTTTTTCCTTTGAACCCAAAATTTGTTTCAAAAAATTCCAAGGCACTGGAGTCAGCACCTTCTGATCATATCTTATCTGCCACTAACCATGTGTCAGGGCCAATCTGGATGCCTTCAACAAGCCTGATGCCTTACTCATCAGGAACACTTTTTCCTGCTGTGGCTCTGATAAGCCATCAGCACCACCGTTTATCATAGACTGCTTGAGGTCACTTGCATACAGATTTCTCTACATTCAGTAACTGAAAAGGGGGCCATTTGACTCAGAGACACTGAGACCAGACCAAGGCCTAGAATTAAGTGCAAACCTGTGGAGTCATGCGGTCACAGCTAAAGACCTGCTCCCCATCACTCCAAACCTGCCACATCTATTTTCGGATTTCTTGGTTTTCTTTTCTGCCAAAGGACTAAGACAACAAAGGCAGAATAGAACGGGGGTCAGGTGGAGCCTTTTCTCTGAACAATCCTCAAGCGAAAATTATAAACAAAGTTATTAAAGCTTTTCTATCTACTAAAGAAGCAGCAATGTGACATTCCATTTCAGTCCACCTCTAATCTTCAGTCCCTTTATCCCAAATACTGAAATTTCATTAGAGATGACCAATTCCAAAATCCCAGATTCTTCAATTAGTGTGCACTTTAAATTATTAAATAGGAAACTTGAATATAGACTCTTTTCTCATTCAATTTTCTCAGCTTCTGTACTCCCTTTCATGGTGCATAATTTAAATTTATAAATTCTATGGAAAAGCTAATATTCTACTGAGATAAAGACTCATCTAATTTTTGCAGCCAAGGACATCACAGCAAGCACCTACATTCTGTAGAAGAGAAGTGAAACTTTCACAACAGTCTCTAGAAGCAGCACAGGGGAAAACCAGCCTCATGGAATGAACTCCACCTGCTCCAGAAAGAGTACAAACCACTGGAGTTTGGTAGCAGGGATCAAGAGGAAATGAGGTCAAGTCCAAGGTACTACAGTGGAAAATGATAGAGGAATTCTGAAAATTCCCTGGTTGTATCAGAAGAGGACTTATATGGCCCTCTTTCTAGGGTGGAAACCAAGTGCCCAGGTTCCCAGGGTCTCCATCTGAATACAACACTCTGACCTGTTCCCATCCCCACTGCACGCCCTTCCCTACCCATTTCTAGGCTTCTAACCCAGCCAGGTTTCTTCGAAGAATGAAAGTCATTCAGGAAAAGTGAGAAAACCTAAATCTCTATTCTCTCCTGTTGTTGTTGCTTAGTCACTCAGTCGTGTCCGACTCTTTGCGACACCATGGACTGTAGCCCACCAGGCTCCCCTGTCCATGGGATTCTCCAGGCAGGAATACTGGAGTGGGTGCCATTGCCTTCTCCAGGGGATCTTCCCGACCCAGGGATCGAACCCATGTCTCCTGCATTGGCAGGAGGATTCTATACCACTGAGCCACCAGAGAAGCCCATTCTCTGACATCCCCAAACTAAATCCTGGCTTCCTTCTCTCCCCCAGAACAATGTCACCACAGGCAATGCTCAGACTTCACCTGGTCTCACTCCTGGCTCCTGAGTGGCCACTTGCTACTGTCCAAATCGCCCCCAGGTCAGGCAGTGATGGTCCAGACCCAGGATCCCCAGCGGCACTGGCTGCTGATTCCCTGCTGAGAGGTCTACAGGCAGGAGTCAGTCCACGTGCCTGCTCAGAGCTCTGGGAAATCATCTGGTCTCACATCACCTTCTACCTGCACTTTCTCCCCGCACCTGCTGCTCTCTGAGTTGAGGGACACTTTCAGGAATCTTCTGTCCAGCCCTCATGCTTGTTCTTGGGGCCCTCCCTGGAGCCAAATGTGAAATTCCTCCCTAGGGGTGATACCATCAAGATGACGTCACAGGTTGCTCTGAATTCGGTCCTGCTCACAAGACAGATTAGCGTGAGAGAATTTCTATCTGAAAAAGAACCAGAGGGTGTGAACTGGAGGCTCGGGAAGACCAGACTTAAAGACTAAGGGACTCAGATGGCGGGGTGTTGCTCAAAGGTGGTCTTAACCCTTGGGAGTTTTCGCCAGAGGCATGGATGAAAAGTGCCCCAGCTGGAACGGGTCTCACCAAGAAGGCTACACTGAGCTTCACTTGTGTGACGGGACTGAGTGTCTGCTCAGAAAGCTCTCAAGGCCAGTCTCTGCTTCTTGTTGGTTTGAACTAACTATACTGCCCCCGAACTGCTCCTGCTTTGCCTGTAAATACCGCCTACCCCAAGCCTGCAACAAGCTCGCCGTAGTTTATTATTTGCTCACCCGGAACTGCAGTTCTGCTGTTCCCAAACACGCTCATCTTCATGAGCTTGCCTCGTGATCTCACTTACATGTGGAATCTGAAAGCCTGAGCTCACGCAGACAGTAGACACGTGGATATGTATACTTGAATCACTCCGCTGCACAGCTGAACCCAACAGCCCACTGGACATCGACTATTCTCCAATATAAAGGAAAAGTCAACAAATCCATCAATTGGAAAAAATAAGCTCACTCCATAGAAAATGAGAGAAAATGCTCTCCAGAGACCCAATTCTTCATTTCTTTGCCTTTGTGAAGATGCCAAAATTAACTCAGCTGTAATTTTGCGGTTCCTACTTTGTGTTCTGGGAATAAAGTATACAAATGCAAAAAAACATTTAACATCTATGAGTTACACCTAAATGAAGCATCCACTGAGGTTAATAAGTGGTTTTCTGAGCAAACATGGAGAGCAATGGCATCTGATGTGGCTGATTTAATTTGCAATCATATGTCATATTCACGCAAATAGTGACAAACAGGCCCCCTTGTCAGTTCACCAAAAACAGTGCTTCTTGTCGTTCACATCTGTTCCAATCTCATGAAACTGTTTACAACGACACTTTCATAAAACCATTCCCCATGAGAGGAAGGAAACACGAAAATGATTTTTTTTAATATTCCTTGGGAGTTTTCTGTAACATTACAATAGCTCTTCAACAAAAGCCAGAAATTCCACAAACTCAGATCTTACCTCAATATACCCCACTTATCTATGATAAGAATAAACTGGTAAAATTTTAAAAAAGAATGAAATATTGCGGTTTTTAGTAATATGGATGGACCCAGAGAATATCAAACTAAGTGAAGTCGAAGACAAATATTATATGGTATCACTTATATGTGGGATCTAAAAAATAATAGAAATGAATCTATATAGTGTCAAAGAGAAACAGACTCACAAATGCAGAACACAAACGTGGTGACCGGAGGGGAGAGGAGGGAGGGGGGAATTCAGAGTGTGGGGTCAACAGACATGAGCTACGATGTGTACGACGCACCGGGAACTGTATTCAGTCACCCTGTAATAATGAATAACGGAAAGTAACCTAAAACATAGAACGCGTAACTGAATCACTTTGCTGTACATCTGAAACTAACACGGTATTATAAATCAACTCTTCTTCAATCTCATCCGGGCCTCCCTGGGGAACAGGTCTGAAGAGCTGAGTGTTTAACACGACCATGCGTGATTCTTAGCAACAGGAACTTCTGAGAAACTTGGCAGGTTGTCCTGACACACTAAAGGGTATCAGATTCACCAGGACACACATTTTGTTAAAAAGAGCAAGTTTCTGGATCTCAGCCTGAGGTCCAGATGCAGCGAGCTGGTGGAGGAACACACGAACTGCATTTTAAACAAATTGCCCAGGTGACGCTCCTGAAATGTTCCCACGCCCAGCTCTTGAAGGGCAGCAAGTAGGACCCCCCCTTGCAGATCGGGCCCCTCCCTGGGTCCTGGAACCACAGCTGTTCCCAGGCCAGAGCTGACTGGATCAGATGTCGCTGCTTATGGTTCAGACCTTTACAGCCCAATTTAACACAAGATGTGTTCTTGCCTCAATGACGTTGCCGACTCGTTCCCTGTAATTTTCCTATCAACAACTGAACTCCCGAGCAGTCCTCTCGCCCGTCAGCAGTTAAGGTTCCCGTCCTCAGGGCCCAAATTACCCTTGAAAGGTAATGGAAAAACCCCTGTGTGCTGGCCAGCGCCGGCCCCTGCAGCAGACCCCGCCGGCTACCTGCTGCCTGTCCTGAGGATCGCTGTCAGCTGTGCGGGTCTTGTCTTTGTTTAACTGCTCAGTGGTTTTCATAACTATTTTTAGCCCTGAGACTTTTTTGGAGAAAAATGTTACCAGTACAAATAAAATGAAACTGCTGTGAATGAGATGGTGCGGCAGAAGAGAGGGCGGGCAGGCCTTCCAGTCCCCAAGACACACACAGACACACACAAAGACACACACAGACACACACACACAAAGATACAGGTAGACAGGAAGATACACACACATAAACATACACACAGACATACACACAGATGCACACACAGAAAGACAGACACATACACACAAAGATACACACACAGACATACACACACACAAACCCAACACACACATAAAGACACACACACAGAGACACACCCTCAACCCTAAGGCAGTACAAAAGCTTAGGGCTCCATGGAAGACCATCTGAAAATCTCTACTCTGGGTCATGAATTCAGTTTTTGCCTAGAGCACTGGACTGCCTTCCTAGACTTAAGTGTCTGACTTTAAATTTACCTTCAAAAGCACACTGACACTTGAAAATCATGGAGTTACGGGTGTCAACCCTCCCCACCCAGCTTAAAGTCCAAGCATAATCCATAGTCAACAATCAGCCATCTGTATATACCTAGTTCATCAATTCATAGTCAGCCATCTGCATATATCCAGATTATCCAGTCAGCCAGCCGTCTGTATGTACCCAGTTCATCAATCCAGTCAGCCGTCTGTACGCACCCAGCTCATCCATGTCCAGGACTCCACGTCTGCAGATTCAACCACGATCTTGTAGCACTGTGGTATTTACTACCGAAAAAACTGCAAGTCTAAGTGGACCCAGGAACAGTTCAAATGTGTCTTGTTCAAGGGTCAATTGTGCTGCATTGCCTCTTATGAAAAATGATTAATGAAACTGACTGCCATTAATCCTAACTTAATCCTACATTGTTAAAGTTCCTTTCCAAACGTGTTGTAGTCAGGCCCATTCAACTACTTATCAAGCTTGAGTCATTGCAGGCTCATACACAGTCTCCGAAAAAATAAATGAACAAATAGAAGTCATTATGTGCAACTTAAAAATGGTGCTATTGTGACTGACGCTGCTTTTAAACTTAGACTTTTTCAATGCTATTATGTGGACATATAATCGATGTTTGTGTAAAGATCACACCAGGCGAGGGAAGAGAAAGGGGCCTTGAGAGATGCTCTCAGCAGGTACTTTATAATAAAACCAACATCTGTGGAATCATTAGATGAGCATTATTACACGCCAGCAACATGCTAGTACTTTGCAGATACGCTCTCAACTCTTCCTACTGTGTGGAAGCGGGCAGGCATGCGGGTCTCACTCTGAGATGAGGGCGATGGATCTCCCAGAGGGAAGCCGCCACCCGCGGGGACCCTCTTAAGGTGACTGCTGGGCGAGAGCTGACTCCCGGCTGCAGAGGCCGGGTGCACTCTGAGCCTGTCCTCGCTCGAAGGTCAGGCTTGGCAGGTTTCTTTGATCTTCCCCACATCTGCCATTTCATACTGGGCTTCTCTTTCCTTGCAGAACTTGCCGAGCCGGGCAAAGACATCTTTTTCTTTTTTTTTTTTTAATCAGTTGTGTCTTCCTTGGATGGAGGCAAGATCGGGGCCAAAAGAAATTCCCTTTCATTTTAGAATCAAGATTCCGTTCACAGAAAAACGAAATTGATATACAGACGAGCCCACACACCACACTTCTCACTTGTAAGTGAACTTAATCACTCGGGCACCCCAAACACCTTTGTGTGTCTTCAAGCTACATTCTGTCCATTGGATGGAGAACATGTGGTTTGGACTTCAGAAGGCATGAAAACCAAGCTGATATTACAGAAGTTGGCTGTTTCAAGTCAAACAAAATAGCACAGAAAATTTCTCCAAGTCAGAGGAGGGCAGCCACCACTGCCTGCATTTATCCCTAAACCAGCTCCCTAAGGAGAGACGAGAAAACACCAACAAGCTCCTCTACTGTAACAGACTCCAAGGAACACACACGCACCCTGGAAACTGACAAGGTTTTGAACACAAAACATCTCTTTCAAAAGCGATAATATAATAGATGACGCTTCTTAGAGACTATGACCTTAAATGACATAAGGGACACTATTGGAGGCACAGCAGCTGTTTGGTGAAAGTGCAGGGGTTTTTCCTACTTCTTCTTGTTGATCCTTTTTCACCCTTCCCTGCCAAAAAAAAATTTACTACATTTTTTTTTCATTATTTCCCTTGTGTCAAGTGGAACTTTTTCATCCAAATCTCACTGCTCAGGCCCATATGTCTCTTCTTTCTTCTTTTCTGTATTTTTTTTTTAAAGATACCACATAACAAAAATGTTTCTCTTATATTAATTTTGTTACTCAGGCAAAGTAAACCATCACTCCTCGGTATGTCATATAAAAGCCAGAAGAGTAGTGACTCACTCGGGCAGAGACTTTATTTAAAACATTTGCTCTGTGGTCGGAGCAGATTAAACACAGACCAGGTTGCCCGTGGAGCTGTGCGGGGCCCCGAGTGAGCGATGTCACCACCCGGCGGGCCAGCCACACGCAGCCCACGGCCAGGATCTGGCCTCGGTCCCCTCTGCCTCCCTGACGCAGGGACACCTGCCTCCAGCAGACTGGGATGAACCGACCTTGTGGACGTGAAGGTCACTGAACACTTTTGTTTGGTGACCAAAAATGAAATGGCTACTGAAAGGGGATAGGAGTTGCTGTAAGGCGTGCAGGAGGCATGGCATGCAGAAAAGAAAAAGGCAGAAAACTGGGAAGGATGAAAAGGGAACAAATCAAAAGGGAAATGAAAGAAACAGACCGAGTCAGAGCACCAGGACAAGTTTCCATTGTTCGTCGTTCGCGCCAGATAGAGCCTGGAATTTTAAATGATTGCAAATTGAGCGGCTCGTGGGTAATCGATTTGGTCTCCACTGGTAGGGGTCAGAAACCCAGGACATGCAAATGATATTTATACAGTTGAAACGAGGAACAGATGAAGTCCATAGAAGAGAAGGCATCTCTGCTGTTTTGATGATTTTTATAGAAAAGTACAAACGCCAACATCTGAGGCAGACACAGTCAGAAAAACGTGCGTGGTGGAGGCTCGTGCGGATGGATAGCCGTGGCTTTGGGTGCTGGAGGCTGTGTGGTATTTGTCTTAGCTCCAGCAACTAAAGTCATACAAAACCCACTCATTAACCTGTTTGTGTTAATCCATCCATTTTCAAATTTACATTTGTCCTAGAGGCCTTTCTCTTCTCTCCTTCCATGCTTCTTCCCTTTTAAATTTCTTTAAAAAAAAAATATGAAGCAAATCACTGATTTCTTCACAGCTAAATTTTGAGCTGTTGAAGATGGAAATCATTAACGAAACCACAGTATATGAGGGTTAGAAGATGACACAGTGCTCATCTAGTTGGTCCTCTGACTCAGGGCAGGAATCTTTTCTATAATGTAAGTTAATATACAGTCACCAGAGAGGACATGCTTGTATATATTTATACATTTTCATTAACAAGCAGCCTGCGGTTCTGTGGTTCACTCTCCATTATTCATGCATCTATGTATTACACACATCTATTTAAGCACTCCCACACGTGCTGGGAGTAATTTAACAGACAGGAAAATCGTAAGACAGTAATACATGGAATTCGAATCATTGAAATAGAATAATGTGAGGGCGACTGCATAGCTCCTAAAGCTCAGGCGACCAAGGAGGGCTTCTGAAAGCACGTGACATCAGCGTTCAGAGAGAAAAGTGTTCTGAACAGAGGGAAGAGCTGAGATGAAGGGCCTAATGGGAATCCTCTCAGCCGAGCGCAAGGAGAGATGAAATAAACAGCATAACGCGCGGGCCGGACCAAGGATGCGGGAAGGTGAAGCTGGAGCCCTGGGCAGAGGCCGATCAGTGCTGGGCTTGGCAGGGTGAGGTAAGGATTGAGGATTCTCCTCTCAGAGCAATGAGAAGCTGCTATCAAAGCAACTGTACTCCAATAAAAATTTTTTAAAAAGAAATGCCAATTAAGGATGGGAAAATTAGAAATTAGAAATCCCAATTAAGGATGGGAAATTTTTCTAATGGGAAAATTCTCATTAGAAAAATGAGAATCATAATACAAGGGATTAAAACACTACAGACACATTAAAATCTGTAAATGTATAATGACACTAAGGGAAAAAAGGACCCCATCAGTCACATTTGGAGGACGATAGAGAACCAAATGAATATTTTGAAAATGGTAAATAAAAGACAATAAAACTTTTGTCTTGCTTTTCCTTGTGATCTATAAAAAAGAGAAATTTCCACTTGTAGAAGTTTTTCACCAAAATTAACATAAAGTAAAATTAAAGAAGCAAAATTTTAATTAAACCGTTTTAAACAGGGGACTTCATTGCTCATGTGGAGAGAACGGAATCGAAAGCAATAGGAAGAGAAGCAAGGAAAACAACTGCAAAGTTAAATCAGAAATACACACACATATGTCTATTCTGATGGCTTGGGTTGTGACACTGACCTTGGAGATGGAAGCTGATGGACTTGCAGTATATTGGGAGATCAGGGTTAAAAAGACTCAGAACTTGGTGTGGTTTGGGGTGGGGGAGGGGAGTAAGAGAAAGAAAAACTGCCCAGAACTCGAAGACATTTGATTTGAACAGCTGAGCAGGTGGTAAAATTGCTGGTATGGGAAAGCTGAAGGTTGACCAGGTTTGGGTTTCCCAACTGGTGCTAGTGGTCAAGAACTCACCTGCCAATCAGGAGATGTAAGAGACAGGGGTTCGATCCCTGGCTTGAGAAGATCCCCTAAAGGAGGGCATGGCAACCCCCTCCAGTATTCTTGCCTGGAGATCCCCTGGACAGAGGAGCCTGGGGTCATAGGGTCACAAAGAGTCGAACATGACTGAAGCACCTTAGCACACACCCAGGCAGGCAACGCATGTAACCCAAGAATTCTGCTTTGACCCCGTTGTGTTTAAAATACCTGCTGTGTAGACTGGCTATACAAGTGTGCAGTTCTAGGCAGAGGCCAGATGTTTGAGGCATCTGCATTTTGTAAACAATTGAATTATTAGTGGGGCTTCCCTGGTGGCTCAGTGGTAAAGAATCCGCCTGCCAATGTAGGAGACCTGGGGTTGATCCCTGGGTCAGTAAGATCTCCTGGAGAAGGAAATGACAACCCACTCCAGTGTTCTTGCCTGGAGAAACCCATAGACAGAAGGGCCTGGCAGGCTAAAGTCCACAGGGTCACAAAGAGTCGGACACGACTTAACGGCTAAACAACTCCTAAGAGTAAAATGAAAATTTCTCCCCTAAAACTCCCTATGGTCCCAATTTTGTCTTGGGATGGGGAGGAGCTAATTCCTTGCTTAACAAACCCCCAAACATGTGAAAGAATGAAAACCACCATTCACTGCACAGCCAGTATATGCCGAACACTTTGCCTACAGTTTCTTATCTGCACATACAGGATCTCTAAGGGCAGGTGTTCGTGTTGCAACTTTACAGGAAACAGGGGTACAGAGAGTATCTCATGTGAGGTTCCAGAGCTACAAAGTGAAGGAGCTAGGTTTGCTTTAGGTTTGTCTGCCTCCCAGACACCGATGAATAAACGCTTGTACCCTAAGCGCTTCTCACACAGCAAGGGCTTCCAGAATATTTTGCCATTCTGAAAGTCCCCTGGTAGCGTCCTGCATCAGCAAGATCTCTCATTAAATTTCGGCCCTTCCAATGAACACATCTGACCTGACCAAGGAGGAGCACACCCAGCTTCTGGTCAGACGCCTCTGACAATGATGCTGAACACTGCATTAGAGTAGCCACATCACACTGCTGGCTCATGTAAAACTTGTGGTCAACTGCTGTCTAGCCAGGGCTCCCACATCCTATACTTGTGCTGTAATTTTTTTGCCTAAATTAAAAATGTCAAGATATTTGAAACCCAAGTCGTTTACCTAGCATATTAGTTATTCCTTCCACTTCTGTTGTACACACAAGTCTAAGACACCGTCTGTCTATGTCCCATTAGTGGATTGAAATGATATTTGAATGATAGAATCAACATTTTCACGTCATAAAAATCACAGCTGGGATGTATTGTTCCAGATATTTTAAGTCTCAGTTTGCTCATCTGTAACATGGAAACCATCATAGTAACAAGCGGTAAACGACAAATCGCCTGTGAAATGCTGAGCCATGAGGTCATATTTATCCACTGCTCGAAATTTTGGAAGAGTATCTTATTTTCAGATGTTGTACGCAGGCTCTGGTAGTAAGCCACTCTCTGGTCTAATGGTGGGACATTGTATTGGAAAAGTATACAGAAGCCAAAATTAATAAACCCAAACCAGCTTTTCCATAGAAAACAAGAGCAAAGGATTTTCATATGTAGTGGAGAGTAGCAATTGCCTGCTGGAGGCCACACCCATTCTATCCCACCAAGAAAAGGAGCTATTTTCAGAGTCCAGCGGGGGAAGATCCTGGAGAGACAGTACCTGAAGGAGGCTCTAAACCCACCCCCGCCCCCCCAGCCTGTCTGCGGCCTACACTCAGCCTGGGCTTCCAGCTTAGCTAGGATCACCCAGAGGACACCACAAGACGAGCCTTCACATGCAAGTTGTTTGGAAGGAGACGAGACAGCCAGAAAACGGGGAAATGAGACTGGGAAGAAAAAGAAACAAAGAACTCTTATTTGATGAACCTATTTGCAGGGCAGGAATAGAGACACAGACCCAGAGAGCAGACTTGCGCACACAGTGGGGAAGGAGGGGGTGGCACGGATGTATGCACTCTCACCAGAGTCCTCCCAGCACCGCAGCTCAGAGGCATCAAGTCCTCAGCGCTCAGCCTTCTTTACGGTCCAACTCTCACATTCATACGTGACCACTGGAAAAACCACAGCTTTGACTAGACGGACCTTTGTCGGCAAAGTAATGTCTCTGCTTTTTAATACGCTGTCTAGGTTTGTCATAGATGTTCTTTCAAGGACTCTTGAGAGTCCCATGGACTGCAAGGAGATCAAACCAGTCAATCCTAAAGGAAATAAGTTCTGAATATTCATTGGAAGGACTGATGCTGAAGCTGAAACTCCAGTACTTGGGCCACCTGATGTGAAGAGCCGACTCATTAGAAAAGACCCTGATGCTGGGAGGGATTGAAGGCAAGAGAAGAAGGGGCCGACAGAGGATGAGATGGTTGGACTCAATGGACATGAGTTTGAGCAAGTTCCAGGAGATAGTGGAGGACAGGGAAGCCTGGCGTACTGCAGTCTGGGGGGTTTGCAAAGAATCGGACATGACTGAGTGACTGAAAAAGAACAATATGCATTACCATGTGTGAAATAGAGTTAGTGGGAAGCTGCTGTATAGCACAGGGAGCTCAGCTCGGTGCTCTGTGATGACCTAGAGGGCTGGGATGGGGGTAGGAGGTGGACTCAAGAGGACGGAGATAAATGCATCCACGTGGCTGGTTCATGTTGTTGCACAGCAGAAATTAACACAACATTGCAAAGCAAATATACTCCAGTAAGAAAAATAAATTTAACAAAAAAAGAATCATTATGAAGCTAGTTACCACTGAGAATAAACACCCTGATTCCTGCTGGGGAGCTCTAGGGTCCAGGGCAGAATGTATGTCTCCGAGTCATCCCATCCCAGGTGACTGGTTTCCTGCTAACTCCCAGCAGTCACTGGATGAGCCTGCCTGGGGTAGGGCTACTCCCCGAGCACGTCCATGGGACCCTGAGCACCCAGGATGCTGTCAGCTGGTGGTAAGGGAACCATGACCCCGCACACAGTATGAGCCAAGAGACAGCAGAAGGGAAGGTTTCCAGAACCCGCCCTCCACTCTCTAACAACCCAGATGATCAGCAGTGCCCTCTCCCTGTCAGGATGCCCAGGCCACAGGAGCCTTAACAGGAAAAAGGCCAACACTGGACAACTCCACAGGAACAAACATAACAACCAAGGTGTTACCTAAGCTAAGGACTTGAGCAGGCATTTCTCCAAAGATGAACAACAGCCAATAAGCATACAAAAAGATGCTTAACATCTTTCTTTACCTGCTGAGCCACCAAGGAAGCCCAAGAACACTGGAGTGGGTAGCCTACCCCTTCTCCAGCAGATCTTCCTGACCCAGGAATCAAATCAGGGTCTCCTGCATTGCAGGCAGATTCTTTACCAACTGAGCCACAAAGGAAGCCCTCAACATCTTTAGTCACTGGGCAAATGCAAATGAAAGGTGAGACACTACTTCACATCCCCTCGGACAGCTATGATCCAAAGTGGGGAAGGAGCAGGACTTCCCTGGTTGTCCAGTGGTTAAAACCCCATGCTTCCAATGCAGGCGGTGTGGGTTCAGTCCCTGATGGGGCAGCTAAGATCCTGCATGCCTGGCAGCCAAAACACCAAAACATAAAGTGGAAACAATATTGTAACAAATTCAATAAAGACCTTTATAAAATGGTCCACAGGAAAAGAAAAAGCTTAAAAGCGGAGGGAGGAGGATGGGTGGAAACAGGAAGTGCACGTGAGGACATGGGGACAGTGGAGCCCCAGGCACTCCTGGTGGAGCGAGAAAGTGCACGGATTGTGGTAAGCATGTGTCTCGGTTAGCTCAAAAAGGTAAGCAGGATTTGCATGGGATCCAGCAGCTTCACTTGTGAGGACAGACCCGAAAGAATTGAAACGAGAGACTCAAACGGATACCTGTACATCAGCCCAAGTGCCAACGGGTGAACGGACTTTTAAATGTGGCATATGCATGCAATGGAGTATCACTCAGCTGCCAAAAGGAATGAAATTTTAATCCATGCTACAATGTGGGCGAATCTGCAGAACATTATCCTAAGTGAAATGAACCAGATACAAAAAGACAAATATTGTATGTCTACATTTCTATCAAGTATTTAGAATAGGCAAATTCACAGAGACCAAACGTAGGTGTCACCAGAGGCTGGAGCACGAGAAATGGAGAGTTACTCTTCTGTGGGTACAGAGTTTCTATTCAGGATGAGAACAAATCCTGAAAACAGATCGTAGTGAATGGTTAGCCAAAAATGTCACTGTACTTAATGCCACTAAATTGCACGCTTAAAATGAACAAAATAATGAGTTTTGTTATATACATTTTACCACAATAAAAACATCAAAACAAGCTTGTTTTTTAAAAAAAATTAAAAATGAAGAAAAAAATTTAAGAGAGGAACTTTGGAACCAATTAATACAGCACATTTAAGCCAGGACTGCTGTCTGAATGACCAAAGCTTAAACATACACAAACAGGAGTTTGCAAAGTATAACACTTCAAATGTGCAAACATGCACATTTTAATAAGCCAACAACTGTTACACCTGTTGCCAGATTTCTCTTTCATTGTCGCTATGAACTTCATAACATGACTATTTTCCTTCATAGTCCTATTACTATTACATCACTAGATCCTTTCTGGTCGAAATTAACGTGGAATAAAGTTCAGAGAAGCTTTTGACTTTCATTTTTTGCTCAACTACTTTTAACATGAATCTTTCCCCAAAATGTCAAAAGCCCATAATTTACCAACTTCTCAACTTTCTATTTTGCCTCCTCCCTTTATAAAATTGGTAAGCACATCTTGTTTTCTCTTTGCTGGAATAAATTTTACAGTGAGTGTAAAATTTATCCATGACAGTGTTCCAACGGTAAAGTTCATCTTCACCCCTTTCTTTCCAGAATCATAGCCCATGCATGCTCAGTCACTTCAGCTGTCTCCAGCTCTTCGTGACCCCATGGACTGTAGTCTGGCCAGGCTCCTCTGTCCACGGGCTTCTCCAGGCAAGAATACTGGAGCAGGTTGCCGTCACCTCCTCCAGGGACCTCCCCGACCCAGGGAGCAAACCTACGTCTCTTGCATTGGTAGGCAGATTTTGTCCCACTTGAGCCACCAAGGAAGCCCTAGATCACAATCCACCCTTTGCCAACGTCTCTGACACGAGCCTGGGTCATCCCTACATGACAGGTAGACATTTCTATTCTTAACAAAATAAGCAAACCTGTATTTGAAAATCATTATGTATTTGAAAACCAGCAGTTATAGACTCGTCACTTCACCAAACGCTTTCATCCTTAAAAAGGGAAGTTACTTAAGAAATTAAGTGAACGTACAGATGCTGATTTGAAAAGATACATCTAGTGACAAGGATGAGAAAGGGTCCTGGTTTGGCTTGCATGTCTTTTCAAAAATACAGAACATTGTTTTTGCTCTAAAGAATATACATATTTATGCTAAAAATTCAAACAGTGTATAAAGATGTATGGTGAAAACCAATTTCCCTTCTTTATCTCTCAGAGTCCCGTTTTTATTCCCCAGAGCGGATCATGAATTGCATTTCCTAGGTTTGCTCTTCAAACATCTTATATGCAAATATAAAGGTGTGCATAAATCATAGGCATCATGCATGAATGCTGATATGAAAAGATTTGGAGAAGGAAAAAAACAATAAATTATATGAGTATGTATACTATAGTATCATGTGTGATGCATTTATGCATATGTATATTTTTATCATTATATATATAATATCAGAAAGGATTAGTAGGAAATATGATTTGTGATTCTCTCCGGGGAGACAGAAGTGGGAGTCTGAGAAACAGAGGTGGAAAACGACTTTTACTATACATTTCTACATATGGTTAGAACATTTAGCATAAATATGTATTGTTTTTATTACAAAGAATGTATTTATAAAGAGACAACACGCAAATCAAACTGAGGTCCCTCTTTCCTATCACTAGGTAGATCTTTGCAAAGTCACTTAACCTTTCTGAACTTCATTTTTTTCACCCTTAAAATGAAATTCCTAATTTATATCAGGGGTTCTTCAATTGGAAATCCCTTGGGTGTTCTTTAAATACAGATTGCACCCAAAGGTGGATTAAACTGGACTCCCTAGGTTTGAGGTCCCAGAAGGAAATCAACAAAAGTCCGCAAGTGAGTGCTGGCCAGTGACGGGTGCAGTCTGAGTCATTCTCCAGAACTGTACTTCTCTCCTGTATTCAGGCATTCAGTAACATTTTTTGATACTGAAATATAATTATGTTTATGGAGCACTAAAGGTTGAGAGCTGAATAACTGATGCTTTCAAACTGTGGTGCTGGAGAAGACTCTTGAGAGTCCCTGGGACTGCAAGGAGATCAAACCAGTCATTGGAAGGACTGATGCTGAAGCTGAAGCTCCAATACTCTGGCCAGCTGATGCAAAGATCCAACTCACTGGAAAAGACCCCGATGCTGGGAAAGATTGAGTGCAGGAGGAGAAGGGGACAACAGAGGATGAGATGGTTGGAAGGCATCACTGACTCAATGGACATGAACTTGGGCACACTCTGGGAGATGGTGAAGGACAGGGAAGCCTGACGTGCTGCAGTCCATGGGGTCGCAGAGAGTCGGTCACGACTGAGCAACTGAACAACAATAAAACTGTCTGAATGTTGGTGTCCCTGCAGAATTCACGTGTTGGAACCCTAACACCGAAAGTGATGGTGTTAGGTGGTGGAGCCTGTTGGGGGTGATTAGGTCATAAGAGTGGAGCCCCCATAAATGGGATCAATGCACTCACAGGAGACCCCACCGAGCTCCTAACCCCGTCCATCGTGTGAGAAGACGGACCTCACCATGCTGGCACCAGATCTCAGACTTCCAGACTCTAGGACTCCGAGCAATCACCTCTGTTGTTTACAAGCTACTCAGTCTAGTTTTTGCTATCGCCCTGAAGGCACCAACACGCAGCTTTAGGAGTGAAACACTGACCTGAAGGAATTTTCGGTCTAGCAGGGAAAATGAAGCAGAAACAAGCAGGATGAACCAGAGCTCGTAGCACACGCCACAAGACGCACGAACGCCAGTTTACATCACCCCATGGAGTCTTCTCCCTGCCAGCAAAGAAGCTTGACCCATCTCAGACTTTCTTGCCAGCAGATAATCTTCTACCTGGTTTTTGCTTTCGTCCAGCCTGGAATCCTTGATGAGATGATGCCAGAAGTTCTTCATCAGGTGGGAACAGACAGGAAGCTGTATGATTAAGCAGGGAGAAGGGGAACTCACTTAAACTGAGCAAAGGTTCACCTTCTCAGTCAGCAGCTCGGCTGGGCGTGGTGACTGCTGGTCAGGAAGCAGGGCCTCAGGGGGACTGGGTACAAGTCCTTCGGGGATGTGAGACTCCAGGATGGCAGGCTCTCACCCTTGACAAAGTGCCAGTGCCCCACAGGGTACAGATATAGCAGAGGACAAGCTCTGAAGGGACCAGAAAGCCCGGGACAGGAGAGATCAACTGGATGATGCGGAAAAACCTCCCTCTTCACTTCGAGGTTCAGAGTCATAGCTAAGTCGATTTAAGAAAAATACATGGATGTGAAATATCGTGGGCGTCCTAAGTGGAGCTAGTGGTAAAGAATCCACCTGCCAATGCAGGATACGCAGGTTTGATCCCTGGGTCAGGAAGATCCCCTGGAGGGGGAAATGGCAACCCACTCCAGTATGCTTGCCTGGAGACTCCCATGGACAGAGGAGCCCGGTGGGCTGCAGTCCATGGGGTCACAAAGAGTCAGACACGGCTGAGCAATTTAGCACATTAACTATTATACACATTTAGATTTTTTAGGTTAGACTCATACAAAGTAGTCAGGCATTCAAGATCTTGGAGAAAGGAAAAGGTACAAATAGACAAACAACTCTGAAAAGAGAGAGTTTTAAAATACACGAAACACTTCTGTTGATAACCCCAAACCCTGGGTTAAGTCCATTTCACCTGCCTTCAAGGTCGTTTAAAGACGGACACGTCCTCCAAGCGGGAGCACGGAGCCTAAAGCGTAAGACGTTGGCCTGAGCGGTTTTCCGGGAACTTGGCTTCGGCGGCATCGAGTCCGGTCTGAGCCGGTTCACACCGGACAGGACCACTGACGCGTCAACGGGGCATGCGCAGATCGGCGAGCTTGGGCCGGTGCGGCGGGTGCTTAATGATGCCTGCGCGGAACAATGTCGAGCACACATTTTTCCAATCACCATTTCCCTGGTGGCTCAGATGGTAAAGATCGATCCCTGGGTCAGGAAGATCCCCCGGAGGAGGGCATGGCAACCCACTGCAGTATTCTTTGCTGGAGAATCTCATGCAGAGTGGAGCCTAGTGAGCCATACAGTCCGTGGGGTCGCAAAGAGTCAGACATGACTGAGGCTGACACTTTTCCCCTCTGGCCATGCCTCAGGCCACCTTTCTTTATTCCTTCCTACAACAAATGGTGACTCTGGCGGGGACTCTTCTTCCCTGAGACTGACATCCTGACCACTTGGGGTACTCAGGGGCCAGCTTGCCTGCCAATGGACCAGACCCAGTGGCCGCAACTGGGACCCTTTTGTCCCTGGTCTCCTCCTGATGTGGACAACTGGCCAGAGTGCCCCGACCGGTAAGGAACAAGAGACTTTATTGACCTCTCTCCCCTTCCCTCTCTCTTTCCTCTCCTTAACCCTTCCTATCCTTCCCTGTTTTCTAGTCCCCTGGTCCTGGATGCAGGAATCTGGTCGAAGGGCCTCAGCCTGAGCTGAGGATTCGAGACTGATCATCTCCTCTTGGCAGAGAACTCGAATTCTGGTTCTGTTCTGGTCTGATTTCTGGCAGGGCCGAGTTCCAGTCCTCGCTTCTCTGGAGGCCCAGGGAAAAGTCCCATAACGCCTGGGTATCTGTAGGTGGCAGGAGACATCTGTAAGGCCACCCCTTTCACCCCCCTTTCCCACCTCCTCCCCCTTCTTCTTTCAACCTGGCTTCCTCTCCTCCCTTGAAATCTTTGATGTTAGTACTTGGATCTGAAGTTCTGTGTCTCTATAGGAGGTTTTATGAGAGACCGTATTCTTGTATTTAAGGGCTTCTCTGGTGGCGCAGAGGTTAAAGCGTCTGCTTGCAATGTGGGAGACCCGGGTTCAATCCCTGGGTCGGGAAGATCCCCTGGAGAAGGAAATGGCAACCCACTCCAGTATTCTTGCCTGAAGAATCCCATGTCGCAAAGAGTCAGACATGACTGAGTGACTTCAGTTTCTGACTTCACTTTCATCAGTGACCACCCCCCAAACCCCAGGGGGTACCACTCCTTGCTTCAGGCAGATGGATTTAAGATCTGTCCTCTGTCTCCTCCCTTGGCTGCAGTAAACCCTCGCTTGCTGCAAAGCTAGGCGTCTTGGAGTTTGGGCTTACTGTGTGGGGGGCAAAAATGACCCGGTTCAGTAACAGTCTTTGCTCAGTGACGACCCTACGGAGCGCGTGTCCTGCTTTCCTCTGTGTGCTCCTGGGAAAATGCTATTGGTATTATTTATTTGAAATAAAATAGTCACTTCTTTAAATTAGCGTTTAATCAAAACCCTCAATTTTACCTAAAATAATCTTATAATTTTAGTATTAATATTTTGAATGATTTGGTCAAATTACCTTAACTTCACCATGTAACTTGAGTTAACCACAGAAATTCCCTGTTTGCAAACCTCATTTACTACACTTGTCCCCTCCTCAAAGCCCCTTAAACAGACAACCTTTCAGAACTCCAGTTGTGTAAACGAAGATATATCTTTAATGGGTGAAACCACCTGATTCTCAGTAGTCAGCACGCTCCTCATTGCATGAGCTGTATAAAAATGGTGGAAAAGATAAACCCTGTCTGTAATCAATTTAGAAATACGTTAGGAAAATGTGACTGCTGGAAACAATGAAGGAGATGGTCAGAATGGATAAAAAAGGAAAGGGCACCATGGTCAGAATGGATAAAAAAGGAGGGAATGGGGGTGGGAGGATGAACTGGGAGATTGAGACTGACCTGTATACACACTTGACACGATGTGTAAAGCAGAGGACTGATGAGGACCTGCTGTGTATCACGGGGAACTCGACTCCCTGTCGGTGACCCGGATGGGAAGGAAATTCAAAAACAGAGGATATGTGTACATGTGTTCACTGTGCTGTGTGACAGAAACTAACACAACATCGTAAAACAAGTACATCCAGTAAAAATAATAATAATAATAAGGGAAGAAATTAGCCAATAGAGCAGGACAGGTATAGTTTGTAAAATAGTTTGTAAAAGGTAAAGATGGATAAGGCAAATAGCCATCCTGAACACCTGGGGCCTAAGAAAGACTTCTCTAAGAAGGCATTTCCAGTTGGTGTCCACAATGGCTCACACGCTAGTGCAAGGCGATCCGAGCTGAGCACACTCCCTCCTTCCTTGGCAGTGGCTTCAGCCAGTGCTGGGGCCTCACTCTGAACTTGCTGCTGGGAGTCAGAAATCCTGGATTGATGTCTGTGCAGAGTGTCCACCCGGCCGCACTGCTCAGTCACCTGGTCACACACAATCCTTGAGGTTGCTGCGAAGGTCCTTTTCAGGTGGAATGGGCCTGTAAATCCGTCGCCTTGGAATACAGTATTTCTCCTCCATCATGTGGAGAGACTTGTCCAATGAGAGGAAGGACTTAAGGGAAAAGACCGAAGTTCTGAAAGGGGAAGGAATCCTGCCTCCAGGCTGGCAGCCCTGGCTCTCCAGCCTGCTGACCTACGGATTTCGGACTTGCCGGCCCCCACCAATGGGAGAGCCAATCCCTCCAGGTAAACCTCTCCAGGCATCTTTATTGTCATTGTTTAGTCGCTGAGTCGTGTCCGACTCTTTTGCAACCCCAGGCACTGCAGCCCGCCAGGCTCCCCTGTCCACGGGATTTCCCAGGCAAGAACACTGGAGTGGGCTGCCATTTCCTCCTCCAAGGAATCTTCCTGACTCAGGGACTGAAACCACATCTCCTGCATTGGCAGGCGGAGTCTTTACTGGTGAACCACCAGGGAAGCCTCTCTACGCATCTGTCTATGGATTCATCAACCCTACTATTGGCTCTGTTTCCCTGGAGAACGGTGACTAGTATAAACCTCTTTGAGGTTAAACAACACAACAGAATTTAGGGGCATTTTCTTCCTTATCAAAGACAGCCACCCTAAGGGAACCTGAATTCTCTTTGTGTTAAACTGCTTCCTTGCCAACGGTGGCTATGTCTAAATGATTTAAGTATCTGAACATTGACCGATCGATGTTGGACACAGAGGTGGTTTCCCAAAACTACAATGTGGACCTAATTGTTCCTAGCACTGTGTGCTCTGGTACAAAATGGAAAGGACCTTTGCAAGTAAACGTTTTCAAATTTGGGATAAAGGTAGCAGCAATAGCCCAATATTTTCCAAAAACCCCTTTTCTGTCTGAGTTTTGGGAAGTAACTACAGCATAAAATACTGTAGTGGAAAAAGATTTTTTATCTTTCTTTCATTAGTCTCATTTATCTGCTTCATTTAGAGAGAGAGATCTGTGCTCAGCCAAGTATCTTGCGATCAAGTAAATCTCCAAGGATTGCAACTTGACTGCTGTATTTCAACTACACGGGTCCCCAAATGTCCGTGGCTAACAAAAAAGGGATCCTGTTACCAGTCAAAGTTCCTATCTCAAGGAAATGAAAATGATTACTGGCTTGCATGCCTGTGGGTATTGCCCTAAAGTAAGGCCAAGAACTTCAATTCCAAGTGGTCAAGTTATTCTGTATGCTTCAAAGTTATGGTTTCTACATGGGATTAAAAAAGGGAGGCAGTCCATCCAAGATTACAATTGCTAATCCCCAAATAAACAGTTCAAATAGATGCTACGGTACCAATTCAGAAGACCAAATGCATGAGAGGATATCTTAGGGTTTATTTGGGGTATACAAGAGTGTATGACTTATCTCGATGGATGAATGCAAACAACAAAACAGGGATACGGCCACAAGTGGATCATGGATGATCAGGGACAAAAATCTACTATTTGATTTGAATAAGGAAGCATAGGAGAAAACAATGGGGGTGGGGAATGAAAAGGTAAGAATGCAGAGCGTTTCAAATGCCCGAGTTAGTACCATAGGCTTTATTTTGTGGGCTGGGTCACTTGCATGTCTTTCCATAATCATGAGAAGAAAATATACCAGGTAGCAGCTGATCCCAAAAGGAGCTATTACCACATGAGATAAATCTGAATTCAATACAAGTGTGAAGTCAAGTGTAAGCAACCCTAGGTGAGCCCAGCAAAACCACCACCAACCCACAGACCTGTGAGTGAGAAACACATGTTTGTCAGGGCAAATCACTGAGTTTGGGGCTGTTCCTTATATAGCATAACTACAGCAGCAACTAACAAAAGTGCAATTTTGGAAAAATCAGTCTGCCCATGAGGATTAGGAATACACTGGCACAAGAAGATAATTTAGAGCATTATTACAGATCCTTAGAGATATTTTTGCCCCTCTGACACTATAATGTTCAGGATGCAGTAGTCCCGTGTGCTTGGCTTCCAGAGTCAGGAGATACAGAATAAATCCCCTATCTAATCTACAGTTTGCAGGCAGTCCGGGCAAGAAATAAATCTTTGCTGTTAGAGACCAGTGACGTTCCAGCCTTGCTTCTTCCCTCAGCATCGCTCGGATCATCCTAACTCTAGAAGGGTGTTCTAGGATTCATTCGGCAGCTGTCCAATGTCATGGGCTTTTTTGCTTCCTGTGTTCCCATTCTTTCTTCTTCTGCAAACAGTGATGCCTCCTCTTAAAGTTTCAAGGTGACTGTGGCCATTCTGGTTCAAGATAAGGGACGGGCCCAAGTCTGGGTTGTAAGAGAGGCTAGGAAAATGAGAATGTTCGCCTTTTCCAAATCTATAGCGAACAGCAGGCTCTGCCTACCATGAGGAGTGGGGGAGGGATGGCTTTTGAGCAGGGAGCCCATGGGTCCTATGAATGTTAGGAGAGACTGCCCGCATTTCCGATCCCATCCTGTTATTTACTGAGCACTTCATTCTGCTGGTTCCTTCCCAAAGCTCAGACATTATCCCCCCGACCCCAGCCCCCATGTTACAGATGAGACGCTGGATGGACTCAGAACATCTAACTCAGAATCTCAAAGAAAAAGCCCCGGACCTAGGATGACTCAGGCGGCTGTGCAACGCAGGCTTGAACCTGTCGGGCGGCCTGTCTGTCCCTGAAGGCTTTGATCCGCCCGCCCTGCACGGTAAGACTCCGTCTGCAGTGCTTGCGGGCAGTCAGCGACGCTGCTGCCGGATGCCTCTGGACAACAAAAGCGGCGCGGGACACAGACCCAACCACAAAGTCCGTCCCTGGGGCTCTGAACTAGCCAAAAAAAAAAGATGATGATGAATTTGTTGTTGTTGTTGTTAATGCCAAAGCCGGCTCCAGTGAAGCAAGCGAGCGCCTGCTGTCCCATGCCTTGTAACAGTAAGCCGGGATAGGTTCTCTTGGGCTCCGAGGAAACGTGCCGGTCTGTTTGTAATTCCGCAGCTCACAGCATGCCTGTCAGAGGCTGGCCCTTCATTTCCACTGGCGACTCTCTGGTCTTCTGAAGGCTTCGCAGGTCCCAGAGCCAAGAGTCCTGGCCCCAGATTCTCAGGGGCTGGCGGCCCTCCTCACCGCATCGTCCGTTTCCCCCCACATGCCCTCGCTGTCTCCGGGGAAAGGCCTTCTTGCGGCCTCGCAGGAAGCAGCAGAAGCCGAAGCCGGTTGGGCAGTGAGGTCTCCGCTGTCCGTTACTCACCCCCAGAGCACGACGCCCCCTAATCCCCGGCGCCCGACCCTCGCCGTCAGGACGGCGGTCTGCCCCGACCACCGGCCCGGCTCTCCGCGTCCCACGCGGCCGCGCTCCGCCCGGGGGCCTTCCTCACAGACAGAGCAGCCCCTCTTCCCAGAAAGGCGGTCGAGCTTCCCGACCGTGGCGTCTTGGGGAAGTGACATCTCCGTGCTGGGGAATCATCGTGGCTTTTTCGCCTTTGGAAGGTGGTTCCCAGAGAAGGAGACTAGGCTTTTTTTTTTCCTTTCTGGGAATGCTGATGCTGTTATTATCAATCAATGGACTGCTCACTCATCCTGCTCTCTTGATGAGATTGGTTTTGTTTTTTGTTTTTTTTTAACATTTATTTATTTGGCTGTCTCGGGTCTTAGCTGTGGCATTCAGACTCTAGAGCAGAGGCTTGTGGAATTTTAGTTCCCTGAAGGAGATCCCCCCTGAATTCCCTGTGTTAGAAGGCAAATTGCTAACCCCTGGACCATCAGGGAAGTCCCTCAGTGAGTTTTTTAAGGAAGAAAGAGATTTCAGATGGGCCCCCCAGTCGGCACTAGTGGTAAAGAACCCCTCTGCCAATGCAAGAGACGAGATGCGGGTTTGATCCCTGGGTCTGGAAGATCCCCCAGAGAAGGAAATGGCAACCCACTCCAGTACTCTTGCCTGGAGAATCCCACGGACAGAGGAGCCTGGTGGGCTACAGTCCATGGGGTTGCAAAGAGTCAGACACGCTGAAGTGATTAAACTACCACCAGCAGCGAAATATTGACAACACTGGTCTCTCCTGATTGCCCACTAACATCTCGAGCTATTTCTTCTCTTTCTCTTCCTGGAGATCGTCCCTCTGTATCTGTTCCTTAATGGGGTTCTTCAGGGTCTGGCCCAAATACCTCCTTTTATGCACCTCTTTCCCTTATT
This sequence comes from Bos indicus, assembly GCF_029378745.1. NCBI lineage: Eukaryota > Metazoa > Chordata > Mammalia > Artiodactyla > Bovidae > Bos > Bos indicus. Next base: position 62,263,731 of record NC_091778.1, read on the forward strand.
GTGAAGGCATTACATCTATTTCCATGCCTTTGAGGCTTCCCTGGTAGCTCAGTTGGTAAAGAATCCGTCTGCAATGCAGGAGACCGCCATTTGATTCCTGGGTCGGGAAGATCTGCTGGAGAAGGGATAGGCTACCCACTCCAGTATTCTTGGGCTTCCCTAGTGGCTCAGCTGGTAAAAAGAATCCACCTGCAATGCAGGAGACCTGGGTTCGATCCCTGGGTTAGGAAGATCCCCTGGAGAAGGGAAGGGCTACCTACTGTAGTATTCTGGCCTGGAGAATGCCATGGAGGTATAGTCCATGGGGTTGCAAAGATTCACACATGACTGAGTGACTTTCACTTTCACTTTCCATGGCTTTGAATATCATACCCTTATTACCTTTATCAAGATCATGCCTTGGGACCTCCCTGGGAGTCCAGTGGCTAAGATCCTACACTTATAATGCAGGAGGCTTGGGTTCAACCTCTGGTCAGGGAGCTAGATCCCACATGCCACAGCTAAGATCAGAGATCTCAACTGCTGCAACTAAGACCCAGTTCAGCTAAATTAATTAAAAAAATATATATATATATATATATTTTTTAAAAAGATCATGTCTCTGATCCTTTTAAAGTATTCTCCAGGCAAGAATACTGGAATGGGTTGCCATTCCCTTCTCCAGAGACCTTCCCAACCCAAGGTTCAAACGCGGGTCTCCTGCCTTGCAGGCCGATGCTTTACCATCTGAGCCACCAGGGAAGCCCTGAGTGAATCGGAGCAAGGGAAGTCTACCCAGCGCCCTGTGGTGACCTGAATGAGAAGGAAATCTAAAGAAGAGAGCGTATATGCACATGTATAGCTAATTCACTCTGCTGTACTGCAGAAAGTAACACACCATGGCAAAGCAACTGTACTTCAGTCAAAATTCATTGAGAAAATAAAATGCTCTCCACTTGTTCTGTCACTGTGACTGTTATAAAAGACAAACTTAAGCACATCATGCTCACATTAAAATTGCTTTTTCTTATGTTACTCTTAGGATAAATTATTGGTGGAATGAATAACTAAATTATTAATTGTAGATTAATCAAATAAGTCAATAATGAAAGAGCAGCAGTCAGTGATTCTTCTTTAATTTCAACATAAAAGCCTGCCACTATTTGGGGGAACTTCCCTGATGTTTCAGGATTTAAGATTCTGCGCTCCCAGTGCAGGAGGCCTGGGTTCAAGCCCTGGTCAGGGAACTAGTGATCCTGCAGGCTGCCACTAAGACCCAATGCAGCCAAATAAAGAAACGAATGAATGAATGAATAAAAAATACAGCTTTAAGAAAACACTCTTCCGAGGGCTTGCAGAGCCCAGACCCTCTTATTGGAAGCACTGAACAAGTCGCTTCTCTTTGCTCTCTGGTAACCCTCGTCAGAGCTGCCCAGATAGACAGAGAGACAGAGACGCTTGGCATCTTAACAGTTCCCAGGAGGCTGGCAGTGCTTCCCACAGTTGGGTTTCAGGAAATTCTCTTGGTTCCCTATCATAAATTTCCTTTTGGTTAACGTGGGTTTGTTTTTCTTGTAACCAAATAGGCCCTAAACAGAAATAAAATTAGCCTTCTGCCTTTCCTTCTCAATATAACCCCAAACTTGTATCCAAATCGTAATTTGCAAAGTCATCATATTTGAAAGCTCTGGTACATGTCCCAAGTCCAGGGGCTCATTTGCTGAGTTCTTCACAAGCAAGCTATCCTTTGCCAAGAGAAATAAAAATTTCCCAGTTAAATGATATATTTTTAACTTTTTATTTGGAAATGACTTCAAATTTATAGATAAATTGTGGAAATAAAAATAATATGAAAAATACTCCTATACCCTTTACTCAGATTCACCTATTTTTAACAGTTTAACCCAGTTGTTCTAACATTGGCACTTTTTATCTAAACATACAGCCATCTGGCAGTATCATTTTCTTCTGAACTATTTGATGGTAAATTAAATATAAATAAAATAGAAATTATATACAAATTAAATATATCCACGTAAGAATAATGGAGTGGATTGCCATTCCCTTCTCCAGGGAATCTTCCCAACCCAGGGGTCGAACCTAGACCCCTTACATTACAGGCAGGTTCTTTATCATCTGAGCCACAAGTTGCGTGCGAAGTTGCCTCCGTTGTGTCCAACTCTTTGCGACTTTATGGACTGTAGCCTGCCGGGATCCTCTGTCCATGGAGTTCTCCAGGCAAGAATCCTGGCGTGAGTTGCTCCAGTAACTCACTGGGATCCTCCAGGGGATCTTTCCAGCCCAGGGATCAAACCCACATCTCTTGCACTGCCACCAGGGTAGCCCCTAAAAACATACTATCCTAAGGATGAGAATATTCTGCTGTATAACCAAAGTACCATTGTGTGCGCTGACAAATTAACATCAGCAGCATTTTATCTGATTCTCCATTTGTATTCCAATTTTGCCACTTGACAAAACAGAATCCTGTGAAGTATTGCCCACCCCAACTCCAGAGCTCAATGGGAGAGACGCCGCCTGCCAACATAGGAGATGCAGGCTCAACCCCTGGGTTGGGAAGATCCCCTGGAGAAGGAAATGGCAACCCACTCCAGTGTTCTTGCCTGGGGAACGCCTTGGACAGAGGAGCCTGGCGGGCTACAGTCCACAGGGTTGCAAAGAGTCAGACAGGACTGAGTGACTAAATAACAACAACCCCACTGCAGGACAGGATCCTGTCTAGAATCGGGTATGGCATCGACTTGTCATGTCTCTGACTTCTTTTCCTGTGAAACATTTCCATGGTCTTTATCTTTCTTGATATTGACACTGGAGGAAAATACAACCCGTCTTTTGTTTAATAGAGAGTTACTCAGTTATTTGTCCCCCTAACAATAGCGACGTCATCTGTGGAAGACACTTTAAATCCACACCAATACCCTGTTCCTCATCCAGTCGCCTTCCTGTATTTAGAATCCGTCGATGATTCTTGCCTGGCATGCAAGGATGTTTTCAGGGATGGCCTGGGCCACATCCTGCTGCTGTGGTTGGGGATGATCATTTTCCAAGTACTCCCTGCATCCAGTAGACCCTTGGCATCAACTATTAGCAAGAGAGCTCCTTTCTCTATTAATTTGTCTATTTTTTATATGAACTCATAAGTTCCTATTTTTTCCATTGCTTACAAGGTGTCATTGTTTAATTCATTATTATTTAATAATTATATAACTGAATTAGTTCAACATTTAAATTGTCCTAGATTTGGCTAGTAGTAGCCTTTTGACAGGCATATATATATATATATATATATATAAAGTTTTTTGGGGGGGCCACCATACAGCATGTGGGATCTTTGTTCCCTGAGCAGGGATCGAACCCATGCCCCCTGCTGTAGGAGCAGGAGCCTTGATCCCTGGGCCGCCAGGGAAGTCCTGGCCTGTATATACACGTATATTTGTGTTGAGCTTCCCCACCTATGTTTCAAGTTCAGCTTGTACTTCTCCTGCTCCAGACCCAGAATCAGCCATTTCTCTTAATTACATTATAAAAGTGAAATATTGTGCATTCGATTTTCTGAAAATGATGCCCATGTATGCCTGCCTCGCCCTTCGCTATCAGAAAATTTTAGGCATAAATAAGAGCAAGACAAAGAAATTCCAGTGGAAAATTCTCCTAATGGCTTATTTCCCCCTCAGTTCCTTGGATAGGAAGATAGACCTCAATGTGGGTTGAATTCTCCTTATTGAAAATCGATGTATTATTATCCTAATTTTCCAAGCGCCGATGCTTGGCATGCTTCTGCAGGTTTTATTGTGAGTTACAAGGCTGGTGATCAACTAATCCAATACATTGCTCAGATCTTCCAGTTCACTAAGACCAAATATGACTGCTCTGTAAAGAATGCAAACTTGTTGGACTCCATTTCTTCATCTACAAGTATAATGATTTTGACTAATTTTATACAAAAATATTGCCATGTGTGGGCTCCATAAATCTGTCTTATTTTGTTACTTGCTACTCTCTCCAGCTGCTATGAGTTTAGCAGAAAATTGCCAAATCGAAAAATAAGCTGTCGTGTGGTAATATCCTCTTTGTGGGCATTTTAAATTTTTGTTATTATGTATCTTGCGTTTAGAAATATATTGTCTTAAGATATATTAAACACATCTGAGCCTATGCTCAAGAAACAATCACTGCTACTTTTAAAAACAGAATGGAGAATTCAGGACACAAGGTGTTAGAACTTGAACTTTTTTTAGGAGATTTTATGTGACAAGTGTTAGCATCTCATCTAACTACATTTGCTAGATTACCACTCATCTTTAGGAACAAAATGTTAATGAAAACTCAAAATACTGAAATGACAGTAAATGAACTTTTTCCCAGGCCTTTATATTCATGAGGAATGAAATTCTACAATTCTTTGAATGACGGGCAGTTATGTTGTTCTGAAAGGTTTTTGTGGTAGAGTTACTATACTCAACAGGATTATCATAATGTAACAACTTTCTTAAACTGCCATATTTAAGAAGCACTGTAATAGAAGGTCTATGGTTAAAAGTTTGCATTGGTGACAGTTGGTTCATGGGCACCTCAAACAGTCGTAGTTGCTGCTCAGTCACTAAGTCATGTCCAAGTCTTTGTAACCCCGTGGACTGCAGCATGCCAGGCTCCTCTGTTAGCCACTATCTCCCGGAGTCTGCTTAAATTCACCTCCATTGTATCAGTGATGCTATCTAATCATCTCTTCCTCTACCACCCCCTTCTCCTCCTGCCCTCAGTCTTTCCCAGCATCAGGGCCTTTTCCAGTGAGTCAGTTCTTTGCCTCAGGAGACCAAACTATTGGAGCTTCAGCTTCGGCATCAGTCCTTCCAGTGAATATTCAGGTTAATTTCTTTAGGATTGACAGGTTTGATCTTGCCATCCAAGGGACTCTCAAGAGTCTCCTCCAGCACCACAGTTCAAAAGCATCAATTCTTAGACACTCAGCTTTCTTTATAGTCCAACTCTGGCATCCATATATGACCACTGGGAAAACCATAGCTTTGACTGTGTAAATGTCATAGTCATGTCTCTGCTTTTTAATACACTCTCTAGTTTGTCATAGCTCTCCTTCCAAGAAGCAAGTTTCTTTTAACTTCATGGCTGCCGTCACTGTCCCTGGTGTTTTTGGAGCCCCCAAAAAATAAAATCTGCCATTTCTTCCACTTTTTCCCTTTCTTTGTGCCATAAGTGATGGGACCAGATGCCATGATCTTAGTTTTTTGAATGACAAGTTTCAAGTCAGCTTTTTCACTCTCCTCTTTCACCTTCATCAAGAGGTTCTTTATTTCCTCTTCACTTTCTGCCATTAGAGTGGTGTCATCTGTACATCTGCCATTAGAGTGGTGTCATCTGTACACATTTCTCTTGGCAGTCTTGATTCTAGATTGTCATCCATCCGGCCCAGCATTTCTCACGATGTCTTCTGCATATAAGTTAAATAAGCAGGTGACGATATGCAGCCGTGACGCACTCCTCTCCCGATTTGCAGTCGGTTGTTTCCTGTCCGGTTCTAACTATTGCTTCTTGACCTCCATACAGACTGTTGTTTGGTTTATTAAATTTCACAACTCACAAGAAGTGAAATAGGGAGAGATCCTTTTTACTAACAGCTTTTTTAAAGTATTATTCATATACCATAAACTTCACTCTTACCGCGTGGAACGCAGTGGCTTTCGGTTATGTTCACAGAGTTGTGCGTTGGTCAGCACCACCAACTGGGTTGGCCAAAACATTTGTTTGGATTTTCCAAACACCTTGTGGAAAAACCTGAACAAAAAAACAGCCCCACCTGCACAAATGTCATTTTCTCTCTGTGAATCTGCCTCTTCTGGACGTTTCGTGTAAATGGAATTGCACGCTATGCGATGTGTCGTGACTGGTCACTTTCACTTGTCATGTCACTTTTCCATTAGTAAGACTGTGTCCTTCTTTATCGAACACCTGCCACACACCATCAGTGTATTCAAGACCTTATCTCAAGTCCTTACTCTTCTTTGACCATGAAGAACTTTGGAAAAAAAGTTGTCCAGCCATAGAATGTGTGTTTCAAAGCTTAACCGAGGCTCCAGAAACACGCGCAATACCTTTACCACTGAATCATTTGATATGATTTGCAATGGCACCTGCTCCAGTGCTCTCGCCTGGAAAATCCCAGGGACGGAGGAGCCTGGTGGGCTGCAGTCCATGGGGTCCCTAGGAGTCGGACACGACTGAGCGACTTCACTTTCACTTTTCACTGTCATGCATTGGAGAAGGAAATGGCAACCCACTCCAGTGTTCTTGCCTGGAGAATCCCAGGGATGGGGGAGCCTGGTGGGCTGCCATCTCTGGGGTCGCACAGAGTCGGACACGACTGAAGCGATGTAGCAGCAGCAGCAGCAAGAATACTGAAACAGTCACTGAAAAACAATCAGAGTTCAAATCTGTGCTCAAACGTTCAGATGAGGTGATACACTGAAGGGTTCTGCCTTAACCAACACTTCAGTTGAGAGAGGGTCGGGTGAGGTTGCAGAAATCCTGCCGCAGAAGGTGTGTCGGGAAGATAAGGCTGAGTCTGAATACGTCGTCTGATTTCCTTGTACACCCAAGTGACCCGTAACCTATTCCTCTCTCGTCACATGCTCGGCTCCACACGACGACTTCACTTCTAATTCTTCCTCTGGAAGAGAGCATCTCATCTCAGCAAATCGCTTTGTACTTGGCTACACCCAAAACAGCCACCCGCGGTTCCCTGTGTTCCTGGTATGAATTACATCCCCTCTTTGGGCGGGGACTGGTCTTAGTGTCTTGATTCTAAATAGCAAACGTGATGGGATATTACTTCGGAAATTAAGTTATAAAAAGCCATGACTTCCATGTTGCAGGCATTGGCTGGCTCTTTGTCATCTGCTTATCTTGACAGCACCAGCTCATGTTGGGTAAGTCTGATGGGAAGACTAAGGGATAAGGAACTGGAGCTCTGAGCCTACAGCCTACCGGGAGCTGAATTCTTTCCCACAGCATCGTGTTGAGCTTGGCAGCAGACCCGCCCCTAGTGAGCCTCCAGACACCCGTAGCCCAGACTGACAGCTTGACTGAAGCCTTATGAGAATCCGTGAGCTGGAGGACCAGCTCAGCCATCTCCACGTTCCACAGAGACTGTGAGATAATCAATGTTCTTTTTTTAAGTAACTGCATTTGGGGGTGATTTGTTACCCAGCAAAGCATAGTTAAGCAAGCATGCGCACTCAGTCGTGTCCAACTCCTCTCAACCCCATGGACCGCAGCCCACCGGGCTCCCCTGTCCATGGGATTCTGCAGGCGAGAATACTGGAGTGGGCTGCCATGTCCTTCTCCAGGGGACCTTCCCAACCCAGGGATCAAACCTCATCTCTTTGTCTCCTGCACTGGCAGGGGGATTCTTTACCACTAGCACCACGTGGGAAGCAGAGCATAACTTGGTTCCCTGCTGTTCTGTATTTTGTGCTATAGTTTCTTAACAAACTGAAAGCGATGTGGAAGAAATACGTCCTCCTTCCTGGGTTTTCACATCCATTCCTACAGCTATCTTTCCATTCTCTCATCCTCATTTAATTACTGGAGCAAGTTAGCTCCCAATCACCCCCCTACGGTCTCATATTCAGTGCATTATCTGGGAGTTTATCGTCTTACCACTGAATTGTAACCTTTTATTCACAAACTCCTTTAACTTCTTAGTGTTAACCCAAACCAGGCTTTTTAAAAAACCACATCAAGGCCCTATTCAATGGAGGAAGCTTCTTCTGACCTTCCCCATCCCACCCCATCTTCCTGCTCTGTCTCTGCCATTTACTGGCAATGGGAAACTGCAAGTTTATGCCACGCCTGCAAGCTTCCGTCTCTTCATTTCTTAAGTAGGATAACACCTGCTTCATAAGATGGTTGGAAAATGGTTGAAACGATATGGGCCAAAGTGCCTGACAGGGCTCATCCCTCACCATGGGCTCAGATGAGACTGGCTCTCGTTTCCTGATGCCCGGCCCTCGTTCTTCTGTCCAGTAGGTGCTTACTGAATATTTCAATGGTCCGTTTTCAGAAACGTCCTGGCAATACAAAGACGAATGAGCCTCCCAGGCACTCACAATCTGCCAGAGGAGATAGTATTTATCACACGCTGATTGCAATTGTTATTTGGTCCATGATAAATGCACACAGTCTGGGAACACAGAAAACGGGCGCTTCATTATCCTGATACGTCATCTTCATTAATTACATCTGCCTCTTTCTTTCCTTTGTGCTGGAGTCTACAGAATCCTAACTCACCCTCCAGCCTCACCTTCCAGCTTCGGGTCCGTTTTTCGTTCCACTCCCGTCTCCGTCCATCACGCCTACTTCAATAGGCTGCCACATTCACACTACCTTTAGCACCTGAGTCTCACAACTCCTAGGCAGTTTTCAAATTTAAGGACAAGCCCACCTTGGTTCTCCACTGATACGACTTATCTTCACTCCTTTCCCTTAGACCTCGTCCTCACACAAAAGCACCTCTTCTTCTTCACGTGCTGTTTCTTACTTCCGATGCTCTTCCTTCTGCACTGCTTGGCTAACTCCCACTCCTGCTGCTCAGCCTTGCCCTCCACCCTACAACCAGCTAACGGCCAATCCATCAGTTTTCCTGCAGACTCTTGATGCCTCGGGTGCATGGGGCCCCTCGCTGTTCCCAACACAGAGACAGCATCACTCTGCCAACACTGCCCCATTGTTTACTCCATGAGGGGTGCCCCCTCCTCCCTGCCGGCGTCAAGCTAATAGAATCATTTTCATACTTTATAATAATGTGTTTTAATCGGAGTGTAACTGCTTTATAATGTTGTGTTGGTTTCTGTGGTACGACACACGAATTGGCTACATGTGTGCATATAAGCCCTCCAGCTGGAGCCTCGTTCCCACCCCCTCCATCCCACCCCCAAGCCATCACAGAGCACCGAGCTGAGCTCCCGGTGCTACGCAGCAGCTTCCCACTAGCTCTCTATTTACACTCGCCTGCCAATGCAGGAGATACAAGTTCAACCCCTGCATTGGGAGATCCCCTGGAGGAGGAAATCGCAACCCACTCCAGTATTCTTGCCTGGAAAATGCCATGGACAGAGGAGCCTGGTGGGCTACAGTCCATGGGGTTGCAAAGAGTCAGACAGGCCTGGGTGACTGAGCAGGCACGAGCACGCATATTGTCTGGACGTCAGCGCTGCTCTCTCAGTCCATCCCACCCCCCTGCCTCCCCCACAAAATATTAATCCCTGTGCAAGGTCCATTACCAAGGCCAGTGACATGTTGCTTGTTCTAAATGTGTGTGCTCCTTCCTTCCTTTAGTTCCCAAGAAGGCTATTCCTCCTTAAATACTTAAACTGCACTCTTGAGTCTCACGTGGTCATGTTATGGTTGCCTGTGTGTGGTCCTAGGTATATCTCCTAACCCTTGAAAGCGCAAATGGTGTTGGTGGCATTTCCCTGGTGGCCCAGTGGCTAGGACCACTCCCAACGCAGGGGGCCCAGGTTCGATCCCTAGTCGGGGAACTAGATCCCACATGGCACCATTAAAGATCTTGCCTGCCACAACGTCTTCAAGCCTGTGTGCCACAGCTAAAGCCCAGCGCAGCCTAAATAAGTAAACAATTTTTTAAAAAAAAATGATGGGTGTGTCAGCATGAGAATGCCCATTACAGATCTTCAACTACAGGGAAGATCACTGAACAAAGGCCCCGCTTGCCGAGCTCAGGAATCCAGCATCCTGTGTCAGCTGAGGCTCTACGGTCCACAGGCCGCTGCCCCTGACCAGTGGCTGAATGCGAACGACACTCAGGCAAAGCCCTTCTTTGGAGACAGGAGGTCCTCTAATGGCCAGTTTTGGCTTGAGCACTCCCCAACTCCCCTGAACTTCCCTTGGACTGCAGGGCATTCTAGGATTTCTGCTGTCCAATCAGGGTCAGACTGGCTTTGTGGGCAGGCAAAGTGGTGATGGGCAGGGAGGCCTGGCGTGCTGCGACTCATGCGGTCGCAAAGAGTCGGACACGACTGAGCGACTGAACTGAACTGAACTGAAGGGCTCTTCCTCCCAACCCCTCCCTATTTTCCCTTACATTGAACATCTACATGAGGATCTTCCCGACCCAGGGACTGAACCCACATCTCTTGCATTTCCTGCATTGGCAGACAGATTCTTTACCACTGAGCCACCAGAATTATTAACCTGAGCCAAAGCTACTCCTGTTAGAACAAAGATCCCAGCATCTCTGAGACCAATAAAGTTTATGACCCCTCTGCCAGCCTGTAAGCCTGTTTCCACTTGGGAATTAATTAGGATCAGCATTTTACCAGTCAATATGTGCAAAAAAAAAAAAAAAAAAGAAGGAAAGAAAGAAAAGAAAAAGAAAAAATCAACAGTATGCTCCGTTTTTTCTTGCACAATAAGCCCATCACAATCACAGATGTATGTACACTAAAGCTGGTATCTTTGAGGACAGTTGGAAATATTAACAAAAAGCACATTCTTGATGACTTTTTCCACTTCATGTCGTTACATTACAGTCAATAAATGGAACTGATTAAATGTACCTCTTAAATGTGATGCGCTATTTATCTATAAAGCATTTTCCATAAGCATTCACAGAGCAGAACACTGTTCAAGATTAATATCTCCTGTGCCTGAATGAAGCGACCCTGTAGAAGATGGTGCTGCCAGCCAATGTGACTAGAAATTGATAAAATTCTACTTTTGTTAAACCTGCCTCCTTGACATTTTGTTCTCTTTCACTCTCAGGACCTTGAAGGCTCGATGGACATTCCTATGTTCTCAGCTGCAATTCCGGTCTTTCCACCAGAGCAGTTTTATTTCCTGACTACAGCTTAAGAAAGCCAGTGCCGCTGGAGAAATAATTGCAAATGCACAGGTTATGTGGCTGGTGGAAAATAGGCATTAATGGAAAGGGGACTGAAACCAAGTTCTCTTCCGACTGCTAATTCAGAGCTTCTGGCTTTTTCGTGGCGCTCCAGGTCCATGTTGACGGCACGACCAAAACAAACTAAACAGAGTATCAGAATTGCAAATGACCAGGCAAGTACCATCGGGCTCTCTGTTTCCTTTCACAAGTCAGAAGCCACGGGTCACGTTCAACAGCGAGTAATGGTGTGGCGTGACAGCGATGCAGGGAAACGTCTAGATTTCTCTTTTGTTTCAAATCGGGCGCCCTGCCTCTCAGCCCAGACCCCTTCGCAGGGCGTCACAGCCGTGTCCCTTGCACACCGGGCATGTTCCGACATGTACAAGCGTGTCTCGCGTAGTCCGTGGCAGCCAGCGCCACCTAGCTGCCGGCTTCAGCATTTCCTCAGCGCAACAGATTTCCAGACCTTTCAATGAGTCTTCCAGGAGGGCTGGATATAAGTTTCCCAGATTTTGAGTGATGGAAGTCAAGACGGAAGCTGGAGCAGCCAAATTGCTTTAAATAATTATCAGGTGGAAAAACACGTCTCTAAGTCTGTGGAACGTTAAGTGGGATTTGCACAGCTTCTCGAAGCATTGACTGGTCAGAGCCTGTCTTTCATTTGAAACTCTATGTGCCAAGCAGTTAGAGAATAGGCACAGAGATCTGGCTTCTGAATTCCAGAGGCTGTGTCCTGAATTAGGGAATATCTCAACGGACAGAGTCTTTGCTGGGCTTGCGTCCAGGGCACACTTCCTTGGATCTAATGAACCACTGATGAAGGGTCAGAAGGGTTAGAAAGTCCAGGGGCAGTGGCACGAGGTAATCTGCCCTACCTCGAAGTGCACTCCACCTTTCTGATGTCAACTCTGCAGGGAGGCTACAATCCTCACTTCTAGAGAAGGTAACAAGGCTTTCATCCAGATAACAATGATCTCCTGCCTTCGTGAGAGCAGACCATCATAGCGCGAGAAGCAGAGGGCACAGAACTCAGGGCCAGGCTGGGTCTGCGCTGTTGAGACCAGTCATCTGGCATCCTGAGTTGACATGTCTTAGAGTCAGTGAATGCTTTGAATACGTCAGTGAAATCAACACAGAAATGGAGCAAGCAGGCAAACGGCCCACCTGAATATTCTGGGAGGCACTTCTTGCTGTTTTCTTTTGGAGGACAGGAGAGTATGACCACCAGCCATGAGCTCAGTGAGGGAATTCTCCAGCTGGTACTGATGATGGTGACGCTGACAGCGATGATAGTGATGATAATGAAAACTATGAAGATGGTCACGGACGACAGTGTTGAAGAGACTGGAAAGCGTTCAGCGCTCCCTGTAAGACTTGAATAAAACAGACTCCCTGCCGCCTCTGTGCGGTCGTGGTAGTTGAGTCGCTAAGTGCTGTTCAACTATTTTGACCCGCCAGGCTCCTCTGTCTATGAGATTTCCCAGACAAGAATACTGATGTGGGTTGCTATTTCCTTCTCCAGCTGCCTCCATAGATGTAGACTTTTTAAAGGAAACACCTAGAATTACTACAGTTCCCAAAGATGGGCTTCCCTTGTGGCTTCAGCTGGTAAAGAATCTGCCTGCAATGGCGGGAGACCTGGGTTCGATCCCTGGGTTGGGAAGATCCCCTGGAGAAGGGAAAGGCTACCCACTCCAGGATTCTGGCCTGGAGAATTCCACAGACTGTATAGTCCATGGAGTCTCAAACAGTCGGACACGACTGAGCAACTTTCACTTTCCCAATGATAGTAATTGAAGAAAACTGAAAGAGCTCCTACAAGCCTTAAAATTCGCTTGCTTCCAAAGAGAAAGCAGCTTAAACTCACCTGAAGTTTTGCATGTTACCACAGCAGGTAAAATCCTATCATATTACGGGCTGGGGGAGTACCTCTCACTCTTCAAGTGAGAGTGAGATTGGATTAATAGAAACTATTCTAAATTCTATTCTTGGATTAAGAATAGAAACTTGAGTCTCAAAGAAAAGAAAACTATAGTCAAGCAACAAGTTCCAGTTCCAGGCAGTCCTTCCTTCCTGACAAAAGAAGCAAGGCTAAAAGTCCAACATAAACCCCATCGAATTTCCATTCATGTTTCTCTGAATTCGGTTTGTAGTCTTTGGAACCCACAAAATAACCCACACAAAGATCCCAGATGTTGGTGTATTTTTTGGTTCTCCTCGTATGAGGCAGGGCAGTGGGTTTCACACCAGCATTTGCCGACAGTAAAATCTAATGAAAACCATGTACGTGTAATACTGTAGACCACCTTCCAACTGCCATTTAATACGACCCCATTATATTGTGTTAAGATTTCAATTTGGCACAGCTAGCCATCGGAGCAATTATGCTCTGATAAGAGTCCTGCCTAGAAGAACCTGCTAATGTCCTTTACCTGAAGTTGCATTTCAAATTAAACTGTAGAAATTTTAAACTTTGAAGCTTATGAATGATGACACAAGAAGGATTTGTATTTTAATTTGTCCTTAAATATAATGAGAGATTAGCCAAGAGAGATTTTGATTTCCTGTCTAAAGTTGAATGATGACCATTCTCCCAAAATTTGTTTTCACCCAGAACCCCTGAAGGTGACTACATTTGGAAAAAGGGGTCTTTGCAGATGTAATTAAGCTAAGAAGTTGAGATTAGGTCACTCTGGACGAGGGTGGGCCCTAAAGCCTGTCATACTGTCTCTCTCAGAAAAGAGAGGACGCAGAGACAAGACCATGTGAGACAGAGAGTGGAGTCGTGTGCCCAGACGCCAGGAGAGCCAGAGCCCCCAAATGCTGGGCCAGGCAGGGGAGATTCTCTGCTGGAGACTTCAGAGAGCGTGTGGCCCTGCTAATGCCTGGATTTCAGGTTTCTGGCCTCCAGAACTACGAGAGAATGGATTTCTTTTGCCTTTAGCCCCTAGGCTTGTGGTCATTTGTTACAGCAGCCTTCAGAAACTAATACACAGTATACTACCACAATCAAAGAGTTGAGCAAGAGGAATAAAGGTTTAAAAACCGAGTCCTTCTCCACCAATCACTGCAGGAAACCCTCGCCCTAGCCTCGTGCAGCCTCACCAGTGTGGAAACTGCAGTGAGAAAGTTTAGAGCCTTCAGAGGATTTAATGCTTAGATGTGTATGACACAAAGAAACCATAGAAAATACTCTGCTCACACTCCCTGGGCATACCCTGTTCTGCCACACCTCTGTTTCTTTGGAAATGCCTAGAACATCCTTTGCTACCTCGGAAACCCTACTAACCTTCCAGATATATGACCTCTTTGATAAAGCGACCTTCACCACTCCCCCAGCCATAGACATATGCGCACACACACACACACACAGTCACTCCGTCTTCATCTGCTTCTACAGCATTTTTTACTCGCCTCCGTGACAGCACAGATTATAAGACAAGCTTTGAGATTAGAGTTCCCAGAGCTCTCATCCCTACTAGGCTGTGAGGTTTATATACACAGTGAGGCGACCTGTTTATTTCCAACCCCTCTACCCATGGTCTCCAGTGCTCTAGTCTGGATGTCCTTACAGCTTGGGGGCTGGGTTCCAAGTTCTAAGAAATGGGAGCTGCTAAGCTCGACCCTTTGAAGTTCTGGAATATTACTTCTATTTCATTCTATTGGTCAAAGCAAGTCTGAACCCCACTCCCAATTCCAGTAGGGAAGTAGAGCCCACCTCTTGATCTAAGGCATCCAGGCACACCCAGAGGTAGGAGGAGGTGTTGGTGACCTTATCTGGAGACTCCAGCTGAGGTCTAGTCCTGTCCAGTCTCTTACCAGGATTATGGCCTTGGCCCTAGACATTAACCTCTAGGACTCCACATTCTCTTCTATGAAACTGAAATTACAGTGTCTACTGGATCAGACCGTTAAACAGTGAAAGGGGAGCTACAGTTAACGTAGTGTGGCTTTTTGCATGTAGCAACCCTGTAACAAAGGATAACTATTTTTCCTCTTCTGATAAAGAAGGATATAAGTCGTCGATGTGTGGATAAAAGGAAAAAATGCAGAGACAGAGAGATCTTCCTGGGGAAAAAAAAAAAGGAAAAGGATAATAAAGACACCCTTTACCAACTTCAGTCAAGTCTCCAAGGGCTAATCTTATTACTATGAGGCAACAATAGTTGAAATAACCAAAACTCTGCCGAGAAGTATTTGGGGGTGCTGAGCAACAAAGTACACTCCAAGTACATTCTAGGAAACCTCATAGTTAAGCTTCAGGATATAACTGTAGCTTTGTAGGACTTATGAAAATCTGTAGCTTTTAAAAATAATCTTTACTTCTGACTATTAAAGTAATATATGTCGTGGAGAACATTTTAGGGAATTTAGTAAAGCAGTGGGAAGACAATAACTATTCATAATGCAACCACAAAAGGAAACTGCTAGAAATAACGGAATATACTTTTTTCCAGTTATTTTGTTATTGTAATATGCACACAGGACTGGTTTTATAAGTGTAAAACGTGTGTAGACACAGGGTTCCACACTCAGAGGGACCACGTTTTTGGTTGCGTTCTATGTTGTCACCATCTTGAAATTCTTCATTTTTTTTTAGTTGGAGGATAATTGCTTTTCAATATTGTGTTGGCATCTCCCATACAACAACATGAATCAGCCACAAGTACACATATGTCCCCTCCCTCCTCAACCTCCCCCCACTCCCCACCCCACCCCAGCCCTCTAGGTCATCGCCGAGCGCCGAGCTGAGCTCCCTGGGATACACGGCAGCTTCTCACTAACCATCTACTTCACACACGGTAGTGTGTGTATATGTCAACACTACCCTCCCAAAGGTCACCCCTTTCCTTCTGGAGTCTTAGCCACTTTTTATTATATTCTAATATAATACATTATTGCAAGTATGTTCTCACATTATTAAACCAGTTTTGTAAACATTATTTTAATGATGACATATATTTCTTCCATGGACCTGTCATGTTTTAATTAATTATTTCATTCCTTTTATTAAGCTTGCAGGAAATTTACATTTCTGCTTATATAAATTACTTTGCCGCATGTATCTTTGTGCATAAATTTTTCTCTTCATCTTTTATTTATTCCTATAAGACAGAGCTCTGGAAATGGAGTTATTAGATCAAAGAGTTTAGATATTTCTAGGTTTTGAAATACACTTTCAGACGTATGTTTTCCTTAGCAGAGTTATTCAGATGAATAGTCCAAACAGCAGTCAGCAGGAGTGAGTTAGGTACGTTTTATAAAATGTACAAATGAACAAAGAGGATTCATTCACAGAGGGAAGATGCACAGTGCTTAACAGCATGGGTTTTAAACTCAGTTTTCATATTACCCTACCAAGCTACATGGTCTACCAGCGTCATGGCTTCATACAACCTCTGTAGGTTTTGGTTGACTCACCTGAAAAATTGAGGACCGTAATATTCACCCTGCAGAGGTGCTGTGCAGATGAACTTGCACCACTCAGCAAGCGTGAAGTCAACACCAACCCTGTTACAGGAGCTCTATTAGGCCCGTGGGCTGCACCAGTGAGCAGGGCAGACAAGTCCCTGGAGTTCACAGTCAGACAGAGAAGTTAGCCACGAAGCAGGAAGTGTAATCAAAGTGTCATGACAATCAAGAAAGAAGAAGAAATGAAGTCTCTTTCAAAGTATATGACTATGTCCAGAGAAGGCTTCTCTCCGGATTGGAGTAGCTCTGAGACCTGAAAAAAATGACAGGGGAAGGTGATCCTGGGGAAAACTGCATGAGTGGGAAGGAATGTTGACGATAAAGGAAAAATCTATAGAGAAAAAGCCCAGAAATATTTTCAGGTTCAAAGAAGCAGAAACTCCCAGATAGCGAGGGTGACCAGAAGTCCCAGGTCACCTAGACAGTTCCTGTTCCTACCGACTGCTTTGATGTCCTGATTAACAGGGTCCCTTCATCTCAAAAAAGTCCTGGCTTAGAAGACAGTACCATCATGCTATAGGAAAAAGCCACGAACAAGAGGGACAGTAGTAAGGAATTAAGTAAGCCGTTGGAGGAGCTTACATATCCTGTTAAGAGGTTTTATGTTTATCTTAAGGACTTAAGTGTCATTAAGGGATTTTCATCAGGACGGTTACATAATCTGATTTGCTTTTTCCCATAGATGCAGCTGCAGCAGTCAGAGGGGTTTTGTTGAGTGAAGATTAGCATTCACAAAGAACCTGGAGAACTTGGCAGCGTCTAAACCTGACAGAGAGTTACTACCCAGATTTGTCAAGAAATTTTGAGAAATCAGCAATGGAAAAAGTAGGGAATTCAATAGACAGAAGATCTGCACAGGCACTTCCTGGAACAGAAAATGCACACGGGTGAGAGGTGCTTGCCCTCAGCATTAGCCCTCAGAAGGACGCACATTGAGACAAGGCGTGATGGCCTCACACCCTTCACGCAAAGACGGGAAGTCCAAGGACACCAGTCGCTGGTGAAGTCTTCATTCACACGTTCAAGAGAGATTTGCTGAGAGAATCTGTCATACCCCAAGCACTGCGATCAGCAGTGAGAATACAGTAAGGAAAAAATAAGGACTTACGTGGCGATCCCGCGGTTAAGAATGCGCCTTGCAACACAGGGGACGTGGGTTTGGTCCGGGTTAGGGAGCTAGGATCCCACATGCAATGGAGCGACGGGGGTCAGGTGGTTTGGAGCCCGCATGCCACCACCCTGGAAGCCCAGCGCCCTGCAGCCCGCACACCGCAGCTGCTGAGTCCACGCGCCGCACCCAGGGAGTCCCTAAGCCACGACGAAGCTCCCTCATGACACAACGAAAACCAAGGCAGCCAAGTAAACACAATATTTAAAAAAAGAGCTTCTGGAGGAGTCAGGTAAGTAGGGGATTGGAATCAGAGAGGGGAGCTCGGGTTTCTAAGGGGGAGCCACACTCAGTGACAACCCAGGGTGCAGCCACTGGCAGCGGGGTAAGGACGGTCGCTGTGGCGAAGAGGTCATCCGAATTAACGACCAGCCTGGACTGGCTGGCCACTCGCAGCTGGCACTGAACTTGGTCACCGTCACCAGGTAGGTCTATTCCCAATATTAACACTGTGCAGAGTGTATGTTATTATTATTGCAGAGTATATGTTATTATCATTATCATAAATCATCATGGCGGCCTGAAGACTTAGAAGAAATATATAAACGTATGTCGAAGGGTCTCAGGATCTTAGGAAGTCACTAAAAATTTTCTTGTAAAAGTGTCACCATCAGAGTGCTGCCTTCAAATGATGGCTGATGTTCAAATCTGTGGTGTTTGAAAGAACAGAGCGAGAATAGGGATACCGGAAAAACCATTGATTAAATATGTTCTTAAGAAACAGACTCACAAATATAGAAAACAGACCAGTGGTAGCCAAGGGGGAGGGGCTGAGGGAAGAATGGACTGGGGGTTGGGGTTGACAGATTTCGGCTTTCCAACAGAGAACGGACAAGCAAGAAGGTCCCACTGAGTGATTCACTACAGGGAATTACATTCAAAGTCCCATGATAAACCATAATGGAAAAGAATATTAAAAAAAAAAAGAATGTATATATGTATAACTGAATCACCTTGCTGTACAGCAGTAATTAATACATCATTGTAGATCAGCTATACTTCAATTTAAATATTTTTAACATTTTCCGTCTCTACTGATTTGTAAGGCCAATGTTTCTCTACACTTAACTATCTATTTGTTGCAAGTGCTTTTCGATCAGAAATTTCAGAAAAGAAAATATGGGAGGAAGAAAAGCAACAACAGGGAGGCCAGCCTCATTTAGAGAGTGGAAACGAAGCAAAGGAGGAAAATGAAGGCCGTCCTCAGGAGAAGACAGCCCGACAGTCCACACACAAACGCGGCTGGCATCCACGGCGAGGTCTGGACAGCTAACACCCCTGAAGGGACCAGCTGTCATTCCTTCCCACTCTAACCACTCTACTTCATTCCATACAAAGCAATCTAGTCTGATAGATCTTAAGACAGCTAAGAAGGTCTTTATTCAAAATGACTTCCTGTCATAACATAAGACACCTAACACATAACACAATATAGGATGTAACACACCATGACACCATCTGGGACCAAATACCAGACATTTTCTTGAATGCTTAAACTTAAAAAAAAAATTATTTATATATTAATGTGGCTCTGCCAGGTCTTAGCTGCGGCACACAGGATCTTTGATTGTCATTGCAGCCTGTTCTTTTAGTTGCAACATGCGGTATCTCTCCCAGCATTGGGGTCTTTTCCAGTGAGTCAGCTCTTTGCCTCAAACCCGGGCCCCTTACATTGGGAGGATGGAGTCTTAGCCACTGGACCACCAGGGAAGTCCCTTAAGTGCTTAACCTTTGAATAGAGAAATTCAGAATGCCCAGTTTTCTCCTGGAACTGTATCTTATGAGAAGCATAAATAGCTGCTCACACCTCATCTGAGCCTCAGGGTGCCTTGCTCATTCCGGAGCCTGTGGTTCCCACAGCCTGGCCTTGGAGGAAGCTGGAGACTTGGAACCTGCGCCCTTGAATCGCATTCTCTGAATCCATCTCAGCAGAGGGTTTAACGCAAGCCGAAGGAAGTGCATTCCAGGGGGAAAGTCCAGCCTCGGATGCCACACAGGCCAGAGCTGGGGGAGCAGGGTGTTGGACGTGCCCGCCAAAACAAGGAAGATGGGAAGCTGGGTCTGCTTACATGACTCACCCTTCACCTCCGGAAGCTGTGAATTCTTGCGAGGAAGCCCTGCCCAAGGCAATGAAAGTTTGGGAATCTATTTACACAGCAGTCATCGAGGCCGAGTGTTTTTCTTCTTGTTTTCTCGTCTACTGGCTAAACAGGAAGTTTTCTGCAGGATGCTCTGACTTCCTCTGTTCAGAGTAATAACTTTAGCACTTTGCCTTCCTCTTCTCCCACGATACACTTAATGTTTCCTCTTTCAGGCCCCAGATTCGGTCACAGATTTCCTGCAGGAAGCTGAGGCACCTTAACGCTTTGCAAGGATCTGTCACACACCACCCGCATCAAAAAGTTACAAGGATGCTTTCATAGAAAGGACTCAGCTTACTCAGAGGCCCTAGGGAAGGTCAGAGTTGGCGAGTTAATGAAATTCTGCAAAATCCGACCAGCCGTCTATGTCCCTCCCCATGACATCCCCTGGAAGCCAGTTACTTAAAATAAATTCCTAACCATAGGGAGAAGGGTGAGTGAATCACGGAGGTTAACTAAGAAAGGAAGTTCTTCCTCCAGGCCTTATCTTGGCACCTGCATGTCATTAGAAGGGCTAACTGTTATGGTCATCTAAAAAGGATGGCGAAAATAAAATTCAGCCAACGGGAGCCAGGCGTATGGTACTGCCATCCAGAGCGATTATCAACAGCTGCCAGTCCTCTTTTAAAACCAGTCTCCTATCCTCTGGTCATATTTAAAGTTCTGTCTTTCCGGTTCAGGGCAGTGTGGTGATGAGTCCGGGACCCTGGGTTTGATCCCAGCTCCAACATTGGTATTTGAATAATGTCAAGGACATGTGTCCACTTCTTTGTTGGTGGTGCTGTTCAGTTGCTCAGTAGTGTCCAACTCTTTTATCCTCCCCTACCCCAGAGTACTGGGCAGGGGCTGCCATTCCCTTCTCCAGACGATCCTCCCAACCCAGACATCAGACCTGCATCTCCTGCATTGGCAGGCGGATTCTTTACCGCTGAGCCACCAGGGAAGCCTGACCATTTCTTTAGTCTTTTCTTTTTCTTCACCTTTAAAGTGGGAATAATCACTGCATTTGGTGGATCATAAAATTATTCATTTTTGTAGGTTAAAGCTGATGTAAGGGATTTTTTTGTTTGTTTGTTTGCAAGGATGAAGGAGTTAATACATGTATAGTGCCTGGCACATTGCTAATGCCTATTCAAATTTGACAAAGCAATTACATTTTTATTATTATCAGTTTGCATCATTTATGGTTTTGATTATTAAGTATTTGTAATATCTGTTGATTAGTCGCTAAGTCATATCAGACTCTTTTGCAACCCCATGGACTGCAGCCCACCAGGCTCCTCTGTCCATGGGATTTCCCTGGCAAAAATACTGGAGTGGGTTGCCATTTCCTTTTCCAGGGGATCTTCCTGACCTGTGTCTCCTGCATTGGCAGGTGGATTCTTTACCACTGAGCCACCAAGGAACCCCATATTTATTACATAGCGAGAGACCACTTAATACCAGGCCAGAATATAAGATTCTAGTGTCTGTTCACTGCTGTGTCCAGCCATGAAACAATGCCTGGTAGGTAGTAAATCATCAATAAATATCTGCAGATTGAACAGATACAGTAATAACACAATGACAACTATGACAAGAGAGGGATGACCATCAGCCTAAAATACCCTGAGCTCTTCTCTCCAATTTATTTTCAGTGCAATGAGCTATTTGTGGAAACAGCGTCATTTCTAAATAGCCCAGGCAGGTGGGTGAATCTTCAAGGTGGCAGGATAGATTGACATACTTCTGAAAGCCTTAATCCCTAGACAGTTCACATCTTCTCAGAAACCACTGGAGCAATCCGAGAGAAGCAACAGCTGAAGCTTGGGGGAGGGTTCTGCCTTGAGAACAGAAACCAGGAGGAAAGTCCATCATTGTGGTTCTTGTAAAATTAATGATAGTCACCCCATTTAACCTTGAATATTCATTGGCAGGACTGACGCTGAAGCTCCAATACTTTGGCCACCTGATGCAAAGAGCTGACTCATTGGAAAAGACCCTGATGCTGGGAAAGGTTAAAGGCAAAAGAGAAGAGGGCCGCAGAGGATGAGATGGTTAGATGGCATCACCGACTCATGGACATGATTCTGAGCAAACTCCAGGAGATGGTGAAGGAATGGGAAGCCTGGCGTGCTGCAGGGTCGCAAAGAGCTGGACACAACTTAGAGACTGAGCAACAACCCCATTCAGAGGAAAGAATGATGCATTTTATGTTGACTTTTACCTTCTCAACATTTCCCTCCTCGTTTCTTTACTTCTTTGGCCTGATTCTTAAAATAACATACAGGGCATTGGCTGAATGCTATCAGAACTGCTCTGCTGCCGGAAAGTGACTGTCTGCGTAAAATGTCATTGGTGTTTCGAATCTAGCACTGATGTGTGATTGCTAATTTTAATAAAAATCAGCATGGTGATCACAAATGTTCATCTACCAAGTGCAGGGCCTCTTTACGGAAGGCTATGGATATAACACAGGGCTTTCCTGGTGATTCAGATGATAAAGAATCTGCCTGCAATGCAGGAGACCCGGGTTGGATCCCTGGGTTGGGAAGATCCCCTGGAGGGGGAAATGGCAACTCACTCCAGTATTCTTGCCTGGAGAAACCCATGAACAGAGCTTGGTAGACTACAGTCCACGGGGTTGCAAAGAGGCAGACACGACTGAGTGACTAAGCACGCAGGCATGGGTATAATAGAATGCCTACTAGAAAACAAGAAGAGTACAGCTCAGCTAGTGCTGACCCGCTGCCTGGGGCTCCTTTCCTGGGTCCTTCACACTCACTCACTGTGCAACAGTGGGAAAGCAGTCTCACCTCCCTAGGCAGAAGTTTCCCAGGTACATTAAGTGAGATGATACACGCGAAACCCTTTGCACAGCGCCTGACGTGGCCAACACTTAATCAGTGCCGTTCTTTGCTGTTCCCGCACCATTTCACAAAGACAACATCTGCGTCAGGAGAAATGCTTTTGAAAAGAGGAGATCCTCAAAACCCTTTCTTCTTTTGTGTTGTCCCAGTTTCCATCATTTCCTTGAACATCGTGTCAGTCTTGAAGCCCTGGCATTTTTTATTCAGCTGAAAACAAGCTCAAAGCCGCAGACCCAGCACAGCCACTCGTAATCCTGGGCTTAAAAATAGACGCGCAACAATGAAACTCTTTTATGATGGTCACCAGAAACTGTAGCGCTTCATCTCTTGACATCTTCCTGTTTCAATAAAGATTCTCACGAGAGTCTTGAAAGGATGGAGGCAGACCAACTCCGGTGTGAGCAGAGCACGCGCCGCGGTTGCAAGGATGTTGTTTAGGTTTTAGATCCTGTTTTCTTCCTGGATAAAGGGCCGCGGCCTCCAGGTGCTTCTCCCACTGTTATCGGCTCCTCCACAGGGAGCAGCCTTCTAGAAGCCACTTCCTGCCGCCTCCGTGGGCCTGGCTGTGAAGAGATCGGAGGCAGGCTGTCAGGGGTTATCTCCCACCTGTGTTGCAGTTCCCAGGGTCCGTCACTATCTGGGGCAACCATTTATATGGGGAGACAGCGCTCCTGCTCAAGGACAGTTCAGAAAGCAAAAAATCAAAACCCAAAAGGTGGCAGGGCGTGGGTGGTTGAGACACTGCCTGTGATTCCAACAGTCTGATGCTGCACGCACCAGGGCAAGGCCTCGGCCTCCTGGGAAAGCAGTGAATGACACTGCGATGACTGCTGTTTATATATTTTAATAACTGTATGGATGTGTTTATTTTTGGCCATACTGGGTCTTCCACTGCTGCGCCGGCGGGCTTTTCGCTAGCTGCGGCAAGCCAGGCTCCTCCTCATTGCGGTGCACGGGCTTTGCATTGAGGTGGCTTCTCTGGTTGTGGAGCATGGGCTCTGGGGCTCATGGGCTTCCGTAGTTATGCCAAGCGGGCTCTGAAATTGTGAGTCCTGGGCTCTAGAGCACAGGCCCAGTGGTTGTGGCGCTTAGTCGCTCGGTGGTATGTGGGGTTTTCCCAGTCCGGGGCTAGAACCCACGTCTCCTGCATCGGCAGGTGGAATCTTTACCACTGAGCCACGGGGGAAGCCCTCTGCAATGAGGTTCAGATTGCTGTGCATGTATCCAATGGTCATTGTGTTGCCCCCAAGAACAGCTTGGATTTAGCTTCTAAATGGAGTGGATAGCTTTGTGCTTTCTCCCAAGGAAAGAAGTGTTGTGTCTCCTTGGATAATTAACCTTCAAAACAGAGATATGACGGACCATTTTCCCTCCAGTGGCAATTCGTGAGCTCAGGAGAAAGCAAGGATGCTTACTCTGCACCTAATCTTACTGCTCCTGCTCTGCTGAGCCTTCCAGTCAAAGGAAAGATACATCTCTGCCCAACTCTCCCTCCCAGACTCAGGAGGGTAGCGTGTAGACAGAGGGTCCCAGAGGTGCAGACACGGGCCATCAGGAAGTCCCACTGAAGCCCAGTCAGGCGCTCCAGTGCCTGCCAACAAAGCCTCATCTGCTTCTATAAGCCACTCATTTAAGGAAATGAAGTACACACTCGTATCCTCTGAGTTACACCAAGTGATTGACGGTAAAAGCAAAGACTTGACTTAGGAATAAGGAAAATATTGCCCAGGACACTTCCTCGAAGCTGGTCTCAGTATTTCCTCCTCATTGCTCATGGCCTCATTCCAGGAACGGACAGTCCGAGGCAATGATCCGGCAGTTCCCAAGCAGCCCCCGCTCCCCCTTTGCCCAGGCACTGGCTTTGAAGGGAAACCACAAACGGGAACCTTCACGGCAAAATGCAGAGCGTGAACAGTCATTGTTCCCCTGTGGGCAGATCAGGAAAGAAGAGGGGCAGAGAATGGATGGTGTTGGGCGAGGGGGCATGACTTCCTAGAGTAATCCTTGTGACTGGAGCCTGCAGATTTCAGAAAACAGAGATGTGAAAATACACAGAACTGCTTTTACTTTGAATCAGTTTTTTCTAGTTTCATGTAAAACCCTTTCCTGAACCCCTGGGGATACTCAGTCTCCAGTGCTGAGATAAAAGTAGGTAGTTTCTAAACCACAAGGGAATCCAGAACTCTTCCCACTGACTTAGAACTGCAGTGTGTCTAGGAAAAGTCATGCTTCCTATACGGAGATTTTAGAGCCCTAAATGTTAAGTGAGACACAGCCATTAACAAAGAATGAAATCATGCCATTTGCAGCAACATGAATGGATCTAGAGATCGTCACACTGAGTGAAGTAAGTCGGACAGAGAAAGACAAATATCATATGACATCACTTATATGTGGAATGTAAAAAAAAAAAAAAGGTACAATGAGCTTGTTTACAAAACAGAGTCACAGAAAACAAACTTATGGTTACCAGAGGGTAGGTGGTGGGGGCGAGGGATAAATTGGGAGATTGGGATTAACATGTACACACCACTATATATACACAGATAACTAATAAGGACCTGCTACACAGCACAGGGAACGCAACTCGATACTCTGTAATGACTTATATGGGAAAAGAATCTTTAAAAGAATAGATATTTATATATGTGTAACTGAGTCACTTTGCCGTACACTCGAAACTAACACAACATTGTAAATCAACTACACACCAGGAAAATGTTTAAAAATGAAATTAAATGATGAAGAGATGCCCAAATACAATGTTATGTTAAAAACCACATGATTATAGAAATAGTGAAAGTTTTCTAATGTCACCAAAGAGACACAATGTGAGCGCCCCCCAAAAGAGACAGATATAAAGAACAAATTAGGGGTTACCAGTGTGGAGATTCAGTAATTAATTGGTTAGCAGTTCACTAGAGGAACGACATAGAGGACAAGTATGTTTTGAGAAGTTGGGGAAGGAACTCAGTTATGGGGGGCAGCCCACCTGGGGTGATGCCACGTGTACACACACACAAGGGCAGGAGGGTGAGAGCCAGTGAGGATCAAGGCAGCAAAGTAACACCTGGGATAGACTGTCGGGGCAAAATTTCCTCCAGGGCTCAGTTCCAAACACCAATCTGAACTAAACTGATGCTCTCTTACCAGCCATAATTTTAAATGACTCCAGCACGTAAGTGTTCCTTCTACCCTCTACTGTGTGCAAAATACATCACTCGGAGGGGAAATTGCTTCTCCATTTTCTCCTTCTCAGCTCTCACACTGTTGGGGTCGTCTGGGCTTTTCAAAATCCACAGGAATACTTTGCATAACACAAAGAGCTGCCAAACACTGCAACCCAAGCTTTTCCAAACACACGTCTAAATCACTGGGATAAGAATTAAAAGAGTGTGGAAATAAAGTCTTTATATCCAGGCGAGTTTCCAAGGCAATGTTGAGAACCACGATAAAAATGCGGATAATCATTCTGGTATTAAACAAATTTGGAGAATGTCTAATCGGTTGACCAACGATGATGGTGAGGAAACAAGGAAAAACCAACACGTGGGTGCGTGGACACAGCAGATGTTGATTTCCTGCTTAGAAGAGCTATGCAGAACTCTCCCCAGGACATCTCCCTCTAGACTTCCTCCATCCCCTACCCCCAGGGCACTTCAGCTGGCAGGAGAGAACAGGACAGGCGTGGAGGAGCCCTGTGGCCAGGCATAAAAACACCACAGGGCACTTCTGCTCACATCCCATTTGCTAGAGCCAGTCAGTGGCTCCAACTGAAATGCAAGTGCAGCTGGGGACTTTCCTGGTGGTGCAGCGGTGAAGCACCTACCTTCCAGTGAAGGAGATGCAGGTTCGACCCCTGATCCGGGAACTAAGATCTCACGTGCTGTAGAGCAACTGAGCCCTAGCACCACAGCTCCTGAGCCCAAGAGCCACAACTGGAGAGGAGCCCAAGCGAAGTCCCTGCGTGCCCCAGGTGAGACCTCACACAGCCAAAACACAGCTTTCAATGCAAGAGAAGGTGACAGATGGAAGCAATGGAATACTGCCTGTGCCAGTCGTTATTTCTGTGACCTGGGCTAAATTGCTTCCTGACTTCCCCGGGTACTAAATATTTCTGCCGCCAAATCTCCTATGGCTGTTGTTTAGTTAAAAACCTGTGACCCTCTATCAAGTGTGCTATTTCACAGCTAGTGGAATTTCACAGACGATGAGATGGAAGAGATAATAGATAAAGGAAAGCATCAAGTTTCCTCCACAAGAGAGTGAATTCTTTTCCAAGATTTTTAGGGAACTGACTTCCCTGGTCTATGCTGAGGCCCATCTGAAGATGTCAGAGTGAACTCTGGTATTAAATCTCTGGACCTTGAGGAGGTTCATGTAAAATGTCTCTGTGACAGAAATGACAGCTAGGGTTGACTCTTGTCCTTCCGATGTGACATGTGGGTTTTTGTTTCTATTGTAACTGAGTTTGGGAAATTACTCAGTGACAAGTAAACAGAATACCACTGTCACCATAATAATATTGCAAGAGAAAAACATCTAAGGGAGAAAGAAATTAATACATTTCTGACATTCCAAGGTGTGAAAGGAAGAAATCTGACGTCTGGAAGCCGGAAAACAAACAGCTTCTTGGCCCATGCTGTCCACACACGTCAAGGTCACCTACAAAGTTATCAAGACTCAAAATAAATCAAATTAGAAGTCTATTTTTAGATGATTTCTTGAGTCCAAAAGCATGTAAAGACTTGAACGTCGTCCCTGTCTAGTTTGAAAGTCCTCAGTAAGCCTTTATCATGCTAAGGTGGCTGTTTAATTTAGGTAAACACTAGAATTATAGAGTGATTTTCAAACAAACATATCACCCACTGTATATAACGGAAACCTTTAAAGGGAAATCCTGAGAGTGTTTACTCAAAGATGCAAAACTGATGAAAAGTCATTACTCAAAACAGTAAAATCTAGAGTAAATGAAAATCCTTACTGGAACCAACGTCCCACAGAAGCAAAAGAAGTAAAAGAAGCTTGAAATTCAAATTCATAAGCCTTGAAATGTAAATGTTTCTGTGGTACAAAAATTGCGTCTCTGGGGATAATAGTTTCAACTTGTTAAGTCTTCAAAAATAAGTAAAATCCCTCTTATGATTCAGAGTCCCAGGAAGAGTTTGCTACATAAGCAGAGAGCACATTCCTGAAATGTCACCATTAAGCATTTTTTTTCAATTGTGCAGGTGATACCTCTCTCTCTTCTCTCATACACACACACACACACATACACACACACACATTTACTGGAATACCATCTTATGTCATTGATGAGTTACTAATCAGAAAATGTTTTTAATATATACGTACTACAGCAAATGACAAGAGTTCCAATATGTGACGATGAAAATGAAGAGATACTGAGGAGAAAAGCAGAAAAAGTTAACACGGACAGCATGAAATGGTGGGAATTGTTCACACATAGCTTTCGTCTCCTGCTCTCTCCCTTCGTCATTTCTGTGACCCACACCAATGACGTGACTGCATCAAGCCCCTGGCTGACCCCGATAACACGGGGACGATAGTGTGGACTGTTAAGGTTCACGGAAGGACTACGTACTGTAATCCTATAGTCTCTATTACATACTGTGACATGGGTAAAAAGACACGAAGATTTCTTGACCAAAGATTTCTCTCACTTTTTTTTTTTTCCTCAAAGAAAGATCATCAATTTCATTGTGAAAATCTTCTAACCACCCACATATGTGTACAAGCATAGATTTAGTAATAACTGAAATACTGGGTTGGCCAAAAACTTTGTTTGGGATTTTCCAATCAGATCTTATAGGTAAACCCAAATGAACTTTCTGGCCAACCAGATACATAGACTTAAGTGAGGAGTCATTGATGGGTAAAGAGGTAGAGAAAGAGTAAGAAAAACAAGACCACAGGAAGGTTGTATCAACATTTTGTAGGATAAACTGACCTATATCCGGCCAAGAGGATATTAAAATACTGCAACAAACCATCCCTTCCCCCAGCCCCAACTTCAAGTCATGAAAAGAGGAACCAGTTGGAAAATCTGTGGCTTCCAGTTATCCTCAGGAAATCCACAACCGTGGTGATCTAATAGACTCGTGACTCGGGTAAGCTGTTTACTGCTTCTCAGTCTTGCTTTCCTCATGTGCGAAGTGATGGTGATTATGGTGGAAATGAGAGGTGATACAGAGGCCTCAGTGCAGGGGAATGTCCCTTGATTCTATCCTTGTCTCACTTGACACACAGCCAGTTCATGAGCAAGTCCTTAACAGGCAAAGCCACCCGTCTCTTCCCATTTTTACTCTGCCTTGTCTTATAGCCTGTTGTTTACATAATGCATTAGTCAGGGCTCTCCAGAGAATGGAATCTACAGGGTGTGTGTAAGCGAGATAGAGAGAGAGAGAGAGAGAGAGAAAGAGACAGAGGGAGACAGGAAGACAGAGAGAGAGAAGCAGAGAGAGGGAGACAGAGTACGTTTGTGTTATTTTAAGGAATTATCTTGCACGATCGGGAGTGTGGCAAGCCTAAAATCTGCAGTATGCAGCCAAATACAGTCTGAAGGCAGATTCTCCTCTACTTGGAAGGACCTCCATTCTTGTTTGTTCTCTTTTGGCCTTCAACTGATTAGATGAGCCTACCCACACCATGGAAGGTAATCTGCTTTATTCAGTCTATTGAGTTTCACTGTAACCATATCTAAAAAAACACCTTCACAGCAAAATCCAGGCTAGTGTGTGACCAAATATCTGGGAACCATGGCCTGGCCAGTCTGACACCTAAAATTAACCATCACACAAAGCATCAACTGCCAGCCTTATTCCTGCCGTAGGGCCTTTGCACTAGCTGTTGCCCCTGCTTAGAAAACCCTGACCCATCTCCTTACGTGTTTCCTCACCCTGATCCCAATACAAATGTCACCTCTTCAGAGATGCTGGCTGCCAACCTGTGTATGGCAGCTCCCCGGGCACTTTGCTTACCCCGGTGACAATCCCTTACCTCTCCTCATTTTGTTTTATTCACGCCCTTTCACTCTCTGAAACACATCTCAGCTCTGCAGTTTCCTGTGTGTTGTCCGTTTCCCTCCCAGCTTTGGGTTCCACACGTGCAGGCGGCTGGTTAGCTTAGCACTCTAACTCAGTATCTAGAATCCTGTCCGATAGGCACTCAGTCGTTCAGCCACGCCTGACTCTTGCGGTCCTGCGGACTACAGCCCACCAGGCTCCTCTGCCCACGGAATTTTCCAGGCAAGAATGCTGGATTGTACTGCCATTTCCTTCTCCAGGGGATCTTCCCCATCTGGGGATCAAACCCACATCTCTTGTGTCTTCTGCATTAGCAGGTGGATTCTTTACCACTAGCGCCACCTGGGAAGCCCAGGCACTCAATAAATAACTGTTGAATGAATGAACCTTTCAATGCTGGGCACTCATGTAAAATCTGATTATTATGTTTATTAAGAATTAATTTGTATACTATATGACTATGCCGGTCTCTGGATTACCTTTTAATCATAGATGCTAAATTTATCCTTAATCCTACTGTAGTTATGATTTCAAATAAGTGTGTGAAATTTAAATCCTATTATATGAGGAACATAAGATGGATGATTAAGGAACTGGAAGCAAGAATTACCTGGCAAAGCTTAATATTTTATACATTAGCTTGTCTAATTGTGAATTTTAAGAATAGAGCCTTAAAATAGATTCTGCCTACACATGCAAAATGGGTTACAAGTGATTCCATGAGGTCCTGTGCTCAGTCTGCGTGCTGAGTCATGTCTGACTCCTTGTGGCCCCGTGGGATATATCCCACCAGGCTTCTCTGTCCATGGGGATATTCCAGGAGAGAATACTGGAGTGGGCTATCAATTCCTCCTCCAGGGGATCTTCCCGACCTAGGAATCAAACCCGCACCTCTTGCATTGCCTGCATTGGCAGGTGAGTTCTTTATCCCTAGTGCCCCCTGGGAAGTCCAAGTGACTCACTAACCCTGAACAATTCAGGCTGAAATAACCATGTCGATTTAGATATTCTGATAAGTAAGGCAAAGGTGGGCTCCTAGTTCTTGGATTACTTTGTTTATAGCTTCACTCCCTTCATCCTTTTGTGAAGGCAGACACAGCTGAAGAGTGCATCAAAACTCACACGTGGCAAGGGGCGTGCCCTCCGTGAGGGGCGGGCCCTCCTTTATCACACGTGGTGAGGGGCGTGCCCTCTTTATCACACGTGGCGAGGGGCTTGCCCTCCTTTATCACGTGGAGAGGGGCGAGTCCTCCTTTATCACGTGGCGAGGGCCGAGTCCTCCTTTATCACACGTGGCGAGGGGCAGGCCTTCCTTTATCACACGTGGCGAGGGGCGTGCCCTCCATGAGGGGCGGGTCCTCCTTTATTACACGTGGCGAGGGGCGAGGGGCGGGCCCTCCTTTATCGCACGTGGCGAGGGCCGATGACCTCCTCGGAGATGAGGAGATGAAAGGTGTGACTCCGTTACGCACTGGGGAGAATGAAAGCATGAAGGTAGACATTGTAGGTGAGATGAAACAACCTCTTAGTGGACCATTTTTCATATTTTGTTTTATCTATATAAGATACAATTAAAGTTTTGAACATGACAATGAATATGACTCTGGTGCAGAAGCCTTTTTTTTTTTTTTAGGAATGACTGGGCCTAGCTCTCACTAGCATGAAGGTAACCCCGGACATGATAAACTGGTAGAAAATTCTCAAGATTTCCTTCCACAGGGAGTTGCAATAAAACCCTTTCCCCCAAGAATCTCCTTAGCATCTCAGCTTCCTCCTTTCTTTCTGTGTCGCCTGCAGTCTTTACATGAGCACAGATGCATTCAGTCATTTCAATCTGTAAGGAGAGTTTCGTTTTGTCCTAAGAGTAATTATTCATTCAAAAGTATACATGCTGATGAAGACACAGGAGCAAAATTATTGATTTCTTTTTCAGCCCCTTGGTGTTGGACGGCATCCTTAGGGCCACCTCTCTGCAGGGTGTGTATTAATTGGAAGTAAGACTAGTGAAAAGACCTCTGGCCTGGTCATTCTCTGCTTTAGTGGAGCTAAACTGACTCAGTGTCTGGTTCGTTTTGGAGATAAAAGTGAGAAAGGAAACTGATACTCTTTCCCACTAACTGCCAGACCCAGGGCTGAGCCCCTAAGCCCCAACCCCACTTTATTTCATTGAACAATGCTGTCAAGTAGATATTATTAACCTCGTATACAAATTTGGGCAACTGGTTTAACCTTTCCAAGTCTCAGCCAGCATAAGACAGAGGAGAGGATTAAATTCATCCGGTCTGGCTCCACAACCTGCCTAGGAGCAAACTCTACATTCACCGCCAGGAAAAGCCATCAAACAGAAAACACAAAAAGTATAAATCATGAAAGAGAAGACTGCTAGATGTGGCTCCTAAAAAAAAGAAAAAGCAAAGAAAAGTATGCAACAAAAAAGACATTATAATGTTGAAAGACAAATGACAAAGGGAAAATCACATATATAAGACAGAAAATTAATATCTGATAGAAAAATGATCCTTATAAATCAGTTAGTAAGAGATAACCTCATGGGGGAAAACGGAAAAAGATAAAAATAGTTGTTTCTTTAACACCAAAATAGAGGAGGAGAAGGGGGTGACAGAGGAGGAGATGGTTGGCATCACCAACTCAATGGACAGGAGTTTGAGCAAACTCCAAGAGATAGTGAAGGACGGGGAAGCCTGGAGTGCTGCCATTCATGGGGTCCCAGAGTCAGAGACAACTGAGCAACTGAACAACAGTGAAAGCCAAAATATAAATAGTAAATATACAAAAGAACATTCAAGATAGCCAATAACAAAGATGGTCAGAGTGAAAAAGATTAGGAAGATGAACCCTCTATTGGTAAGAACGTGAGGAAATGGAAATTTTCACACACTTTTGAAGAAATTGTAAGTGGCTACAGTCTTCTGGGAGATGGATTGTCAACATATATCAAAACTTTAAATGTGTGTGTGCCTTTATGTTAATTTGAAGAATGATAGAAACATTCACTAAAGCGAAAGTACATGGAAATTATTTGCAATAATACTGATGAGTCAAGAATTCATCAAAAAGCATTGTTTGAATTTTAACAGCCCTACCATGGATTCCAATATTGAAAAAGATTCTAGATATTCATTCATTTTTCATTTTTGCCTTTGTCTCTCTCTGTTCTATCTGATTTGTCTATACATATATATATGGGCTTCCCAGTGGTGAGCGTGGTAAAGAATCCACCTGCCAATGCAGGAGACGCAGGTTCAACCCCTGGGTCTAGAAGATCCCCTGGAGAACCCACTCCAGTATTCTTGCCTGGAGAATCCCATGGACAGAGGAGCCTGGTGGGCCGCATGGGATCACATGGAGTCAGATACGACTGAAGCAACTTAGCACACACGCATATATTCACTTCACAATCAGGGGTTCCAGTCTATAATTTTCAAGATCTTTAATACAGCTCACGCTTTACAATTTACAACACACTTTCCCATATTTTATTCTAGAGTAAAAACTAGGTCTCTGGTCCAAGGAAGCCACAGTTTCACAGAGTTTTATGCCAAAAGCAACCATTTTTCTCTTTGCCTGTGAATTTCTTTTAAGTACTTCAAAAAAAAAAAAAAAAAGGAAGGAGACAGGCTCCTCAGATCACTCAGATGTTTGAGTCCAGACAGCACAATCAGAAGGGGAGGAAAACGTGGTTCCTTTCATTCCAACCCCTGAGCATCTTCTCAACCCTGTGAAAGGACCACTGCCTAATGCAGACAAACCTCTGCTCAGCCTCCAATGAAGAGATGCAACGTGCAGCTGACTTCAGGACTGGGGACTGACATGCTCAGCATCTTCCCCGGACTGGGCTGGGGAGGCCTTTCATGTGAGCGGAAGGAAAGGGCTGACAACTTTCTCATCTTTATGGAAGGCATACTTTATTTCCAGCTCCCAGGTCAAAAGCCTCCGGAAAGAAAACAAAACCACTGAGAGATAAAGACTAAAAATAAAGTCCGGGGGGGCGGGGGAGTGGGGAGGGCAGTGAATCAACACCGTTTGGGACCCTGAAGGCAGCAACAAGGCAAGGATATGCGTAGGGCTAGATCTGCGTCATCCTTAACAGGTGGTCATGACCAGCATCAAGATCCCTGGGCCAGAGAGGAAGGCGGTCTGCAAACAGGTGTGCCGGGGGGGAAGGCGGGGGGAGGAGAGGAAGGGGCCGCTCAAACAGCCCGGGCTGGGAGCCCAGACACTTCCCAGCAGGTCACCTCGGGGAGAGACCCAGGGCTGGGCCTGGGCTGAGAAGGAGCTCCATCTGATCCGAGGTACTGTGGTCTGGGTGATGTGCTTGAAGTTTAAAATAGAAAGAGAGATGTTTACGCCGTTGGGCTTTCTTTCTCTTTACGTTTAATTGTCACCTTAGAAGAAACACATCTATGATCCACAGACTAATACTCTGCTCCCCCACCCCCAAAAAAGGAGTCCTCATTGGGTGATTTCCTATTTTACAGGAAGCAAAGGGCGAAGGGGCTTCCCAGGTGGCGCTAGCGGTAAAGAGCCGGCCTGCCAATGCAAGTTAGATGGAAGAGACGCGGGTTCAATCCCTGGGTCAGGAAGATCCCCTGGAGGAGGGCCTGGCAACCCACTCCAGTATCTTGCCTGGAGAATCCCATGGACAGAGGAGCCTGGAGGGTTACTGTCCATGGGGTCACAGAGAGTCAGACAGGACTGAAGCGACTTAGCCTGCACACACGAAATGGGAGAATGAGTGAAAAAAATCACACTAAACACATTCCTTATGGACTTTTGAGAATGACGATGATTTATTTTATCAATATTTTATAGGACTTTAATTGGGCTTTTCAGTTCAGTTCAGTTCAGTTCAGTTGCTCAGTCATGTCCAACTCTTTGCAACCCCATGAATCACAGCACGCCAGGCCCCCCTGTCCATCACTAACTCCCGGAGTATACCCAAACTCATGTCCATCGAATTGGTGATGCCATCCAGCCATCTCATCCTCTGTCGTCCCCTTCTGCTCCTGCCTCCAATCCCTCCCAGCATCAGAGTCTTTTCCAATGAGTCAACTCTTCGCATGAGGTGGCAAAAGTATTGGAGTTTGCTTAAGCATCAGTCCTTCCAATGAACACCCAGGACTGATCTCCTTTAGGATGGACTGATTGGATCTCCTTGCAGTCCAAGGGACTCTCAAGAGTCTTCTCCAACACCACAGTTCAAAAGCATCAATTCTTCGGTGCTCAGCTTTCTTCACAGTCCAACTCTCACATCCATACAAGACCACTGGAAAAACCATAGCCTTGACTAGACGGACCTTTGTTGGCAAAGTAATGTCTCTGCTTTTGAATATGTTATCTAGGTTGGTCATAACTTTCCTTCCAAGGAGTGAGCGTCTTTTAATTTCATGCCTGCAATCACCTTCTGCAGTGATTTTGGAGCCCCCAAAAATAAAGTCTGACACTGTTTCCACTGTTTCCCCATCTATTTCCCATGAAGTGATGGGACCAGATGCCATGATCTTAGTTTTCTGAATGTTGAGCTTTAAGCCAACTTTTTCACTCTCTTCTTTCACTTTCATCAAGAGGCTTTTTAGTTCCTCTTCACTTTCTGCCATAAGGGTGGTGTCATCTGCATATCTAAGGTTATTGGTATTTCTCCCGGTAATCTTGATTCCAGCTTGTGCTTCTTCCAGCCCAGCATTTTTCATGATATACTCTGCATATAAATCAAATAAACAGGGTGACAATATAATCGGGCTTTTAGAATTTTTAAATTCTAATTCCTTTAGAAGGTACTTTAAGGACATTTTAGTGTGGACATACAACAATCCTGAGAGGTAAAGAAGCTGGTTCTTACTAACCATATTTCACAAATCCTGAGAGGTAAAGAAGCTGGTTCTTACTAACCATATTTCACAAATTAGGAAACTGAAGTCAGATCAGTTAAAGGCTTGTATGGGGTTGCAAAGAGCCGGACACGACTGAGTACATCCACATCCACACACACACACACACACACACACACGCACACGTTGTCCTAATTAAAATAGCCAGAGTTTGTTTGGCCAAGCAAAAGGTTCAGTTTGATCAATAGTTTAAAATGGGTTGTATTATTTTGCTTTATTACAAGGCTACATGAGTTTTTTTTTAATGCAAAGTGTTAAAAATATATTTCTCCACAGGAAGGAATGAAAAGTGATCTGCAATCTTCCTTTGAGGATGGCCATCATCACAGGCTTTAAATTTCCTCCAGTGCTTTTGAAGCCGCATATATAACACATGTACAGATAGAAGTTACTTTTACAAAAAGAGGATCATATTACACACTCTATTTTTTATTTGCTTATTTATTTATTTATTAGTCTCTCAGTCGTGTCCCAGCCTTTGTGGCCCCATGGACTGTAACCTGAAAGTCTCCTCTGTCCATGATCCTCCAGGCAAGAAAGAACGCTGGAGTGGGTAGCCTCTCCCTTCTCCAGGGCATCTTCCTGACCCAGGGACTGAACCCAGGTCTCCTGCGTTACAGGCAGATTCTTTACCATCTGAGCCACCAGAGAAGCTCTATTTATTTGTTTAAATGTTTTTATTGTAGTAAAAAGTCACATAATACAAAGCATCCTGTTTTTTAAGGTTTTTTGTGTGGACCTTTTTTAAAGTCCTTGTTCAATTTTACGATACTGCTTCTGCTTTCTGTTTTGGTTTTTTAGTCATGAGGCATGTGGGATCTCAGCTCCCTGACCAGGAATCGAACCTGCACCCTCTGTATTGGAAGGCGAAGTCCAAATGATTGGACCACCAGGCAAGTCCCTAAAACATCCTGTTTTAACCATGTTTAACCATGTGGTTCAGCGGCACTGAGCTCATTCGCGTTCTGCTTTTAATCACATATCTATATGACTGTTATTTCCTATCAGAGTACCTTACTATATGATGCATAATTGTATATAATTAATTATAAAATGTTTTAAAAAGGATGGTCCATGTCCTTACAGACTAAGCTATAATAACCACACACACACAAGCCAGTCAGGACCATTATTTCTCTAAGTGTACCACTGGGCAGACCTCCAAGTCTGGCATTAGTCGGCATTAGTTGCCAAGGAGCATGGTGCAAAAAGTAATACTGAATGCAAGAAGCAAGAAAAAGAATCAAGTCTACATGGACTTAGTAAAAAACGAGATTCCCTCTGTATCTGAGCAGAACTACCTTCCTGGGCCTTTCCGACTGTCTCCTGGAGGTTTCCACCAGCAGGCCCCCGGGTACCAGACTCCACACCCGCGTGGACGACACGGGGCTGGTCATCTTTACCCCTCACCCCCCTCCTCCTCCTGGCTTCTCGCCCTTTCTCTATCAACAGTACCACCACGTTCCAGGAACAAATCAGTGAGAGCGTGTTTGAGGCCCTTGGTCCCTTGCTATATAGTTAAGACTTTTGTCCAATAGAGCAAATACTGTGTTACCATCAGAGAGACAGAGGGGGACTCCCAGGGGCAAGGGCCTAAAGCCAAGCTGTGTGTGTGCACACCATGGTCCAGGCCTCTGCACAAGGCCTTCCTGGATTGTGAGTCTGATCTAAGAGGCATCCGGTGGAGGATGAGAACCGTGGGGATGCAGTCGCTATGCATCTAGAGGTCGTGCTCCCTTTGTGGCCTTTTGATGACACTGTTCTGTGTGCTTCTTAATAGATAATAAGCTCTTTCAGGGGAAATGGCCACCCATTCATCTTCATATCCTAGAGAGCACTTAACATAATCCATTGCTCATAGAGGACACCTGATAAACATCTGTTGAACTGGGATGAACTGAAGCTTGCGTCCTAACTTTCAGGTTATTGAAATATACAATAATAATGTCTGAAAGTGAAAGTCACTCAGTTGTGTCTGACTCTTTGCGAGCCCATGGACTAGTCCATGGAATTCTCCAGGCCAGAGTACTGGAGCGGGTAGCCTTTCCCTTCTCCAGGGGATCTTCCCAACCCAGGGATCAAACCCAGGTTTCCTGCATTGCAGGCAGATTCTTTACCAGTTGAGCCACCAGGGAAGCCCTAATCACTTGTAATTCCAAAGTTGATGAAGAGGAAAGCACCAGGCCCAGTTTCCTGAGCATTCATTATGTGCTCAGGATGGTGAATACATTTTCCATCTCACAGCAGACCTGTGAGACTGGTTTGTCAGATTCACATTTTCTATACAGTAAACTGAGGGTGAATAAGCTCTTCAATCATGTATGGATGTGAGAGCCGGACCATAAATAACTCTGAGCACCGAACAACTGATGCTTTTGAATTGTAGAGCTGGGGAAGACTCTTGAGAGTCCCTTGGACTGCAAGGAGATCAAACCAGTCCATCCTAAAGGAAATCAACCTTGAATATTCATTGGAAGGACTGATGATTAAGCTGAAGCTCTAATACTTTGGCTGCCTGATGCGAAGAGCTGACTCATTGGAAAAGACCCTGATGTTGGGAAAGATTGAGGGCAGGAGGAGAAGGGGGTGACAGAAGATGACATGCTTGCATAACATCACTGACTTGAGGACATGAAGTTGAGCAAACTCTGGGAGATGGTGAAGGACAGAGGAGCATGCTGCAGTCCATGGGGTCACGACTGAACAACAACAAACTTCTTTAAGTCTACAAAGATGGAGGGTCAAGGGAGAGTCAAGGGAGAATTGGGGCTCTTATTCCAAAGTGTGAGCCTAACCACCAACCAATAACCACAGTGGACATCAGTGATGTGTTTTCACAGCTACCCTGGACTGGTTTCCCTAAAGACATCATCATTTTCACCAAGACATTCATGTCTTCTTGAATGACTTCCCTTTGGGACTAGCTGGATGAAGCCTGAACACATATTATCTGTGGCTCAGCATCAGGCTGTGAGCTGAAAAATATAACAGGATCTAGGGGCCAAAACAAACATTGAGGTCACCAGCGTGAGGCCAAGACAGGGGTAGAGTCAGGAGCTGACAGGAGTTGAATCCGAAAGACAGCAGAGCCGGGAATCCAACTTGGAACCGACAGGAGCCGACACACGGATAGGCACGAACCCCAGAGAGGCCAGTGGGAGACTCGGAAACAACAGCAGCAAGGATCCGGCAAGGATCCAGGATGCAGACAGACAGGATAGGCAGGGAGCCAAGTGCCAGCAGCCCCAAGGCCAGAGCCCAGCACAAGCCATCCCCGCCCCCTAAACGTGCTAGGTGTTTCTGAGAAGCCAGGATGCGGTGTTGAATGTTATCTGACTTGGGACTTTCGGGGAGAGGTGAGCGGAAGGTCTTGCCTGAAGGGGAGGGAGTGGGGAGTGAGGTGGCTCAGCAACTTCTGATAATTTATTGTCACTTTCCCTAAAGCACATGGCAGGACTGAACGTGCACAGCAAGTACTCCACAAACACTCACCGGTTCCCTGATCAATGGTGGGGACTTGCTCATGTGTCCGTTTTTCTCTGATGTGTAGGTGTGGGCTAAGTCGCTTTAGTCATGTCTAACTCTCTGTGACCCCACGGACCGCAGCACACCAGGCTTCCCTGTCCATCACCAACTCCCAGAGCTTACTCAAACTCACGTCCATCGTGTTGGTGATGCCATCCAACAATCTCATCCTCTGTCATCCCCTTCTCCCCCACCTTCAATCTTTCCCAGCATCAGCGTCTTTTCCAATGTCAGTTCTTCGCATCAGGTGGCCAAAGTATTGGAGTTTCAGCTTCAGCATCAGTCCTTCCAATGAATATTCAAGACTGATTTCCTTTAGGATGGGCTGGTTGGATCTCCTTGCAGTCCAAGGGACTCTCAAGAGTCTTCTCCAGCACCACAGTTCAAAAGCATCAATTATTTGGTGCTCAGCTTTCTTTATGGTCCAACTCTCACATCCATACAGGACTACTGGAAAAACCATAGCTTTGACTAGACGGACCTTTGTTGGCAAAGTAATGTCTCTGCTTTTTAATATGCTGTCAAGGTTGGTCATAACTTTTCTTCTAAGGAGCAAGCATCTTTTAATTTCATGGCCGCAGTCACCATGTGCAGTGATCCATCAAGCCCATTCAGGTGCCCCTTTCTCAAACTAGCCCAGCAAGTCAAAAATTACTCCAAGGGGGCCAATTCCTTGGCAGAGGGCTGGGCTGAGCCCCGTGGGAGGAAGAGCATTCTGTTTCCCACACCTGGGTAACCAGAAATGCCATACTTCTTTGCCAGCAAATAGGTGGATATCCCCTGCCTGATTTAGGAGCAATACAAGAATTGGCCAAGATGTTAGGACTTCAAGCAGCAGTAGGGAAGTCATTATGAGCATAATCAAAACTGGATATTCCCAGAAAGCATCACCCCACTCCATCACAGCATCCCCAACCACACCTTCTTTCCCAGATTAGAAAAGTCATTAGATCACATCATTGAATTTCCCCAAAACTCCAAGTTACAGCTGAGCGTCAAAATTCAAAGCAATTATTCACTCCAATCAGGACATTTCAGATATCTGAAATTCCCCAACGGGTCAGACCAGACCAGATGCACTCTGCCCTTAGGGATCTCCAGGAGGCTGCACTTTATCTTTGGCAATTTTCACCTGTACCCTTAGCTCTCAGATTGCCTGACTTAAACTCACTCTGCTTTTTCAAATGGTAGCCACTGACCAAAATCACCAGGACAAAGCCTAGTTCTCATTGTGTTTGAAACACCTACTATTTATTTTTCAATCCCAAAGGAAGTCCACATTGAATATTCATTGGAAGGACTGATGCTGAAGCTGAAGCTCCAATACTTTGGCTGCCTAATGCAAAGAACTGACTGATTGGAAAAGACCCTAATGCTGGTAAAGATTGAAGGCAGGAGAAGAAGGGGATGACAGAGGATGAGATGGTTGGATGGCATCACCGACTCAATGGCCATGACTTTGAGCAACTGGGAGATAGTGGAGGACAGGGAAGCCTGGTGTGCTGCAGTCCACAGGGTTGCAAAGAGTTGGACACGACTTAGCAACTAAACAACAACAATATTTATTTTATGATATAAAAGGTGTAGAGCCTTAAATGAAATATCCCCCTGTATAGGTCTCTGTGTAATAATATCACCTGTAATTCTTTCTGCTTGGTGTTAGGTAAATGCTCCCTTTCTGCCAGAGAAGAAGATAAACCTTCAAAACCCATGAACAGAATACATATTTTTAGACTAGGTTATTTTAATTAGTGGACCCTCTATCTTTCATGGATGTTGTGATCAAATCATTATTCTCCATAATGGGATTTGTAATTTAATGATTTTAGGAGAAAAATCAACCCCTTTGCACACACGCTAAGCTGTTTAAGCCATGTCCAACTCTTTGTGGCCCTATGGACTGTAGCCCAGTAGGCTCCTTTGTCCATGGGATGTTCCAGATCAGAATATTGGACAATTTCCTTTTCCAGGGGATCTTCCCAGACCAGGGGTTGAACCTGCATCTCTTGCATTGGCAGGCAGATCTTTACCACTGAGCTACCCAGGAAGCCCATGGTACCATGTACAGAAAGCCCAAATAACAAAAGAGCGCAGAAACTGGCCAGAAGGATAAGCAGATCCGGAGAGAGTGCTGGAACTAAGGGTAGCTGTCAACGAGGCCTGGGGTTTAGTGTAAGTTTTCTAAAAGCAGAAAGTACTGATCCATTTCTCACAGGCCCACCTTGTGCTGGCCCTCCCCACACCCTTCCCTACTTGAGGTCTCTGTCCAAACACAGGAGCCAATGAGCGGGAGCCGTCCTCTCGTGACCACGCCCACCGAGCACCCAGATGGTCATGCTGCCCTGGTGGATAGATCAGGTATGTCCATTTTCTTGGCAGATTTTTCTTGGCTCTTAGCTCTACGTTTTTAAAAGCTATTCTCAACCTGCAGAGTCAAATGGCTCTTGGTTTTATCTTTTTAACCTACTGCCTCCTAACTTTGGGAAGAATCCTCCATTTCAATCATTTTATGGCTCTTTGATACTCTTTTGCTGCTTAAAGACCCTCTGGGACCCCTCTGCTCTCTGAAAGCTTTCTCTGTTTGCCCTTTGCACCAGCGTCTCCTCTTGGGAATTCAAAAATCTTGTAGCTTTCCCAAGTACTCAGGGCATGGCAGCTCGTAAACCAGGATTCAAAACAACAACAAAAATTTATGCCTTTTTATTTTCTCCAGTTCACTGGGCTGCCCTATCGTGGAATGACATCAATAATTCATAACGATCCTCCAAGGTACTTTAATAATGCAAACCACACTAATGAAACACTGTAAGTCTAGTACTTCACTAATGACCACACCTGGTCACAAAATTAATGATCTCCCTGAACTCTTCATCCAAA
This sequence comes from Bos indicus, assembly GCF_029378745.1. Taxonomy (NCBI): domain Eukaryota; kingdom Metazoa; phylum Chordata; class Mammalia; order Artiodactyla; family Bovidae; genus Bos; species Bos indicus. The sequence goes on from NC_091778.1 coordinate 62,305,636, forward strand.
AACATCCCACAGTCCCTGATGGTTTTAAGATATCCAGAAGCTTCGCCCTTCCTCACAGCCGGTTTGCTGGCTACTCTCAGAAAGTACACAGGGCCAAGACAGGAAGTGTGCGCTTCAAACTGGAAAATTACAAATACGTGAACCTGCTTTTGAAATTCCCCTTTGCCCTGGACTGGAGCCAGAACACCAAGTCTTACACTCCCAGCCATGCATGAAGGATGTTTGGGAATTTTTCTAATCCAGGGGCCACAGGAGCTTTTCATGTTGACTTCCAGGGAACGAGGCTCTAGAGTGCAAGTGTGTCTTAACCCAGTCTGATTTTTACCTCTTTTTAATTTATTTAAATGTGTCCTAACAGCTACCACATCTGCTATTTTATTGCACCTGCCTTTTTATTTATTTTATTCTTATCCTATTAAGAAATGCTTCCCATGTGGCTCAGTTGTAAAGAAGCCTCCTACCAATGCAGGAGACCCAAGTTTGATTCCTGGGTCAGGAGAAGACCTCCTGGAGAAGGAAATGGCAACCCACTCCAGTATTCTTGCCTGGGAAATCCCATGGGCAGAGGAGCTGGCGGGCTACAGACCGTGAGGTCGCTGAAGAATCAGATGTGACTTCTCTACTAAACAACAACACTAAGAAACAGGATAAAAGATTCAAGCTCATCATTGAATTTTTCAGTAAAGATTTCAATCACAAACCTGCAACCAAAGCAAGCTCTGGAAATGAGGCATTCTTCAAAGACAGGTCAAAGCAGAAAACCCACCAAATCAGACAACTCACCACAATGAGTTTATTCGTGTCAAAACATATTAGGAGCTTATTAATATAAAAACCCTGGGTCGACTCTAAAGAGCTGTGCCAACATAAGACATCATTTTAAGGCCACAATAGAAGATCCAGCAGGGACTCTGACCTCAGCGTGCTGTGCAGCACGTGATGCAGCTTTGGCAGGCACACAGGGTGGTTGTTTTTTTTTTTTAATTATTACTCATCGTTGTTGAGAGGAAGAATCCATGGACTAACTGTTGGGGGGCCAAACACTACCATTTGATGTGGCTTTACCAGGAAAGACTTCCAGTTTTCTCAGCCTGCTTCCTGTCCCCGCACCTCGGGCTCTGAAGTGTCACAGGATGACGAGGTGATGTGTCTCCTGTGCCGTGTGTGTGCAGACCAGCATGTGGAGACACCACCCTCTTCTTTGAGGAATTTACACCAAAAAGTTGGTGAGGAAGGAGCAAAGCTGAGTGTCAGAGTTGATTTCCAATCAGGATATCCCACCAGGCAGCTGGCCAGCTTCCGCTCCTTTGAATTCAGCCAGAAAGACATGAGCTTCCTTACAAGTGAACACACAGCCTTTGGGTGTGACGGTGGATGTCCGCCGTGCACAGGACTCCGAGTCATTCGGTAACCAGTGAACTCCTGCCGGAGACTTTGGTTCCCCAGTGAAGTCTGAGTACTCAGAAGGGCAGCCTTAAGCTGCCTGGTTATTCTCCTTAGATGATTCACTTTTCGATATTTTAGCCTTAATGATGATTCTCAGGAAGAGTATATATGAGACCAGGCAGACTCATACACTGTTCTTTTTTTTTTTTTTTGGATTTTTTTTCTTAACATATATATTTTATAGATGAGCTTCCCCGGTGGCTCAGAGGTTAAAGCATCTGCCTGCAATGTGGGAGACCTAGGTTCGATCCCTGGGTCAGGAAGATCCCATGGAGAAGGAAATGGCAACCCACTCCAGTATTCTTGCCTGGAGAATCCCATGGACGGAGGCGCCTGGTGGGCTATAGTCCGTGGGGTCGCAAAGAGTCGGACACGACAGTATAGTTGACTTACAATATTTCAGGTGCACGGCAAGGTGATTCAACTATGCATATACACATAGATTATTTTTCAGATTATCTTTCCATTATAGGTTATTACAAGATATTGACTATAGTTTCCTGTGCTATACAGCAAACCTTTGTTACTTGTGGCATTTCTGTTTTTTAATTAGAAATCTATTCATACTAAGTAAAACAAGTAGAATCGAAATGTCATAAATTTGTAGTTAGGGAAAACCTTAAGTTTCCTAAAATATATATTAATGTACTGTTTATATTTCTGTATACAAATAAGGTTTTGTGCTACACTTGAGAAAGGCCTGAGAAGAGCATGAAAAAGGAAGAGATGGGAAAATTGGAAAGCATAAACTCAGTGAAATGGGAGCTGCTGCTGCTGCTAAGTCGCATCAGTCATGTCCGACTCTGTGTGACCCCAGAGACGACAGCCCACCAGGCTCCCCCGTCCCCAGGATTCTCCAGGCAAGAACACCGGAGTAGGCTGCCATCTCCTTCTCCAATGTATGAAAGTGAAAAGTGAAAGTGAAGTCGCTCAGTCTTCGACTTAGCGACCCCATGGACTGCAGCCTACCAGGCTCCTCTGTCCATGGGATTTTCCAGGCAAGAGTACTGGAGTGGGGTGCCATTGCCTTCTCTGAAATGGGAGCACTGAATATGAAATAGAAAAAGTGAAACAAACGAGATGCAAGTCATAGATCGTCATGAAGTCCAGTTGCTTTTAAACATGGCTGCTCGTTAGAAACACATCTGGAGCTTTGGAGAAAAAAAAGTGGAAATGCTATTTAAAATATTCTTAACTTTTAACATAGAAATCCTACTTCTGGGGAATTCATCCCAAGTAATCATTTGTCATGTCACAAAGATGTGGCTATAAGAACCTTTTATAAAACAATTAATAAGAGGGAAGAATCGAAAAGCACCTTCTGGGCCCAATAGTAAGGGCCAGGCACAAGGATGTGTCTGTACAGTCACGTGCTTTGCAGTTATTGAAGGATCATCATGCTTAGTCAGAGGAAGAAAAGCAAACATGTTTCCATTTCATGAGTTTACATATTTGGTGAATTTTATATGTTATGTAAATTTATGTAGTGTGTGATTTGGATGTGTAAAGGAAAGACTGCTGCTAAGTTGCTTTAGTCGTGTCTGACTCTGTGTGGCCCCGTAGACGGCAGCCCACCAGGCTCCCCCGTCCCTGGGATTCTCCAGGCAAGAACACTGGAGTGGGTTGCCATTTCCTTCTCCAATAAAGGAAAGACAGACACACACAAAGTCTATTCCCCAAAATGTAAACAGCATATGCTTTTCTGAATGCTAGAATTAGAGATGATTCTCATTTTCTTCTTGCTTATCTACATTTCCTTCATGAAAGCCTCTTATTTTTATAATAATGCTTAATAGTGCTAAAAAAAACTAGCAACCCAGAGAGGCAGAGGACAGTTTTTGGTTTGTTTTGGTGATTAACACCTTTTAATTTTTTCTCTGTTTCTGGTTCTTATTGGTTTTTTTGTTTGCTTGTTGTTTTATAGGTCAGGCTATTCAAGATAACTGTAGCCTCACAAAGGGGATTTCTCCCAAATAGAGTTCCAGATTATACTGTTTTGTTCATGTTTTCCTGCTGACCTGATGAAGTTATCCTCACCTGCCTCCAGGGGAGAAAAACCGCCTCAGATTGGAGAGTGAAAACAACGCAGATGCCGTCTACCACCTGGGCAAGGATTAAGGCATCGGAGGGACTGCTGTGAACATGGCCGAGGGTCCAGGCTGGCCAGCAGCCACCGCACATGCCTCTGGCCCTGTAATTGCATGTCCTAAGGCCATCAGTACAAGATCCTTACTCTGCCACTCCCATGCGATGACAGGGGTAACTCTGGTAAAACACACACATGCACACACACAGACACACATTCACACTCACACATGCACACAATTAAATTACCTTTTCACTTTCCAAACAAGTACCGAACATCACCCAGACAATGAACAGACAGTCTCCAGGATCCTGTTACATACTGGAGACCATTCTTACTTCTCAAAAAAGATTTTCATTCTCACCAAGAGAAGGTGAACTATTCTAACCTGCTGTTTTCTTCCTTTCCATCATTTTTTCCTTTTAGGTCATTTCCAAAATAGGAAGGTAAGTACATGTTTCAAATCATCCGTGGAAGTGCCTTAAATTATGTCATTTCTTAAAGAAGAAGGAGGAGGAGGAGAGGAAAGAAAACGGGAGGGAACAGTAGGAAAAGAAAAGAAAAAAAGAAAGATCACCAGTGATTATCTCGCTGGTTCCTTTTCTATGGATGTTCACCTGTAAAGGCAGTGTCTTAGGGTGAGTCACGCCGTGAGCCATCCAGGCAGCTTCAGGGGAGAGTTGTACAGACACATTTCTGATTAAATAAACAAATGTCCCTTTTGATTTATTCATTGGGCGAGAACATGTGCCTCCCTCAAAGGCTGACCTAAAAATCTCCTTTATAAAAATTTAAAAGTGTATCATTGCATGTTTGAAATTGAAGCCCCATGTCAGAAAAGAAGCAGGCTTCTACAGTTTATCAAGAATTTAGCAGCAAAGCTCCCTGGGCTTGGAATTACAGACTTCCCTGATGGCTCTGATGGTAAAGAATCTGCCTGCAATGTGGGAGACCCAGGTTTGATCCTTGAGTCAGGAAGATCCCCTGGAGAAGGAAATGGCAACCCACCTCAGTATTCTTGCCTGGAGAGTCCCATGGACAGAGGAGCCTGGTGGGCTACAGCCCATGGGGTCACAAAGAGTTGGACACAACTGAGCAACTAACACACACTTTGTGAGGATTTAAACTAAAATTTGTTAATAAATAAAAGGTTATTCTGGTTATGTTTCTGCTTGAGTTATGTTTGGGAGTTTGCTTTAAGGAGTTTGGCTATTTCTTGTAAGTAGCTGAATTTATAATAACATTCTGAAGCTCCAATACTTTGGCACCTGATGAAAAGAACCAACTCATTACAAAAGACTCTAATGCTGGGAAAGATTGAAGGTGGGAGGAAAAGGGGGCGGCAGAGGATGAGATGGTTGGATGGCATCACCGACTCAATGGAGATGAGTTTGAGGAAGCTCCGAGAGTTGGTGATGGACAGGGAGGCCTGGCGTGCTGCAGCCCACAGGGCTTGCAAAGAGTCGGACATGACTGAGCGACTGAACAACAAAGTTATTAATATTATTTACTATTCTTTATTAGAATCTGTAGTGATTTTTGTTTCCATTTCTATAACAGTTTTGTGCCTTTGCTCTCTTTTATTTTGGGTAAGTCCATATATAAATTTACCAATTTAGAAAAAAAGGACTGAGTAGCAGACCCTTTATATAAAGTATAGTTTATGTATTTTCCCATATCTGCCTGTCATGTCCGTATTCTGTAGACTTCTTTCCCACTACATAAATGATCACAAGTGATACGCAATGTACCAAAGGTAAGATGATGGTGTTTCACGGTAGCTTCATTTGCAAACATCTGATACAAAAAAAAAAAAAACATTACGGAACCATTCTTCACAGTACAGAAATGGTACTCTTTACAGTATATGTCTGGCTCTGGTGGTGGTGGTTTAGTCGCTAAGTCGTGTCTGACTGTTTGCAACACCATGGACTGTAGCCCGCCAGGTTCCTCTGTCAATGGGGTTCTCCAGGCAAGAATACTGGAGTGGGTTGCCATTCCCTTCTCCAGGGGATCTTCCCAACCCAGGGATTGAACCTGCATTTCCTGCACTGCAGGCAGATTCTTTGCTGTCTGAGCCACCAGGGAACCCCATATCTCTGGCTCTGGAATCAACTAAAAAGTGGAGGGAAACCAGAGGCTTTCAACTGCCTTTCTGCCTCCCTAACCCACCCAGCACCACCTTCTGACCTGATTACCGAGACCCCCGCCACTGCAGAAAGACGAAGGTGCAGAGCGCTGTTTGCTTCTTAAGGTTCATCCTCAAGAAGAGCAGAATGCACTCAGAATTTTCCCCAGACCAGGGCACCTCAGTGTCAAAGGCACAGACGAGTCAGATAAGATCATTTACATTCAGAATATAAATGACTCCTTCTTGCAAACACACTTTCCGAAGTCCACAGATAAATTTCAGAAGACGCGGTAAGGGCCTTCTCCATACAGCCCTCCCGGGTGATGCTGACGTGCAGATGGCACGGTCCACGGGAAGGGAAGTACCAGGATGGGTGTCCATCAGTTTGTAAGTGTGATGCTGTTGCTTCAAAACCTCGGGAGCATCCGGCGGGTCGGGGTGCGGATCTGGACTGGGCGCCGGGACCCGGAGGGTGAGGAGAGACACAGGAGAGAGGCGGCCCCTCCGGGCTGGGAGGGCAGGTGATAGAAGCAGGGGACTCATGTCCGAGGCTTGTCGGGGACGCCCAGGGGAGAGCAGATCTTCCCCTTCGCGGCCACGAACCTGACAAGTGTGTACAGAGGCCTTAACGAGGTTCAGGCCCATTTTCAGTCCAGACGACTTCATAACATCGCGCACCTCCTGGCTCCGTCCTTAAAAGTGGCTCCCAGGGCGGGCGGAGGGTGAGATGTGTGTTCCCGAGACGGGGGAGTGCGGGGAGCCTCCGGTTGCCCAGATCCAGCTCCAGGGTCAACGGGGGTCGCTCCTCTCCGAGACCCTCCAGACGCCGCCCCCGCCCAGGGCTCCTAAGTCTCCCACCCTCCCTTCCCCCGCGGTCTCCTTAGGAGAGGCAGCTCCTTGTCAGCCCTGCGGCTACAGCGGGGGCAGACGCCAGGACGACAGTATAGCACAGGCGACGGAAAACACGGAGAAGAGAGTCAGTTCAGTCCAGTTCAGCCGCTCAGTCGTGTCCCAGCGTCCCCGTGGACCGCAGCACGCCAGGCCTCCCTGTCCATCACCAGCTCCCGGAGTCCACCCAAACTCATGTCCATCGAGTCGGTGATGCCATCCAGCCATCTCATCCTCTGTCATCCCCTTCTCCTCCTGACCCCAATCCCTCCCAGCATCCGAGTCTTTTCCAGTGAGTCAACTCTTCTCATCAAGTGGCCAAAGTATTGGAGTTTCAGCTTTAGCATCAGTCCTTCCAAAGAACACCCAGGGCTGATCTCCTTCAGAATGGACTGGTTGGATCTCCTTGCAGTACAAGGGACTCTCAAGAGTCTTCTCCAACACCACAGTTCAAAACCATCAATTCTTCGGCGCTCAGCCTTCTTCACAGTCCAACTCTCACATCCATACATGACCACTGGAAAAACCATAGTCTTGACTAGACGGACTTTTGTTGGCAAAGTAATGTCTCTGCTTTTGAATATTCTATCTAGGTTGGTCATAACTTTCCTTCCAAGGAGTAAGTGTCTCTTAATTTCATGGCTGCAATCACTATCTGCAGTGATTTGAGAGCAAAAAAAAAAAAAGTCTGACACTGTTTCCATTGTTTCCCCATCTATTTGCCATGAAGTGATGGAACCAGATGCCATGATCTTAGTTTTCTGAATGTTGAGCTTTAAGCCAACTTTTTCACTCTCCTCTTTCACTTTCATCAAGAGGCTCTTTAGCGCCTTTTCACTTTCTGCCATAAGCTCCTCTCACTTTCTGCATATCTGAGGTTATTGATATTTCTCCCAGCAATCTTAATTCCAGCTTGTGCTTCTTCCAGCCCAGCGTTTCTCATGACCTACTCTGCATATTAAGTTAAATAAGCAGGGTGACAGTATACAGTCTTGACACACTCCTTTTCCTATTTGGAACCAGTCTGTTGTTCCATGTCCAGTTCTAACTGTTGCTTCCTGACCTGCATATAGGTTTCTCAAGAGGCAGGTCAGGTGATCTGGTATTCCCATCTCTTGAAGAATTTTCCACAGTTTATTGTGATCCACACAGTCAAAGGCTTTGGCATAGTCAATAAAACAGAAATAGATGTTTTTCTGGAACTCTCTTGCTTTTTCCATGATCCAGCAGATGTTGGCAATTTGATCTCTGGTTCCTCTGCCTTTTCTAAAACTAGTTTGAACATCAGGAAGTTCACAGTTCACATATTGCTGAAGCCTGGCTTGGAGAATTTTGAGCATTACTTTACTAGCGTGTGCTGCTACTGCTAAGTCGCTTCAGTCATGTCCGACTCTGTGCAACCCCAGAGATGAAAGCCCACCAGGCTCCCCCGTCCCTGGGATTCTCCAGGCAAGAACACTGGAGTGGGTTGCCATTTCCTTCTCCAATGCATGAAAGTGAAAAGTGAAAGCGAAGTCGCTCAGTCGTGTCCGACTCTTAGTGACCCTATGGACTGCAGCCTACCAGGCTCCTCTGTCCATGGGATTTTCCAGGCAAGAGTACTGGAGTGGGGTGCCATTGCCTTCTCCAACTAGCGTGTGAGATGAGTGCAATTGTGCGGTAGTTTGAGCATTCTTTGGCATTGCCTTTCTTTGGGATTGGAATGACAACTGACCTTTTCCAGTGCTGTGGCCACTGCTGAGTTTTCCAAATTTGCTGGCATATTGAGTGCAGCACTTTCACAGCATCATCTTTCAGGATTTGAAATAGCTCAACTGGAATTCCATCACCTCCACTAGCTTTGTTCATAGTGATGCTTTCTAAGGCCCACTTGACTTCACATTCCAAGATGTTTGGCTCTAGGTGAGGGATCACACCATCATGATTATCTTGGTCATGAAGATCTTTTTTGTACAGTTCTTCTGTGTATTCTTGCCACCTCTTCTTAATATCTTCTGCTTCTGTTAGGTCCATACCATTTCTGTCCTTTATCGAGCCCATCTTTGCATGAAATGTTACCTGGGTATCTCTAATTTTCTTGAAGAGATCTCTAGTCTTCCCCATTCTGTTGTTTTCCTCTTTCTTTGCATTGATCACTGAGGAAGGCTTTCCTATCTCTTCTTGCTGTTCTTTGGAACTCTGCATTCAGATGCTTATATCTTTCCTTTTCTCCTTTGCTTTTCGCTTCTCTTCTTTTCACAGCTATTTGTAAGGCCTCCCCAGACAGCCATTTTGCTTTTTTGCATTTCTTTTCCATGGGGATGGTCTTGATCCCTGTAAGGCTTCCTTAGTGGCTCAGATGGTAAAGAACTCGCCTGCAATGCAGGAGACCTAGGTTCAGTCTCTGGGTCAGGAAGATCCCCTGGGAAAGGGCATGGCCACCCACTCCAGGCTTCTTCCCTGAGAAATCCCATGCACAGAGGAGTCTGCTGGGCTGCAGTCCTGCAGTTGCAAAGCCAGGCATGGGTGAGTGATGGAACACACAGGTGCCTTCTAGCCAGGCAGTGGTCACACCCAAGGCCATTGTGCTCAGGAGGACCGCCTTTGTCACTAGAGATGCTGTCGACAGGCCTGTCTTCCCTAAAGACAGGCATGGTGAGCTTCACAGTCACCTGGGCAGCTGGATTTAGAAACTGAAGTGTATGTGCTAATGTTCTCCAGGCCCTGGGAAGGAACCCAGAGGGCAGCCAGTGGCCATTCCCATGGCAACAGATGCTCAGCCGCCCTTCAGGCAGGGAGGGGCAGCTTTAGGTGGGGCCTGGAGGTGCAGACCAGGGGAGGCGGAACCGCCATGTGAGAGGAGGTGGGCAAGGGTGGGACTTCCCTGACCAGGACTCCTAGTTTCTCCCCTCTTTCCTTCGTGCCCATCCCCTACCAGCTGCGGTGTGCTCCCACCAGCCCAGTTTGCAGCAGGGCACTGGGGTCCCAGTGGAGATTGACGGGGTCCCCCTCACTCACCCATCCCCATGGGACACCCCGTTGCAGATCCCAGGAGGTAATGTCTTTCCCTGGCAAGGGCCCACGGTCTGGCATATGGGGCAAGACACCCTAGTGGCTGATCCTTCAAATGTATCCACACCTGGGAAAGTACTTCAGTCTACCCAGCCAAGGTACTCGTACCTGTCAGTCACTTAGTTTGCTCCTTTCATACCCCATTCTCCCTTTCTCTCAGTGTCGTTGCTTGTGGGTGATGGAGCAGATGGACCCTCCAATGTCACATCCTTTTGCCCAGCCTTGCATAGCATGACCTTTGCAATGTGAGCGCTGACCACTGTATATTGGATGAAAGTTTCTGTACCGTGGTAGCAGTGTTAGTCACTCAGTAGTGTCCGATTCTTGGCAACCCCATGGACGGTAGCCCCCCAGGCTCCTCTGTCCGTGGAATTCTCCAGGCAAGAATACTGGAGTGTATTGCCATTCTCTTCTCCAGGGGATCTTCCTGACCCAGGGATCGAACCCAGGTCTCCTGCATTGCAGGCAGGTTCTTTATCATCTGAGCCACCAGGGAAGCCCCTCTGTACACAGTAGTCGGCTTCCTTAATTCCCTTGGTGGGAGAGCCTGGTTTGCACAATTTCAGGGGACAGCTTGGATCAGGTGAGACGCAGTGTCCACATAAACCAAGACATATTTAGAAGGAGGGGGTCCACGTCATCAATTTGCTGATCCCTCGAGGGCTGGAAATTCCCGGTGGATGGCCCCACACTCTTGGCCATTGCCTCGGGCACTTTTTGAGAACGCGTAGGACGTGCTGTCACCACATTTACAAAGTCCCTGTACTTCAAGGGCATCAAACGGGATTTCTTCCATTCCTTCTCTGCAGCCACAGGAACCATCACGGGAATGGGGCGTTTGGAGGAGGATCTACAGGGCGTCACAGCACCTGCATTTTTAGAGAAGTGGGCTGGCAGGCAGGGAGCTCCTCTGCTGGAAACAGGCCACTTAGAGTGGGAATTTGAGCTGTGCCAGGGGAGGTGGGGGTCACTGGAACTTATTTTCAATTCACCCCTTGATAGGAAGGAAAGCGCTTCCTTTGTGAGAGGTTCTAGTGATTGTGCATGTTGCTAGGCATTGTTCTGTGGGAGAATATCAGGTGTTTGCCGGGCTTCCCTGGTGGCTCAGGGGTAAAGAATCTGCCTGCAGTGCAGGAGATGCAGGAGACCCAGGTTCGATCCCTGGGTCAGGAAGATCCCATGGAGAAGGGTGTGGCAACCCACTCCAGCGTTCTTGCGAGGAAAATCCCATGGGCAGGGGAGCCCAGCGGGCTACAGTCCATGGGGTCCCAAAGAGTCGTACATGACCGAAGCAACTGAGCACGCACACATGCACAGCTGTTTGCCACCTTCTAAAGGCAATCCCTCTGGCTCAGAGGGTAAAGCGTCTGCCCACAATGTGGAAGACCTGGGTTCGATCCCTGGGTCAGGAAGATCCCCTGGAGAAGGAAAAGGCAACCCACTCCGGTACTCTTGCCTGGAAAATCCCATAGACGGAGAAGCCTGGTAGGCTACAGTCCATGGGGTCGCAAAGAGTCGGACACGACTGAGCGACTTCACTTCACTTCACTCAGAGGCAATCCTGGGCATTTTCTCTGCTTCTGTTGTCTCTGCCTTCGTGCTCACTTATGCTTTTCAAAGTAATCATATGGAGGCTGCAGACTAGGAAGCTTCTATAGCAATCTGTATTTTAAAAAGCCTTTTTTCTTTCTCTTTTTTTTTTTTTTTTTTCTTTTTCTATAGGCAGTGTTTTATTATCTCCTGGGGTGTTTACATTTCAAGGACTTGATAAGATTTACATCTTTAAGAAATAAAGGAAGAATGCCAATTTTCTCTGACAACCAACTGCAGTTCAGTTCAGTTCAGTCGCTCAGTCATATTCGACTTTGTGGCCCCACGGACCACAGCACTCCAGGCTTCCCTGTCCATCACCAACTCCCGGAGTCCACTCAAACTCACGTCCATCGAGTCGGTGATGCCAACCATCTCATCCTCTATTGTCCCCTTCTCCTCCTGCCTTCAATCTTTTCCAGCATCAGGGTCTTTTCCAATGAGTCAGTTCTTCGCATCAGGTGGACAAAGTATTGGAGTCTCAGCTTCAACATCAGTCCTTCCAGTGAATATTCAGGACTGATCTCCTTTAGGATGGACTGGTTGGATCTCCTTGCAGTCCAAGGGACTCTCAAGAGTCTTCTCCAACACCACAGTTCAAAAGCATCAATTTTTCAGTGCTCAGCTTTCTTTATACTCCAACTCTCACATCCATACAGGACTACTGGAAAAACCATAGCCTTCACTAGCTGGACCTTTGTTGGCAAAGTAAAGTCTCTGCTTTTCAATATGCTGTCTAGGTTGGTCATGACTTTTCTTCCAAGGAGTGTCTTTTAATTTCATGGCTGCATTCACCATCTGCAGTGATTTTGGAGCCCAAGAAAATAAAGTCTCTCACTATTTCCACTGTTTCCCCTTCTACCTGCCATGAAGTGATGGGGCCAGAAGCTTAGGGTAATTACGATGTACACATTTCCTTTGTATTACGGGACAACAGCACTGGGTACTTCGTCTGTTTCAGGGCCAATGTCCACAGCATCCTCCTCCTCCTCCTCCTCACTGTTCTCAGAGGCTCGGCCCTTTAGCATCTCACCTGAGCTGTGTCATAGTACTCGGACCTCCACCTGTGGCAGCCTGGGTCCCCCTGGCTTTGCAAAAAGGTGCAGCAAGCTCTCCAGTGTGTTCTCTCTCCCTCCCTGTCTGTGTGCCCCCGAAGCTGGCAGAGTCGTGGACACCACGTGTTCTTCTCTAAATTATTTCCTGCCAGCTTTCTAACTCCAGCCCACACTGGGCTTCAGCACCCACTCACACTGCCCACAGTGGAGACTGGGCCACAGAAGGTCCTTTCCCGTCTGGGCCATGTGCGCTGTGTACAGCTCCCCGAACAAGCGCATTGAACCCGGGTCGCCCGCATCGCAGGTAGATTCTTTACTGTCTGAGCCACCAAGGAAGCCCAACAAGTGCACTGGGCTTTGCAAATAAGACTATCTAGACCATTTTTCTAGATTCCACAAATAGACGTTTCAGTGTGGTTCTCCAGTGCCTATGGTGAGTGAAGTGTTTCCATAAGCCTGGAAGTCAGGGTGGCGTCCTCCATGGTTGGGAATGAATGAGGGGCTTGCCTCCATTCATGAAAAGAAAGGGATCATATACGCTATCTTGAGAGAACAGCGGGGGCAGCAGATTCTATGAATTTCCTTTGCTCTTCTCATAAAGACCTCAAGACGGTATTCTGATCCCAGACATCAGAGATCTCTTTGTCATAGCTGAGTCAGCTCATTTCAGCAACCGTGTTCCTACAGACAGGAATTGTACTGGATAATTGCACTCATGTGATTCGAGTTTAAGGTATGTTGCCTTAGACCAATTTCCTTGTTGAGGCTGGTTTGGGTTTGAGATGTTTGACTAACAATTTCTTTCTCCGTGATTTCAAGAAATCGCCACAAACGGGTCTGATTAGCCCCTGGGAAAAGTCATACAACTATGGGTCCTATGCCGGCCAAACTGCTGAGTCACTTCCAACAAATGTCAGGTGACTGCAGGACTTAGCAAAAGCAGGGGAAAGCGATGCTCTTCTGTTTAACCCAGTGTGGTGACGGCTCATGGGCTTAGAATTAGAAAGTCGTAGGTTCAAATTTTATCTCTTCTTACTTATGACGCTAGCCAGATAATTAGTGTCTTTTAACATCCATTTTCTCATCTATAAAAATTAAAGAAAATAAAACCTAGCTCTTACATTAATTGTGAGAATTGAATGAGACAACATAATCAGGTAGTCAAGACATAATTACCAAGAACTACCACGTGCCAGTCATTCAGTGTAATGATTTCATAGCTGCTCACTTAATGGAATTCTTAACATATGCCAGGCTCTGAGCTATGTGGGTGACATGCATTCCTTTACTGAATCTTTGAAAAAACCTCTCTCATTATCCTCATGTTATGGGTGAAGGAGAGCTTCCTTGGTGGCTCAGACAGTAAAGAATCTGCCTGCAAGGTGGGAGAGCTGGGTTCAATCCCTGGGTCAGGAAGATCCCCTGGAGGAGGGCATGGCAACCCACTCCAGTATCTTGCCTGGAGAATCCCATGGACAGAGGAGCCTGGCGGGCTACAGCCCGTGAGTCAGGCATGACTGAGCGATTACCACTGACCGGTGGGTGAAGAAGCTGAGACAGCTAGAGGTTAAGAACTCTCCCCAAGGTTAGCGGTTCCATGCCCAGGAATTCTGACAATAGAATTCAGAGTCTTCCAGGACCTTGAACTCTGCTGCAGGTTTTTTCTTTTTCTTTTTTTTTTTTTTTTGGCTCCCTGCTGAAGAGTGCGTACTTAATTGATTTGTAAGTATTTACTTCTTCTTCTGAATGGAGTCTGTTTCCCTACTTAAGAAATGATTAAATCTTATTGACCATTTACCCTATTGTTATTCTTCCCTTAAACACAGGAAAATATTAATAGGGGAAGGGAATTCATAACTGCTCCCTCCACTGGGAAGCAAGGGAGCCACTGCCAAGTTTTAGCCCGCTCTGTGCCCACATCAGTGCTTGTTGTTCAGCCGCTAAGTCGTGTCCGACTCTCCATGACCCCTGGACTGCAGCACGTCAGGCTTCTCTGTCCTTCACTATCCCTGGAGTTGGCTCAGACTCATGTCTGTTGAGTTGGTGATGTTATCTAGCCGTCTCATCTGTTTATCAGATACACTTGGAAAGCTGCTGTCTTACATATTCAGTTGTCCTAGAAGTATGGTCCTCTGCATTTGCACTTTTACGAGAAATACCAGTGCTTAAGAATGGCTCCACCGATTCGATGGACGTGAGTTTGAGCAAGCTCCGGGAGTTGGTGATGGACAGGGAGGCCTGGCGTGCTGCAGTCCATGGGGTCACAAAGAGTCGGACGCGACTGAGCAACTGAACGGAACTGAAGGATGGCTCACATCCCAGGCACTTCAATTAGTTCTTTCATTTGCCTTCATTACATCCCTGAAGCCAGACAGAAGAGTGTTGCTCCAGCATATAAAGGAATCCTGTGTATTTTGCTGTCCCCTTGTGGTCATCTTAAATTTCTTGCTAAAAAGTCTCCAATTAAATCTTCAATTTAATTTCCAATTAAAAGTCCTCTCTTCAGAGGACCAAGTATGCATTCTTTGTACCGCTGTCATCAATGTTCACAGCACACTGAATTTTAATCGAGCTATGACTGAACAGTGATGACTGAATTCTCAACTGCACTTGAAAAGGAAGGACTGAAGCTCCCACCACATGAAGCTACTCCGTTTATTCCAGAGTTTAGTACTGGAACTTGATCATTAACCACTGGGAAAGACCCTGATGCTGGGAAAGATCAAAGGCAGGAAAAGAAGGGGGTGAGGAAAAGGCAGAGGATGAGATGGTTATATAGTATCACTGACTCAGTGGACATGAATTTGAGCAAACTCTCAGAGACAATGGAGGACAGAGGAGCCTTGTGGGCTACAGTCCATGGGGTTGCAAAGAGTCAGAGACGACTTAGTGACTGAACAACAATGACAACATTTGGAAGGGACAGGAGGAGAATTGTGAACTTATCATTGTGTAACCTGCTTTTTATGAAGATGTTAAATAATTTGAATATTTTAAATAGAGAGAGAAGGCATAAGAAAGAAGCCATGAGTTATCTGTGGAAAATTCTGAAAGAGATGGGAATACCAGACCACCTGACCTGCCTCTTGAGAAACCTATATGCAACAGTTAGAATAGAACAACAGACTGGTTCCAAATAGGAAAAGGATTACGTCAAGGCTATATATTGTCACTCTGCTTATTAACTTATATGCAGAGTACATCATGAGAAATGCTGGGCTGGATGAAGCACAAGCTGGAATCAAGATTGCCGGGAGACATACCAATAACCTCAGACAGGCAGATGACACCACCCTTATGGCAGAAAATGAAGAACTAAAGAGCCTCTTGATGAAAGTGAAGGAGAAGAGTGAAAAAGTTGGCTTAAAGCTCAACATTCACAAAACGAAGATCATGGCATCCAGTCCCATCACTTCATGGTAAATAGATGGGGAAATGATGGAAACAGTGACAACCTTTACTTTTTTTGGCTCCAAAACCACTGCAGATGGTGATTGCAGCCATGAAATTAAAAGACACTTACTCCTTGAAAGAAAAGCTATGACCAACCTAGACAGCATATTCAAAAGCAGAGACGTTACTTTACCAACAAGGGTCCATCTAGTCAAGGCTATGGTTTTTTCAGTAGTCATGTATGGATGTGAGAGTTGGACCATAAAGAAAGCTGAGTGCCAAATAATTGATGCTTTTGAACTGTGGTGTTGGAGAAGACTCTTGAGAGTCCCTTGGACTGCAAGGAGATCCAACCAGTCGATCCTAAAGGCCATCAGTCCTGAGTGTTCATTGGAAGGACTGATGCTGAAGCTGAAACTCCAATACTTTGGCCACTTGATGAGAAGAACTGACTCATTTGAAAAGACCCTGATTCTGGGAAAGATTGCAGGCGGGAGGAGAAGGGGATGACAGAGGGTGAGATGGTTGGATGGCATCACCGACTCAATGGACATGAGTTTGGGTAAACTCCGGGAGTTGGTGATGGACAGGGAGGCCTGGCATCCAAGATGTCACAGAGTCGGACACGACTGAGCGACTGAACTGAACTGATGAGTTATCTTCATACAGCGTGGTCATCAGTGCTACAGAACTG